>NC_060276.1:88654108-88699736 GCF_021613505.1 Equus quagga
TCAGGGTAAATCTTCCTCACCAAAAAAAAAAAAATTACACACCAGAACTAAGTGATTATTTTTATCCCAGTAATGAAAGGGTAGTTTAACATGTGAAAATCAATTAACGTAATATACTATATTAATAGGATTAGGGACAAAAAGTACATCATCATCTCAATAAATTCAGAAAAAGTATTTGACAATATCCAATACTTATTCATTACAAAAACTCTCAATAGAGTAAGAATATCATTTACGAAAAACATACAGATAAAATCATACTTAACGGTGAAATACTGGATGCTTTCTCTCCAGGACAAGGGAATAAGGCAAGGATGTTCACTCGCACCAGTTTTACTCAACATTGTCCTGGAGGTTCTAGCTGGTGCAATCAGGCAAAAAAACCCAAAAAACAAGATGCATCCAGATTTGAAATGAAGAAGCAAAACTATCTCTATTTCCAGTTCTCTTTGAGTTTATCCTACTTGGAATTCTTTAAGTTTCTTGAATGTGTAGATTGATTTTTCTCATTATTCCTTCAAATATTCTTTCTGCCCCTTTCTCTTTCTCCTCTCCTTCTGGGACTCCCATTATGTGTACACAGGTCTCTGAGGCTCTCAAATGTCTTCATTCTTTTATCTTTCTCTTCCTCAGACTGTCTAATTTCAACTGACTGACCTATCTTCAAATTTTCTGACTTTTTCTTCTGTCTGCTTAAACCGGTTGTTGAGTCCCTCTAGTGAATTTTTCATTTCACTTATTGTACTTTTCAACTCCAGAATTTCTATTTGGTTCCTTTTTATAATTTCTCTCTCTTTACTGATATTCTCCATATGGTGAAATACTATTCTCATACTTTCTTTTAGTTCTTTAGACATGGTTTCCTTTAGCTCTTTGAGCATATTTAAAATACCTTTTTTAAAGTTTTTATCCAGAAAGTCCAACATTTAGGATTCTTCAGAGACAGTTTCTATTGATTGTGGGGCTTTTTCCCTTCCATATGGGCCATACTTTGTTGTTTCTTCACATGCCTTATAATTTTTTTGTTGAAATCTGGATGTTTTGAACATTTTAATGTGGCAACTCTGGAAATCAGATTCTTCCTCGTCCCAAGAGTTTGTTGATGTTGCTACTTGTTGTTGTTTGTTCGTTTAACAACTTTTCTGATCTAATTCTGTAAAGTCTCTATTCTTTTTCATGTTTGTCCACTAAGTCTCTATGTTGGTGTGGTGGTCAGTCAATGATTAGACAGAAATTTTCTTAAATTCCTGGAACAAAAAAAATCTCCCAATCTTTGCAGAGAGGCTCTGCAAGCACACCTTCAACGTTCAACCAGGCTATTTACAACTCTGCCTTAGCCTTCACTTCTTGCCTGTACAGAGCTTCAAGGTCAGCCAGAGGTGAGAGCTTAGGGCCTTCTCAGGTCTTTCCTGAGCATGCACACAGACCTAGGCATGCATGAGGCCTTCTAGATTCCCAGGAATATGTCAGAGTTTCTCAAAGCTCTTATTCCCCTACACATCTCAGCCTTTCCTCCCAAACTTTTTGGTTAGTCTATTGTTTGCCCCAATTGTTATCCATTGCCTCAGGCAGCAATGACTAAAGTATTTGCTTGTAAATGTTTCAACAAGTGTCCCCCAGGTAGTGACAATAGGACTGGGTAAGTTTGGAGTTAGGCGAGATAAAGACATGCCTTTTGAACAGATCTTCCAGAAAGCCAGCAGATGGATCAAATAAAGACAACTCTTTGCAAATGAGGTCCTTCCCCTCCCTCCAGTACTGGTACTGGGAATGCAGGCTGTTATTTTCAAGGCTATGACTGAGCTGGGGATTGGTAAATGAAACTAGGGTAAGTTAAAATGCCACAAAACTCTTGGCAATATTCAACCATTTTTCTTGAATAAGCTCTCCCTGGGTTGCTGCAAGCTTTTAGTTTCCAGAGTTCTGAAAAAGTTGATTCTGACAGTTTTTGCTACATTTTTTAATGCTTTCATGCAGTGGAAAACTTTTGGAATTCCTCACTTCTCCATTTTCACTGATGTCACTGTCTACTCTCATATGACATAATCCAATATATATAAAATACCAAGGAATCCACTAAAAACTCATTAGCACTAATAAATGAGATCAACGAGATTGCATGATACAAGATTAATACACGAAAATCTATTGCATTTCTAGGTACTAATAACAAATCATTGGAAAATGAAATTAAGAAACAATTCCATTCATAATACCATCAAAAAGAATAAAATACTTAGGAATAAATGTAAGAAGAGAAATTTGTGGTTTGTACACTAAAAACTATAAAACATTGTGGCAAAAAATTAAAGAAAATATGAATAGAGAGGCATTCCATGTTCACAGATTGGAAGACTCAATGTCAAAAAGAAAGTAATTCTCCCCAAATTGATCTATAGATTCAGTGCAGTCCCTATCAAAATCTCAGCTGCTTTTTTTGCAGAAATTGAGAGGTTGATCCTAAAATTTATATGAAAATTCAAGGGACCCAGAATAGCCAAAGTAATCTCGAAAAAGAAAAACAAAGTCAGAGGATTTATGCTTCCTGATTTCAAAAATTACCACAAAATTATAGCAATGAAGACAGTATGGTACTGGCATAAAGATAGACATATAGATCAACAAAACAGAATTTACAGTCTAGAAACAAACTCTTACATTTATGGTTAATGGATTTTTTACAAAGGTATCAATGTGATTTGATAGAGAAACAAGAATCTTTTCAACAAATGACACTGGGACAACTGGATATCCACATGAAAAAAGATAAATTTAGATACTTTCTTCACACTACCCACAAAAATTAATTCACAAGTCATCACAGACCTAAACTTAAGAGCTCAAAGTATAAAACTTTCAGAAGAAAATACAGGAAAAAATCTTTATGACTTTGAGACAGGCTCAGAGGTCTTAGATACCACATCAAAAGCCCAATCCATAAAGGAAAAACTTGGTAAATTGCACTTCATTAAAATTAAAAACTTTGCTCCTCAAAAGGCACCTTTAAGAAAATTTAAAGACAAGCCACAGACTGAGAGCAAATATTTCCAAATTGTATATTTGATAAAAGATTTAAATCCAGAATGTATTTTTTAAAAACTCTTACAACACAACAATAAGAAGACAAACAACTCAGTTAAAATTTTGACAAAAGATTTGAATAGACATTTCAGCCAAGAAAATACATAAATGACTCATAAATACAGGTGAAAATGCTCAGCATCATTATTCATCAAAAAGCAGACAGTAATAAGTGTTGACAAGTATGTACAGAAACTGGACCCTCATACTTTGCTGGTGGGGATGTAAAATGGTGCAACTATGATCGTGCATCTCTTAATGACGGGGATATGTTCTGAGAAATGCATCGTTAGGCAATTTCATCACCAGTGAACATCATAGAGTGTACTTACACAAACCTAGATGGTATAGCCTACTACACACCTAGGCTATGTGGTACTAATCTTACGGGACCACCATCATATTTGCAGTCCATCATTGACATCATTATGTGATGCATGACTGTACTTGGGAAGACAGTTTGGCAATTTCTTTAAAAATTTGAACATAATTTTAGCATATGACCCATCAATTCCACTCCTACTTATGTATCCAAGAGAAATAAAAATATCTGCCCTTAGAAAGAATTGTACATGAATGTTCGTAGCACCATTAGTCATAACAGTCAAAAGGTGGAAACAACCACATATCCATCAACTGGGAGTGGAGTAATAGATGTATATCCATACAATAGAACTCTATCAGGCAATAAAAAGGAATGAAGTACTTAAACATGCTAAAATGTAGCTGAACTTCAAAAACATTATGCTAAGTGAAAGAAGTCAGACCCAAAAGACCACACACTGTGTGATTTCAGTCTGATGAAATATCCAGAAAAGGTAAATCTATAAAGACAGAAAGTAGATTAATGGTTATATGGGGCTCAGGGTAGAAGAGTAACAAATGGGCATGAGGGATCTTTTGGGGGTGATGGAAATGTTCTAAAACTAGGCTGTGGTGATGGTTAGTCAACTTTTTAACTTCAAGAATCATTGAAATGGTCATGCAAGAATCATTAAATTGTACGCTTAAAATGAGTGAACTTATGGCATGTAAATTATGCCGTAATAAAACACAACCATGAAAATAAATTACTAATAATTGTGTTAAGCACCTCCAGAACAGCTTAGTGTGGATGAGTTTACGAGAAGCATAGCCTAAAGGAAAGAAATTAACTCCTAAAGGCAGAAGGCTGACTTCAACAAATAGAGAGACCCCACAGGGAGCAAGAGGGGCACAGCCCTGTGCTTCCCATACCAGGGGACTTTGGGGAGGGTACAACCCTGTCCAGTCACTGCATCCACTACTCCCAATCTTATACCTTTGGGAAAGGGGAAGAGAGATCAAAGTACAATTTGTGCAATTCTGAAAATCTTAAGAACTGTGTTCCTGCTGAGGGAGTCTTGATTTTCAAACAAGTGCTTCAACATAAGGTATCAGATGTCATTCCAGACAGAAGACCAAAGTGACCATTGGGGCTTAAAGAGGACTCGACAGGACCTTATCCATTTTCTACACTGGAAACAGGCCCATGTGACTCATTTTAATTGCAACTCTCCTGCCGCATACCCCCACAACAAATTAATACCCAATTTTCATAGATAATCAATTGTTGCTTCTTATTGGACACATTGTGTGTCAGGCATTATAGTCAAGGCTTTAATCTTCTGAACAAATATGACCCTTTGAGGCCAGATGTATCTTTATCTTCACTTTACAGATGAGGAATCTGAGGCCCAAAGAGGTTATGAAACTTGCCCACAGTCAGGCAGCTGATAATTATGGCGCTGAGATTCTTCTCTGTGAGCCTTCTAACCGCAGAGGCCACACTCTCAGCCCCTACTCTCTAGGGCAGTGTTTCTCAAACTTTCTTTTCAATCACAACCTGGAGTAAAAAATACATTGTACATGGTGACCTAGGACATAAGTATACGTATGAATGACGTTTCATGAAACAATACTTACCCTTACAATGCGCAATGCACACTGACACTTTTATTCTATTTATCTTATTTTACTCTTTAATATCTTGGTCAGTATCAAGAAATCCATTTCATAACATATTAATGGGTCACCGCTCACAATTTTAAAAAGCACAACTACATATAAAACCTGTATATGTCACATTGAAATGAGACTCTCTAGAGAAACTTTCAAGATCTCTGTAGGCCTGCCCATCAAAGTCAAGTGCCTGCCAGTCTGATCATCCACCCACTCTGAAGCCCTTCACCTGCCAGAGGAAGGAGGAAGAGAGAGCTAAGAGGCCGAGTGAGTAACCCAGGGGATAGCCCCTACTCAAAGGTGCATTAAGCCAGAACCTAGCCATAGGCAGGAGGGGAAAAAAGAGAGGCAATCAATTTGCCTGAACGAAGCATGCCATCACAGAATTCTTAGCAACATACCCAGAGACCAAGAGATTCTAAGAAAAACCTCATGTTTTCCTAGGAGTAGAGTATCATGCGCAGACCATATCAAATTCATCTTGCCTTAATATCACCTCAAGACACCTTATAAGGGCCTGTGAGATCTCAAACCTGGCAGATTCTAGCTCTCACGTCTTCTATTCACATCAACAGCATAAAACTTGGATCCCAAATTCAGAGACACTCAAAGTCCTTTCTATTCAATTTATAATTAAAAGTATGTAGATTTTATTTGAACAGCTTCACCAAGTGAAATTTTTAGAAAAATAATTTCCTGCCTACATATTTCCACTTTATTAAAATGAAAACATAACCCCTAGGGTTTTTTTTTTTTTTTGGTTTGTTCCGTGCATCATTCTGGTATTTTATCTTGTGCTTATTTGAGGACAGTTCTTTTCTTTTCCATTAATCTTGCTAATCCTAGCAGACTTCCCCACAATTCATTTCTCTACAAAGTTGCCTCGATTTGCTTAGATGTTCTGCCGATGTGAGCACTTGGACTGATCAACAAGCTGAAGAGGGGATTAGGGATGCCCATACGGAAGGTCTTAAACACCTGTGTTCTCAATTCTTTTCTTGCTCAGGGAGATTATATTGGAAGAGTTATCTCTGTCTACTTAAGAGGAGAGGTTGCAGGAGGCACAGCATTGTGGAGCTTCTGTTACTGAGAGTTTGTAAAGGATTACTCCTTTTTCTTCTGTCTTTAACCATTGCATTCCTAAGAGGACTCCTTTGCAAAGCGCCTGCTTCAAAGTCAACTTCTAAGATGTAGATATCTGCGAGGCAGCTCAGATCTCAATTTTCCAATCAGGACTTCTGACCGCCAGCCACCACCCCCAGCCCAAGTGCTTCTCTCCAGCCTCATCTTCCCATTATCAGAAAAAAGTCACCCCTTCCTCTCAGTCACTTCAGCCTGAAACCTAGAGGCCATCCTTAATTTCTTTCCTTCCATCACCAGCCACCATATACAATCCATTAGCAAGTCCTATCACTGCTTCCAAAATAGATCTCAAATCTATCCACTTTTCCCCATCTCCCTGCCCATAAGGCATTATCTTCTCCCACCTGAACTACTGCAATAGCCCTCAAACTGATGCCCTTGTTTCCGGTTTCACCCTCTCTGATCCATTCTCCACTCAGCATAGAAGATCTCACAAAAATTTAAAGCAGATCATGTCCTTCCCCTGCTTAAAACCCTAAACAGATTTTCACTGCAATTAGAATAATATCCTTGTTCTACAAGGTTCTATACAAGTTGCCTCTTGGCCACGTCTCCCAACTAATCTCCTCCCACTATCCCCAACTTGTTCGCTACACTTGAGCCACACTGGCTTTCTTACTCATCTTCAAGTGCACCATGCAAATGACCACATAAGAGCATTTGCACTTACTGTTCCCTCTGCCTGGTACACTGTTCCCCCAGATCTTCATATGGCTAGCTCTCTTCTGGTCTCAGCTCAAATGTCAACTTCTCAAAGAAGCCTTCCATGATGGCCCCATCAAACGCTGTTCATCCACCCACTCACTATCACATTAGCCTGTTTCATTTTCTTCGTAGCATTTTCCACTACTTGAAATAGTTTTTGCTTACTTATGTATTGTCTGTTTCCTCCACTGGAATGCAAGCTCCATGGGACCAGGAAGCGTTGTCTCTCTCATTTACTGTTGTATCACACTGCGTAGAGGAGTGCTAGGTACCTAGATGATACTCAACTAATAGTCAGTGAATGAATCGGCATGCCGTGCTATTTCTGACTTCCCTTTGTGCATCAACTAATGTACAAATAAAATAAGCTATCAATCAAATGTTTTAAACAAGCTCTTTTCCAATGCCCTCCTTAATAACATCAAGGATATAAAAACTATGAAAATCTAACTCTGAGGAATTAATTCTACCCTAGTCTACTCTGCCTCATTTATGCTTCTTATCATAATTCATTAATTCAAAAAACACTGACTGAATAATTACCAAAAGCCAGATACTGTGCTAACCCTAGGGTTATCACCAATGGGAATCTTCAGTTTTCACTTTTGTTAGCAACTGGTGAAAATTGTATATTCAATACAGCCAAATACTAATTGTGATCATGTATTTAAAAAGACATCTACTTTATTTTAACATTGGACAATCAGTCAGAGAGCTGGTAATAATTTCCTGTTACTTAGAAGGAGCTTCATACCAAATAGGAAGGTTGATTTTTTTATTTTTTCTATTAAGAAAAACTAAATAAGAATTACGTGGAAGAAAGCTGTACTCTTCAAATACAGAATTTAACTCTGCGTAGGGCGGTGGGAGTGGAGGGCTGATTTCTCCTCAAAGGCTAAAAAAAAAAAAAAGTGGAATTTCTTTGAAATCCACAGCACAAGATTTACTGCATGAAAGTACAAGCAGCCAGTTCTTCAAGCCAGAACAGTTCCATTAGGGCATCTGTTTCAATTACAAACCAGTTTTGGGTTGAACGTTCAGGAAGTTATTAAAATTGCACAGAACCATTGGATACAGGAGGGAGAAAGACACTTGGCACTCAAGTTGTCCAATTTATACAGGAGATCACTGCAGCCAGGCCATGTCAAGTGGCTTGTCCAATGTTTTGCAAGTCAAGTAGCCAAGTTAGAACTCACAGTCAGGTTTCCTGGCCCACTGGCTCTGACAGACAGTTTGCTGTTTATCCAGTGGCCCATCCAACTGCCCTTCCCCATTCCCTACCTCCCTGCTAATAAAACCCTGATTTGTTCAAGAAACAGGCAGAGATTCCATGATTTCAGAGAGCAGAGGCCCCTCCCTTAGCCTCAGGAAATAAATCATTATTAGATTAAGTTCTCCTCTCATGCCTTTTGGTCAGTATTGGTCTACAGTGGATCAGTGACCTATTTCGGGCTAATGAGATCTAAAGGACAGTCTTCTGGTAATGTGTCACTTCCCCTCCCTCCCAAAAAATAGAACCTCAGAAGGCAAAAAGAAAAAATTCCCTTACAACTTCCTTTCTGCCTTGAACTCAGATGTGACACCTAGAGATGCTGCAGTTCTTTTGCAGCCATAAGGCAACAAATCAATAGAATAAGCATAGCAGAAATAGAGGAAGAGCCAAGGTTACCAAAACAATAGCGTTCACTGGCTTCCAGACTTCTCGATAAGCGAGGAAAAGTAACTCCCTCTTTCTTTAAGCCACCGCTGTCCAACTTCACAATCGTAACTCGTACTACATATCAGAGACTTCCAAACTGTGGTTTTGGGAGCTGTACAAGGCATGTCGCAGTCTCTCAACGGTCAAGAAAAGCGGAGGGATGAAGAGAGACTGAGAAAAGAATCCAAATTACGGGTCCCTATCCCCAGCTTGAAGCAGAGCAGCCCTTTCCCATCTGGGTCACTTATTGAACTTTCACAAAAGCTTTCATTAAAACAAAATATCCACGGTCTAGAATCATTTTGAGAACTGTTACAGCGTGCCATGCAGGCCTATGCTTTCAATAAAATGAAACTACAAATAAAATACCCCAGGGGAGCTCAATAGGCAAATTAGTCCCCTGGTGACTCCTTTTATAAAGAGATGAGCCATCCTCCTTTTATAGAGAAATATGGATTTCACAAGTGGATTCACTTAGAATAGGGTGAACTTATCATCTCCCTCACCAGGGGCCTTGAAATTGGCCTCTGAGGCTACACTAATCTCCCTGCTTTTTCCATTTCCATCCATTGGTTCTTCCTGATACTGTCAAGCGGATACAACGATAAACATCACAAGTCACGATGGATTTCAACTCCCCTCTTGCAACTAGAGAGTGAAGAATGGTTATTAGTCCACCACTGTGGGGAATAGGTTTTCCTGTCCACTGGAGAGCTGAGGGCAGGGACATTATTTGGGGACATCTGGACCAGTCACTGACTCTGTTTCTCTGCTGGGATAAGGATGTGGCCCTTGCTTGGGCTGTTTGTTCATAAACTAGGAAAGTCTGATCTGTGCAAACCTTTTCTTAAACAGAAGTTCACCAATTACTGGTGTAAGCTCTTCCAGAATGGTGACAGGAGCCTTGAGGAGAGTGTCCCTGGCAGCTGCAAGCTCTGTGACAGTCAGGAATCCAGGGGAAGGGAAAAAACTGAAACAAGCTATACTCTATGTGTTTATGCGGTATAGCTCCCGTGCCTTAAAGCCTGTATCCTTGGATTAATTAATTAGGAAGTTCAAGCACATGCATGCATATCAGGTACCTCTTGTGACCATCTCATATCCTCCCAGCCCACTTTTTACCCCATCCGTTGCTATGGCAACCAGCTTCATGCATGTGTAATTTGATAGCACCTCAATTCAGCTCACTGTGTGTCTGGCTGTCTGACCCAGGATCTTTCTGATGCTACAATATGAGCTACCATCAAGACATGCATGGGTAGAGCTGAAAGTAAGAGAAAGCCAACACCCTGTGAGGCAGCCCCTGATCAACGGGAGAGGGGAGTTTGTGAGTTTATCTTCTGTCCTCCAGACAGGCAATTCTGAGGTGCAACTACACAGCTCCTCAGAAGATCACAGCAGGACTGAGCCCCAGAAGCCAACAGCAGTGACCAACTCGACAACACACCCTGGAACTGGCTTTTTCTCCTGCCTGTTTCACTCTTTCCAGTCCTCCACTACAATTTCCTGGATCACGCCCAAAAATAAACTAGCTGCATCTAAGTCCTGGTCTCGAGATCTGCTCTCTGAGTAAGGGAACCCATCCCACCAATATGTAACCCACGTGGAAAGCTGCAATCTCCATCACTCCAAGAAATACTAGGCCTAGGAGGGCAGTGCTCCCTAGCATCCATATCATCTGATCTGTCATCAAGGAGGGACATCCTTCTGCCAGATGGCCTTTATAGCTACAAATTATTTGATGCTCTTCCCATCTACAGGTGGGGTTTACCATCCCTCCCCTTAAATCTGGGAAGATTCAAAGATTCATGACCACTTCAACCAATAGATATGGCAGAAGGAACACAATGTGACTTCAAGGCTGGGTCATGAAAGCCCATGCAGCGTGCCTTGTTTGCCAAATCACTCACTTTTGGACCTTGAGCTGCTATGTAAGAAATCTGCCTATCCTGAGGCCACTGTGCTGGAGAGGTCACATGTAGGTGCCTTGTCCCAGCTGAGCCCAGCCTTCCATGTGTCTGATCAGTGTGCCAGACATGTGAGGTAAGCTGTTTCGGACCTCCCAGACAAGCTTACCCACAAGTTGAATACCAGCAAGTGACCTCCATTGATACTACATGGAACAGAAGAACCACCCAGTCAAATCATATGCAAGTTCCAGACCCACAAAATCATGAACTATAATAACATAGTTGTGTTTGAAGCCACTAAGTTTTGGAACCATTTGTTCAGCAGCAATAGAGAACTGAAATGCTCTAGAAATGCAGGTCAGGCCTGCTTAAAGGATAGCACTGTATCCTTGAGATTAGGGAAAAGAGCAATTTCCACTTTTCAAGGGTTCAGGGCTTCCTCAACTCTAGCTTGATATTATCTCTTAAGTCTACTCTGCTCCTACATTCTGTGTCTCTTGTCCTAAGTGATTAAATATTGATACCCCTAAACTTACTGCCTCATTGCTTGTTTAAAAAAAAACTCCAAGCGTTAGACCCTAATATCAAAGCAGCATCTCTGTGTCTTTGTCCTAGCCCTCTTAGAAGTTCATGTCTACCAAAAGAGGTCTGAGAGTATCTGTTGGGGGAAAAAAAGGCATTACACCACCACATCGGTAATGTTAAATGCATTATAATCTCAGCATGTACGCAAGGAGAGGGGAAAAAAAGCTGTTCAAAGGCCGTCACAGGATGAAAATGCAATAATTGGGAACTAGTGGGAATTCTGAGACATAAAACGGTTGTTACTGCCTTTTATGCTTCTGTTTGTCACATTTAATAATAAGAATATTTTACGTTTGTATAATGTCTTACAGTTTAAAGAACACTTTTATATACATTAGCTCATATTCCACACACCTTCCATGTGTGATCTCATCTACACCCATAGCTTCAAGACATTCATGTCCATGGAGATAACTCCCAAATTGCTGAAATCAATCTCTCTCAACTTAGACTTCTAGCTGCCTCCTAGAATTTTCCACAGAAATTCTGAAGGCACCTCAAATTTATTACTTCAATACCCAACCCATTTTCTCCACAACCCCCCCTACACACACACGAACACACACTCATCTCTTCCATCTTTGTTCCCATCTCAGATAGTGGTGTCATTGTCTTTCCAGACTAGAAAGACTGGAGTCATCTTCTCATCTTCTCCTTCTCCTCAAAGCCAATTAGTTGTCAGGTCCTGTGAGTTCTATTTCCATAACATCTCAGACATTTGTACCCTCCTTTCTGTTCCCCCAGATGCCACCACCAGTCCAGGTGCTCCTCATCTGTCTAGATCAGGGTCTGCAAACTACGACAGCCCTGGGCCATATCCAGCCCAAGATCTGTTTTCACAAATACAGTTTTACTGGAATGTAGCCATGCTCATTTGTTTACATGTTGCCTATAGCTGATTTTACACTACAGTGGCAGAGTTGAGCAGTTGTAACAGGGTCCACATGGCCCGCAAAGCCTAAAGTCTGATCCTTTCCAGAAAAAGTCTGCCAACCTCTGGTGTAGATAGTCTCCTACTGAATAAATCTGAAAGGGAAGAGATCTCTTCCACTTTTACCTGCTCAGAGGTATTTTTGTCACCAAGCAGAATATGGCACTAATTCTGCCTTCATAGTGCCTGGTGTATGTCTCGTATGCAGTCAGAGTTCATAATGTTGATTTACCACAAACAGTTTCTGTTATTTAAAACCGACTTCCTGTAAATGAGCTTCGCCCCCAGAGGCCTTGTTAGCTGAGCATATACCTGTAATTCCGCATAGTTCATCAGAGGCTCCTCAAGACTGAGTCTAGACTCCCAGCTGGATGCTCACAGCTGGAGCTGGTGGAACTCAGCACCCCGTGTTATACCCTGTGGTTTCCTTGTTGCTATGGCGTTTCCATTATTTATTGCATATTCTTTGACATTCTGAAGCTTTTTAGGACATAGTCCTATCTTAGTTCAGCTTCTGGTCATGGAATAAATAAGAATAATGATTTTTACTTCCACCCATTCTTGCTCCAAAAGGCAACACTGACAGTTTCTATATGATTCTAATATAAATGGTTAAAGAGAAATGATTTCTGCATTTGTTTTCTATTGCTATATAAATTATCGCAAATTTACTGGCTTCAAAAAGAACCCACGTATTTCTTATCTCACAGTTCTATAGGTTAGATTCCGGGCACAGTATGACCGGATTCTCTGCTCAGGTCTCGCCAGGCTGACATCAAAGTGTCTGCCAGTGCTGTCGTTCTCCTCTGAGGCTTACAATCCTCTTCCAAATTCACTAGAAGTTGGCAGAATTCATTTCCTTGTGGTTGTCAGGCCAAGGTCCCCTTTTCCCACCAGTTGTCAGCTGGGGACCGCTCTGGGCTCCTAAAAGCTGCCCAAAATTCCTCACCATGTGGCCACCATAGGCAGTTCATCTGGATGTTTGCTTTCTCCCAGGCCAGCCAATGTGTGTCTCTCTGACATTCTTTTCTGTGATCATTGGGAGAAAACTCTCCGCTTCTAAAGGGTGCATGTGATTAGGTCAAGTCCACTTGGATAATCTTAAGGTCAAGTGATTTGAGACCTTAACTGCATCTGCAAAATCCCATCACAACAATACCGAGATTACTGTTTGAGTGAATAACTGGGAGAAGGTGCGTGTACACCAGGGATCCAGAATCTTGAGGGGACATCTTAGAATTCTGCCTACTGCAATCTCTTTCTCTAAAATGCCAGACACTGATTTAACTAACTATACAAGGACTTGAACTGTGTTTTATAAAGCTTATTCATTCTGTCAGTGATCTGGGGGGAGTCCAATTATGAGGAAACTTTGGAAGTTTTCAAAACTCCTTCCAAGAATCCCTTTTAAATTAACGCCAAGTTTATAGAAGCGCTTTGCGTTTCTGTTTTTGTTTTCATTTTGTCTTGCAGTCACCAGATATTCATAGCACCAAATTCAAACATCTCTTTATGAGAACCACTTCCAAAAAAACCAAAAAGGCAAGGATACATTTAGCTCTATTATAGGAAAATCCTCTCTCAATATTTTCCATGCTATTTGATTTCATCTTCAAGTCTCTAGTTTTTTTCAACGTGGGGGTGTTTAATGGAGTGGAGGAATGGAAAGCAGAAAGTGTCTGGAAAATTAATATAAACTTCTTTCCTGGCTCTAAATGTTTAATAATTCTTTAGCCAGGAAAC
This sequence comes from Equus quagga, assembly GCF_021613505.1. Taxonomy (NCBI): domain Eukaryota; kingdom Metazoa; phylum Chordata; class Mammalia; order Perissodactyla; family Equidae; genus Equus; species Equus quagga. Next base: position 88,667,889 of record NC_060276.1, read on the forward strand.
ACATTTTTTTTTCAATTTCACCAATTTCTTTTTCTGTACTTCTCTTTATAATTGGCTAAATATACTGCCAATACTTTTCCTATTTTTTAACTTTGGTCTGAAATATTTAAGTCTTTCATGCTTTCTCCCTTGCTTTCTCTCTTATAAGGAATTTTATTGTAAAAATCATGTAATCAACCAAAACGTGTTTTTCAAATTTGACTTAATATATAGACCTCTTTTAAAGGAGAAATATGCTTGCAGACTCCAGTTTGTCTCATTATTTGTATTATAGTATTACTTAAATATAATCACAAATATAAAACTAAAAATAAACTCCTTATGCTGATCTCTCTTATTCAACTATAACACTAAGGCTAATTTATAAATTAAATGCAAACAAAACTAAAGAGTCAATAAAACTCAAATGATTAGCATTAATTTAATACAATGGATTACATTGCTTGCTAAAACTAAATCATCATTGCTGAGTTTAACAGTAGAAAGATGTAGCCTTAGCCGCAATTCTATATTGAATCCAGTTCTGTATTTTGACTTCTATATAGAGAATGTCTGTTTACATAAGAAGGTTGTGCAAAAATAATTAATAACTTCATGACTTTGCTTGCTAGTTCAAGGTAATCAGACCATACATGTAAATAACACTAAGAGCGATCTTAAAATGCCAATTTTCATCAGGCTTGATGACACCTATGTCAACCTGTTTCCCAGGTAGAAGGAACTTCAAAAGGACAAGGTGCTAAGATGGAAGCCTGCTTAGGGACGGGGCTGAGGGGACAGCAAGGAGGCCAGGGCAGCATGGCAACAGTGATGGAGGTGAAGAGTGGTAGGACGTGAAGCCAGAGAGTTGACTAGGGGCCTGCCATTTAGGACCTTGTAGGTCACAGTAAAAACTTTGAATTTTTTCCTGAGACAGAAAGCCATTAAGAGGTTTTGAGCAAAGGAAAGACATAATCTAACTTATGTTTTTAAAGGCTCAGTTTAGCTGCTATTTGGAGAGTGAGCAAGAGTAAAAGCAAAGAGACCAGTAAGGAGGCAACATCCCAGACAAGAGAGGATGGAACCTTTGGTCGGGTGGCAGTGACAAAGGCGGTAAGAACTGCTTGGGTTTGAGATGTATTCTGAAAATAGAACTAACAGAATTTGCTGATGCATTGGATGTGAAGTATGAAAGAAAGAGTGAAGTCAGGATTATGTTGAAGTTTGGGGCCTGAACAACTGGGTGAAAGGTGCTGCCATTCACAGAGGTGGTAAATACCGAAGGAGGAGCTGGTTTTGGTGGGAATAAGAATCAGACGTTCAGTTTTAGACATGCCAAGTTTGAGACGCCTATTAGACATTCAATATTTGAATGAATATACATAAAGGACTTAGAACAATACCTGGTATATAGAAAACATTCAATCCATTTAGCTATTGCCTATTATTATTATCCAAGTGGAGATATCAAATAGGCTGTTGGATACATAAGTCGGGAGTTCGGGAGAAAATTCTGGAATTAAAAGCTACTAAACTAGATGAAACCACTTAGCAACTATGCGTAGAAAGAGATGGAAATAAGTTCTAGAACTGAGCCCTGCAGCTGTCCAAAATTTGGAGGTTGGGAAGATTAGGAGGAGCCAGAATAGAAGATTGAAAGGGAGCAGCCAGTGAGGCAGGAGGGAACCCAGGAGATGATGGTATCCCCACAACCAAGTAAGGAAAGCGTTTCAAAGAAAGAACGATCACCCACGCCCAATGCTGCACACGGGCCAAGTAGGGAAACACAGAAATGTCAGAGACCTTGACAAATGCAGTCTCAGCAAAGTAGTAGGAGTTATTGGACAAGGTTTAAAAAAGAATGAGAAGAAAAGTGGAGAAGTAGATAAAAGGGGAGTCAGAGAGTATAGACAACTCTTTCAATGAGTTTTTCTGCAAAGCAGAGCAGAAAAGGAGTGGTTGCTGACAAGGGATGTGGATCAAGGCAGGGTACTTTTTTTTTTAAATTTTTTTTCCTTTTTCTCCCCAAAGCCCCCCGGTACATAGTTGTGTATTTTTAGATGTGGGTCCTTCCAGTTGTGGCATGTGGGACACCACCCCAGCATGACCTGATGAGTGGTGCCATGTCCACACCCAGGATCCGAACCAGTGAAACCCTGGGCCGCTGAAGCGGAGCGCGCGAACTTAACCACTCAGCCATGGGGCCGGCCCTGACAGGGTACTTTTAAGATAGAAAATGTTGCCCAAGTGTTTTTTTGTCAATGTGAATGATCCAGTGCAAAGAGGGCAAATGGCAGTGCAAGAGAGAAAGGGGAAAATTGTAAAAGTGATGCCCTTGAGTAGGTGAGAATGAATGGAATCCACTGCAAGAAGGAATTGGACTTAGAAACATCAACAATTCACCATTGCGGCAAAAGGATAGGTTCGTGTGTACGGTTCTATATTGGTGGAAGAAGAATATGGAAGTTCTCTGATTGCTTATATTTTCTCGAGTAAGTCACAAGGTTTTCAGTCAAGAGTGACGGTGGGGAAAAGATATTGGAGGAACGAGGTGAAGGTATAAAATAGAGAAATGTATTAGAATTGTGGGCAGAACTGAGGCTCACTTGAGGATGGTGGTGATGAATTTAAAGTGAGACTATTCAGCTTGATTCTAACTTTCTTTCCAGCTTCAATCAGCTGCTCAGCTGCAGACCTAGAGCAGGTGGGGAGGTGGCCTTAACTACGTAGAGTAGATGTTGCGCTGCACTGCCCATATTCCCCCTTCAGGACTGAGGCACTCATTCTCCCAGCTGCTGGGAGCATCGGAGGCCAACAGCTCTCAGCTGAATCACTCTCCAGGAATTGCCCTCGGCTGAAGAGAGCTGCCTTGTGCCCACTTCCTAGGGCTTCCCATACCTAGTGACTGGTCAGTGAAAGGGGTAAAAAAGCCCAGTCACCTAATGCCAAGGTGGGACGGTTCTAGAGGGTCATCCCAGCTCTTCAGCATACCCCATAGGATCAGCTGAAGCCTCTACTGCAAATGCATCACAGTTCAGCTTCTCCTTCCGCCGGATCCTAATTCTTTCACTCCTCCCAGGTGACACTCCCCAAACCACTCCCCTGCAAAGCTCTTGCATGAAAATCTGAGTCTATTTCCCAGAGATCCTGACCTCAGACACGAGGGTTGCAATTTCACTAACTCATTGTGATGGAGGAAGAGAGGCGCAAGGGAACTGAAGTCTTAAGCAAAGGGTAGATCGCAAGCATATACCATGAATTCTAATCAAGGTTTCTAAGGATATCCGAGGAGGTGAAGAGGAGGTACAGCCAATGCATTGGAGGTCCTGGAGGGGTCAAAGAGTTAGAGTGGGTGTATTTGAAGCAGTAAGCTAGGAACACGGGAGGTAGTAGTCAAAGAGTGAGATGCTTGAGACTGAGAGCTTGAAGGAGGCAAAGCCGTTGAAAATGACCGTGACAAAATGTGGCTGAGATGGAGTGGAGGGCATAACAAGAATTTATGGGATCTCAGCCCTGAAGCAAGTCATATATTTTATCTAGTCTAACCTAGAGTGAGGTTACAGTCTTACATTTTATATAGGTCTAGTCTTATATTTTATCTAATCTAGTCAAATCTTGTATTTGATCTAGTCTTTACCATTCTACAGATGAGAGAAGTGAAACCCAAAAAGCATCTATGAATCTCCCAAGGTCATGCAGTCACTCTAAGATCAGAGGCCAGGTCGGCTGACTTTCAGTGACATGGGGTGGACTTCTCCCCTATAATTCCTCCCCCATAAAGGACAACAGTGGTTACATTCTATTTCCCCAAGACCTAGGTGATAATGTTCTGCTGTATTTTCTTCATTTTTATTCCAGGTGCCCACTTGTTGGAACAATCTCTGGGGGGGAAAAGGATAGTTGAATAAAAGGATTGTCTTTGCCTATGAAACTCACACATAACACCCCACAAGGCATAAAATACACCTGAATCCACACTTACATGTATCTTTTTCAAAGCCTCTTGATAAACGTTATTTTTTTTTTTTGAGGAAGATTAGCCCTGAGCTAATACTCCACCGCCAATCCTCCTGTTTTGTTTTGTTTTGTTTTTTCTGCTGAGACAGATTGGCCCTGAGCTATCATCCATGCCCATCTTCCTCTACTTTATATATGGGATGCCTGCCACAGCATGGCTTGATAAGCAGTGCATAGGTCCACACCCAGGATCCACACCTGCGAACTTGGGCCGCCAAATGGGAGTGTGCAAACCTACCCGCTATGCCACCCATCAGGCCCCAATAAATGCTATTTTTTAAATGACAAGTTAGGCCTTTAAATTATTTGATGTGCTCTGTCTCCATTTGCTGCCTGTACCCATTTACCTTTGTTCTTCTGTGTACAGTCGTGACTCAATCCATCATTGTTAGGACAAACTGTGTTACATAAGTTCAACTTCCAGATAACCGAAACATGATTCTTTGAGAAACAAGGCTTTTATGGAAATATGCTTTAAATGCACAATGATCTTCCCTACCTTCTAAAAGAGATATTTACCAGAATTTGATCTCTTCATGACTGAAAGCCACCAGTAGCACCATCAGTGATCACACAGAGCGATAGAGTGACGCCCTCTTTACTAAATGGCCCTACTCTGTTGATACTTGGGCTTACTTCTACAGCTTTCTCCATATCCTTGAAGGTCAGCAATCCGTTTTCACTCGTACCAGGGTGCATCCCCTTCTTGATGACCACTGGTATCACCTTTTAGTTGTTTTTTTCTGATCACTCATATGCAAGAAAACCATATAATCAAGTGTGCTAAAAAATAAAGTGGGCTTGACTATGTTGACATTGTGATAACTGTTTCAAGTGCATGGGGATATATTCAGTATAATTCCATAATTAAGCACAAGTCTCATTGGAAACAAAAGAATTAAACATAGTACTTGATTATATTGGTAAGCCTTTTGCCCTATGAAAAAATTAAAGTAGGATTTCTATCTTATGTAAAGGAAGAAAATGTTTTGATTATTTGGGTATAAAATTAATCCCAAAGCAAAGTATTCTTTAACTGACCAAGTAATAGATGCAACACTTCTGGAATAGGATTATTTGAAATCTTAGGGTGAAAAAATGTTTTATGCTGCATAATTGTATGTATTTGCTTTTGAGAAGTCTAACAAGCAAATCTTCCAAGAAACTCCTTCTTCCCACTTAAGCCTATTTTATTCTTGGCCTAGGTAAGCGCTTCTCAAACTTTGGCATGCATTCAAATCACCTGGGGATCTTGGTAAAATGCAGATTCTAATTCAGTGGGTCTAGGGTGGAACTCAAGATTCTGCATTTCTAATAAGCTCCCAGATGAGGCCTATGCTGCCATTCTATGGACTCCGCTTTGAGTACAAAGGGTCTACACAGCTCTGCTACCGCAGGTCACCAAGGCTTGCTCTCTGGCCACGTTCTCCAGAACCCACTCTTCCCTCTTTTGTCTTTACCACATCTGAACCACTTCTGCCTGAGCCCACCAGCAAGCCAGGAGCCACTGTACCTCACCTAGAGAATGGTTCAGGGCTTCCCAGTGCCAACCAACAAGGCTTACGGAAGCATGTAATGATTCCCCAGCTGTGCCCTGGTTTGGCATCCCTTTGGGTTCCTTTTTGCAGCTCCTGGCTTTGGCCCTAGCCGGCTTTCTATTAGGCCCTATTAAGTCGTTCCCATGTGATCATTTGTTCCACCTTTACTTGAAGATATACTCAGTTTATTTGCTCTCAGACAATAGACCATCTGTTCATACATTCCTTCTGGGTTCCTACATTCTAGGTAAGAGCCCTAGGCAAGAGCCTAGAGCCCCAGGTGCTTTTTTGCTGGCCCAGCATGGGCCCTAGACTGTTGTGATGTGGGCTCCAATGCCTCTCCTGGGCTCCTCTGGGAGTGCCAACAGCCTCACATCCATCCCACCTCAACCCTTCAAGAATAGTTGCCATTTCTCAATTCTTACTCTTCCTCTGCCCGCCCCCTAAATATTCACATCTCTGCAAAAGTCATTATCATAACCAGAAATGATCATTGTTAACATGATGGAGCACTAAACATGTGCCAAGTACTTTATAAGTATTATCTCATATCTTCACAACTAACCAGCAAAACAAGAATTATAATTACATTTTTAAGGACATGGAAACTCAATCTCAAAGATTAACAAACTTGCCCAGGGTTACACAGATGAAAATAACAGCTAAGATTCAAACCCAGTTCTGTCTGATTGCAAAGGCATTGCGCTATACAGTCAGCCCTCGGTATTCGCGGGTTCCACTTCCACAGATTCAACCAACCTCAGATAGTGTACTATGTTTATGACTCGCAGATGCGGAGCCCACGGATGCGGAGGGCCAACTAAGGAACTCCAGCATCCGAGGATTTTGGTATCCACAGGGGGCCTGAAACCAATCCCCCGCAGATATCAAGGGACAACTGTATTGCCTTCCTCAAGGAATTTCGAGGAATATTTTCTCCAATATAGACCCAAGGACTGTTGTCAGGCTTTGGGTAGGCTGCACTGATACAGTGGACAGTTCTATCATCCTGACCATTTTGTGACTTAGTATCCTCCTTTTTAGCCAATGACTACTAAAAATCTAAGTATTTACAGTTTGTGGAAAGGAGCAGTAAGTGGGTAGTCCAGACTCTGTAGATATAGTGCACTCTCCATCATGCCCACCAAGATATAGCCCACAAAAATAACCTGGGTGAAGAAAAAAGTTAATGTGTAGGGTGTAAGCAAATAACTAGAAATTCGTTAATTAAAAATAATAAAAGTAAATCCTTCACATCATACAGAAATATAAATTGCAGGTCAATAAAAGACCTATAAAGAAATCAACAAATAAATACATATTTAAAATTATTATAAGAAAATATAGAGTGATAGCTTTGTAATCTAAGGGTAGGGAAAGCCCTCTTAAGTAAGACTCAAAAAGCAAAAACAGTAAGAGAAAAAATCAATATATTTGACTACAGGCAAATTAGAAACTTCTATATGGCAAAAGACATCATAAACAATTTTAAAAGACAATCAAGAGACTGGGAAAAAGTATTTGCAATAAATATAACAGTCAAATAGTAATAACCAGTGTAAAGAACTCTTTCAAATTAACCAGAAGAAGACAAACAACCCAACGGAAAAAACGTGGGCAAAAGATAAAAAATGATCTTTTAACAGAAGATGAAATATTAAAAATCAATAAATGTGAAAATATGTTCATCCTCACCAATAATCAGGGGAAAATAATTTTTTATGAGATATCATTTTCAACCATAAGATGGGCAAAGTTAATGTTAGACAACATCAAATGCTGGCTAGGTTGTGGGGAAACAGATACTCTCATCCTCTGGCCAGCACTCTGCCAGGATCTATTGAAACTAAAAATGCACTCTGCACACAGAGTGCAGACACTCTGATGCAGCAATGCCACCTCCAGGCATCTCCCTTAGAGAAATACCTATACACATATACGAGAAGACATGGACAAGGATGCAGCATTGCTTGTAACATGAAAAAACAAAGGAAAAACTCCAAATGCCCATCACTGAATATACCACATCAATAAAAAGTGGTATATACACATGATGGAATACTACACAGCAGTGAAGAGTGAAACTATAGGTATATATCCAGAGAGAGAGAGATCTCAAAAATTGTGTTGAGTGAAAAGTTAGCAGAACAATGTTTAAAAAAAACGATTCACAAAAATTAACTTGAAATGGATCATAGACCTGAACGTAAAATACAAACTATATAACTCCTAGGAGATAACATGGTGAAAATCTAGATGACCTTGAGTATGGTGATGACTTTTTAGATACAACACCAAAGGCACAATCCATGAAAGAAAGAATTAATAGCTCAGATCTTATTAAAATTTAAAAACCTGCTGTGTGAAAGACACTGTCAAGGGAATGAGAAGACAAGCCACAGACTGGGAGAAAATATTTGCAAAAGACACATCTGATAAAGGACTCTTATCCAAAATACACAAAGAACTCTTAAATCTCAACAGTAAGAAAATGAACAGTATGATTAAAAAGTGGTCAAAAGACCTAAACAAACACTTCACCAAAGAAGATACACAGATGGCAAATAAGCATGCGAAAAAAGTGCTCCACATCATATGTCATTGGGGAATTGCAAATTTAAAACAACGAGATCTCACTGCACACCTATTAAAATGGCCAAAATCCAGAACACTGACCACACCAAATGCTGGCGAGATGTAGAGCAACAGTAACTCTCCTTCATCGCTCATGGGAATGCAAAATGGTACAGCCATTTTGGAAGACAGTTTGGCAGTTTCTTACAAAACTAAACCTACTCTTATCGTATGATCCAACAATCGCACTCCTTGGTACTTACCCAGATGAGCTGAGAATTTATATGCACACAAAAACCTGCACACAGATGTTTATAGCAGTTTATTCATAACTGCCAAAACTTGGAAGCAACCAAGATGTCCGTCAGTAGGTGAATGGATAAATAAACTGTGGCACATCCAGACAGTGGAATATTATTCAATACTTAAAAGTAATGGGCTATCAAGCCATGAAAATACATGGAGGAACCTTAAATGCACATTACTAAGTGAAAGAAGCCAATCTGAAAAGGCTACATATTGTATGATTCCAACTATATGGCATTCTGGAAAAGGTAAAACTACCAAGATAGTAAAAAGATCAGTGGTTTCCAGGGGTTGGGAAAGAGGGAGAGATGAATAGGAAGAGCACAGAAGATTTTTATGGCAGTGAAACTATTCTGTATGATACCATAATAATGGATACATGTCATTATACATTTGTCCAAACCCCTAGAATGTAGAAAACCAAGAGTGAAGCCTAATGTAAACTGTGGACTCGGGGTGATGATGATGTGTCCATACAAGTTTGCTTATTGGAACAAATGTACTGCTCTGGTGCAGAATGTTGATGGTAGGGGAGGCTGTGCACGTGTAGTGACAAAATGTATATGGGAAATCTCTGTACATTCCAGTCAATTTTGCTATGAACCCAAAACTGTTATAAAAAATAAAGTCTACTTTAAAAAAAAAGAATCGTCACACAGAAAATATCCTGTATATTTAATATGACTAATTAATTAAGTTACTCAGGAAACATTTATTAAACATCAACTACATGCCAGACTCGGTTGCAGGTACTGGGGATATGGCAATAAACAAGACTATGAGGTCCTAACAATGCCCTGTATTCAGGGGGCTTATACTCTAGCAGGAAGAAGTGGCATACAAACAAATAAACAAAGGCAAAAAAATATCCAACAATAATAAATGCCGTGATGAAAAGAAAACAGGAGGATATGTTCAAATGTAACTGGGAACTATTTTGATTAGATGGTCAGAGAAGGCCTGAGGCACTATTGACAAAAGGATGCATCCACGTGGAGCTGAGGACAGAGAGCAGGCCATTCAGAGGGAACGGCTGGTACCAAGGCCCTATTAGGGGGAGAGGAAGCTTAGGTTTTTAGAGAAGCAAAGAGAAGGCCAGTGTGGCTGGACCTCAGTGAGCAAAAAGAAGAGTAGTCACAGTGAGGACAGAGAAATAGGCAGAGCTCAGCTCATATAGAGCCACTGAGGGCCATGTAGGAAACTTGTATTCTAAAAGGAAATGGGATGATGCTGGGGGAGGGGAGATGTTTAAGTGGGGAAGTAGCATGCCCTGCATTATGTTTTTAAAATATCACTGCAGGGGCCGGCCCGTGGCTGAGTGGTTAAGTTCACGTGCTGTCCTTCAGCAGCCCAGGGTTTCGCTGGTTTGGATCCCAGGTGCAGACCTAGCACTGCTCATCAAGCCATGCTGAGGCGGCGTCCCACATGGCACAACCAGAAAGACCTACAACTAGAATATACAACTACGCACTGGGGGGCTTTGGGGAGAAGAAGAAGAAGAAAAAAAGAAGATTGGCAACAGATGTTAGCTCAAGTGCCAATCTTTAAAATAAATAAATAAATAAAATATCACTGCCTTGTGGAGAAAGGGCTCAAGAGGGACCAGAGTAGAAACTAGGAGACCAGTTGTTCGGAGGGCACTGCAGAAGTTGGGAGAAGATGGTGACTTGATCTGGGATGGTAGTGGTGGGATGCAGAGATGTAGGAGGACTGGGGATCTGTTTTAGAGATAAAGTCAATAGGATGGCTGATGATTACATGTGTATACATGTAAAAGGATTTTTTTTAACTTTTTATTGAGATTATGATAGTTTACAACCTTGTGAAATTTCAGTTGTACATTATTGTTAGTCATGTTGTAGGTGCACCACTTTACCCTTTGTGCCCTCCCCCAACCCCCCCCCCCTTTCCCCTGATAACCACCAATCAGTTCTCTTTGTCTATATGTTTAACTTCCACCTATGAGCGGAGTCATACAGAGTTCATCTTTCTCTATCTGGCTTATTTCACTTAACATAATACCCTCAAGGTCCATCCATGTTGGTGTGAACGGGACGATTTTACCCTTTTTTATGGCCGAGTAGTATTCCATTGTGTATATATATACCATATCTTCTTTATCCAATCATCAGTTGATGGGCACTTAGGTTGATTCCACGTCTTGGCTATTGTGAATAATGCTGCGATGAACATAGGGGTGCACGGGACTTTTGGAATTGCTGATTTCAAGTTCTTTGGATAGACACCCAGTAGTGGGATGGCTGAGTCATATAGCATTTCTATTTTTAATTTTTTGAGAAATCTCCATACTGTTTTCCATAGTGGCTGCACCAGTTGGCATTCCCACCAACAGTGTATGAGGGTTCCTTTTTCTCCACAACCTCTCCAACATTTGTCACTTTTTGTTTTGGTTATTTTTGCCATTCTAACAGGTATAAGGTGATATCTTAGTGTGGTTTTGATTTGCACTTCCCTGATGATTAGTGATGATGAGCATCTTTTCATATGTCTACTGGCCATCCGTATATCTTCTTTGGAGAAATGTCTGTTTATGTCCCCTGCCCATTTTTTGATCGGGTTGTTTGATTTTTTGTGTTGAGCTGTGTGAGTTCTTTGTATATTATGGAGATTAACCCTTTGTCGGATAAATAACTTGTAAATACTTTTTCCCAACTAGTGGGTTGTTTTTTTTGTTTCAATCCTGTTTTCCCTTGACTTGAAGAAGCTCTTTAGTCTGATGAAGTCCCATTTGTTTATTCTGTAAAAGGATTTTTTTTAATGGCCTGGAAACATATATGCTAAATGTATAATAGCAGCTACATCTCAGGTTTGGGACTAGGGTAAGGGAGTGAGGCACAAAATATAAGTGGGTATCAAAACACTCATTTATCAAGATAAATAATATTTTAGTGCAGAAGTTTTTTAAAAATCAAAATCAATGCAAAAATGCATGATGAAGAAAATATCAAAATTTTAAATATAGACAGGGTTGGTATTACTAATTTTTCCTTTTGCCTCAAGCTCTGCTATGACTTGGCACAGCACAGTTATTGATCCTGTCTGTATTTAAAATTTTGATATTTCATTCATCAAAATATCACTTTTTTGCACTAGTTTTGATTTTTTTTAAATATTACATTAAAATACTCCATATCTTGATCCCTGAGTTTTCTGGTGCCCTCTCACATTTTGCACCCCAGCCAAATGCCTCACTTGCCTCACCTTAGTCCTGGCCCTTCTGGAGTCACAGGGATGGGACTAGGAATGGAGGAGGTAGTCAGAAGAACTTTCTTTATAATATTCTAACACTTAGAAGATTATGCTCATGTTACTTGAGTAATTTTTCAGTATATACATAGAAGAAGGACAAGAACTGAATGCGTCAAAATGTCAGCAGTGTTCATTTCGGGTAAAAGGAGTAGGGGGATGGTTTTGGGCATCACTGTACTTCCTGGTCTTGTAGTGGTCGGCGCTGCATCACCAGATCTCCCCTTGGAGACAAGGCACTTGTTCTTCCAGCTCCAGGGAGTATTGGCTGCTGACGGCTCACAGCTGAGTCCGTCTCTAGGAGTTGCTCTCTACTGAAGGAAGCAGCCTCATCCAAGGCTACTCCACTTCCCTGGGGACAGTCCTCTTCAATCACTAGTCAGTATAAGGATACAACTTTCCTTAACTTGTCCCATTTTCCTTCATTTTAGACATATCTGAGGGGCCAGCTCAACTCTGGATCTGCCCATGGCTTCAGCTGAGGCTCCTGTTACTACATTGCAGCCCAGCTTCTCCCTCTACCTAACCCTGCTGCCCTCACTCCTTCACAGGAGGTGTTCCCGGGGGCAGACCCCAATGAACCTTCTGCATAGAAATCTCCATCTCAGAGTCTGGTTTCAGGAAGCCCATCTAAGTCAGATATTTTCCAAATTGCCCCAAATTAAAAAGCAGAAGGAAATTCATGTCCACCAAACATGAGTGATTGGAATTTTTTGCATTGTGAGTAAAGATTATCAAAAGAATTTTAGATGGTATTAAAACTAAACAAGAGGCCAGGGGTGATCTACTTCATTCAGTGAATATTATGATGAAAACAGGGTTAAACAGAGACAAGAACTGCTATCAGTGGCTCTTACTATAGAGGGCAGTTGTGGATCCCGTTTGACATGACCTAGAACAAAGGGCCCAGCGTGTCTCTGAGTTTAGTGTTTGCAGGAGGAAAACTGCCATTTGCCCACAATTATGGGAAAGGAGTTGGAAAGGGGTCAGCATTGCTCCACTCAATTTGAGAGACAGATTATCTTTTTAGCAGGAACAGCTGCCAATGTTAATTTTCAGTTAAATTAGATAGCCCGCCTCAGTTGACCATCTGTCAAAGAGAATCTCACAACACTTTAGAGGCTGTGATACAAATCAAGCCATGATACCACATATTCTCTGTACACTAAAAAGATTTCCAAGTTCCAGCCCACATATTTCAAATGATACTTGATACCAATTCCAATACAACCAAAAGATCTGAATCTTATTATTATGAGCTTTACTCATAATATTACCATTTTGTACTTTCATAAAATACCTTTGATTCAAGGATCTCTGAGAGCTTTACAGGCCTTAATTAATTAGACCTCATATACCCCTGTGAAATTATCATTGTCTTAATTTAAGGGTGTGTAATTATCAGGTAGAAAGATGAAGTGGCTTATTGTGTGTCTCAGCAACAAGTCAAAAGCTCAGAACAAAACTCAACAGGGAGAAGATCTAAGACTTACACAAGAATCACTATGTCTGGGAGAAACAAATCGTTAAACATGATTTCAGATTTTATTCCATCTCATTGATTTTATAGCATTTCCCTCAGAAACATCCAGTTATTTTACTAGAATTTCATTAAAAGGAGGTGGAGATTAGAGGGCCAAGATGATAGGCAGAAGAGTCACTGAGGGAGATTCCCTGGTGGGAAGTCCACCTCTTCTAGAAACAGAAACCTGTGAAGAACCCATTTCATGTGGTTTCATGTCAATGAGAGGGCATGTGCCCCCAAGACTGGGTCAGGACACCGCTTCCACCTGTCATAGTTGACTCAGTGATGGGCACATGTAATCAATCAGGCAACCAGGCATCCTCTCTGGGACTTGGCTGCCAGAGCAATGGGGAGAAGGCACTCTCTCTACTCTGGTTGGTAAGATTTGGGGCCAGCAGTGGTCAGTCATTAAGCCTCCAATGTGGAAAGAGGCTGTCAAAAAGATGAAAAAGAAGGTAGACTAAACCCTGATGACCTCTTTTCTGTCTTTGTGCCTTCAGGCTGTTCTACCTCTGAACTTACTAAAGATTTTTAAAAGATGATAGATGGATGGATCATAGATAGATAGATCTAGATAAAGGGACCAACAGCCCACCAGAGTGGCATGAAGATTACTTTAAACTGAAAACATCTGAACAAGCAGCAGCCTCAGAAAGAAACCTTATTTAAACTTAGGCAGAGCCTCCTGAAAATACAGATGCCATTAACCTCCCTCCAAGAATGTTTCCTGTTTGGGAGAAGACTGACCCTTAGCACCCTGGAGGTGTGAATTCAGCTGCCATAAATCCCCCTCCGGAGGAGCTTCCAGCTAGGAACAGAACCTTCCTACTTTCACACTGAAGCCCTAAAGCACCCCGCTTTTGTTAAATTGGTACACAAACCCTTACCCCCGGCTGTTCAGCAAGCCAGCTTTTCTTAGTGTTCCCACGTGCATGTGAAATCAACTTTTCTCCTAAATATATCTGTTGCCAATTAATTCACAGGCCCCCAACTACTCGAACCTAAGTTGGTAGAGGAAAAGTTGTCCTCCCAACAATAGATAAATAGTTAGCAGTCCTTTTATACGTTCCATGTATACGTAGCTTAAGCTGTCTTGAATTCAGCTTCTGTCTCTTATAACTAATAATAGTGAGTAGGCTGGGTTAGTGGCCTGTCATGGGTCCCCTTGGATTAGAGTCAAGGTAAGCGTAGGGTCCCTCTCTCCTCACAATTTTCCTTTCCTCCTCTGGCAGCCAATTCTATCACACCACTCAAATCCCTGGGATAGTCATATCACTCATGGAGGCAGTTCAATATTCATTCACAACTTTTTAAAAGGAAAAAAAATGGAGATTTTACCTTTATGTGCATTTGCCCCATAAAGGAATCCCTAATGCTTGTTCAGCACAGACAGTTCCTGGGAGATAAAAAGCCGTGAGGATTTGAAGCATTGTAAGGTAGAGGAAAAGGGAGAACAGAAAGAGAAGTGACGAGAGGAGGAAGTGGCCCTTCCAGAAAGCGACCATGGGAAGAAGCAGACCAAGAGGCCCAGGAGAATGTTCTAGTCATACCACTTTCCTAATAATGTCACATTACGACAGTGGGGAGGTCAGTTAAAAAAAATCATCTTCACCTTCAAAAAACGGATGCATTCACAGGTCAAAGGATTTAGAAACCAGAAGATCATTAAATCAAGTGAATGTGCATGGTCTTTGACTATTTAAGGAGCTAAGGCAACATTTTGCAACTTTTATTCTGTTTCTAAATGTGATGGGAAATTAGGATTAATACTATGGGCCCCTAGCTCACATTCAAATGGAACTCAGTGCTCATTTATGTGTTAAAATACACCCCCACTTTTCATGGAACCACAAAAGACCCCAAATAGCTAAAGCAATCTTGAGAAAGAACAAAGCCAGAGGCATCACACTTCCTGATTTCAAACTATGCTATAAAACTATAATAATCAAAATAGTGTGGTACTGGCATAAAAACAGACACATAGATCAACGGAACAGAACAGAGAGCCCAGAAAAAAACCCAGGCACATATGGTCCATTAATTTATGACAAAGGAGCCAAGAATACACAATGAGAAAAAGGAGAGTCTCTTCAATAAATGGTGCTGGGAAAACTGGACAGCCACAGGCAAAAGATTAAACTGGACTCCTCTCTTACACTATACACAAAAATCAACTTAAAATGGATTAAAGACTTGAATGTACGACCTGAAACTGTAAAACTCATTAAAGAAAACCTTGGGGTAAGCTCCTTGACATCGGTCTTGGCAATGGTTTTTTCATATTTCACAACAAAAGCAAAGGCAGGAAAGCAAAAATAAAGAAGTGGGACCACATCAAACTAAAAAGCTTCTACACAGCAAAGGAAACCATCAACAAAATGAAAAGGCAACCTACAAAATAGGGTAAAATATTTGCAAACCACATATCCAGTAAGGGGTTAATATCCAAAATATACAAGGAGCTCATACAACTTGATAGCAAAAAAAGAAATAACCCAATTTAAAAAGGGGCAAAAAGCCTAAATTGAAATTTTCCCAAAGAAGACATACAAATAGCCAACAGGTACATGAAAATGTGCTCAACCTCACTAATCATCAGGGAAATGCAAATCAAAACCATAGTGAGATATCACCTCACACCTGTTGGCATAGCAATTATCAAAAAAGACAAGAGGGGCCAGCCCGGTGGCGCAGTGGTTAAGTGCGCACGTTCTGCTTTGGCGGCCCGGGATTCTCCAGTTCAGATCCCGGGTGTGGACATGGCACTGCTTGGCAAGCCATGCTGTGGTAGGCATCCCATATTTAAGTAGAGGAAGATGGGCATGGGTGTTAGCTCAGGGCCAGTCTTCCTCAGCAAAAAGAGGAGGATTGGAGGCAGATGTTAGCTCAGGGCTAAGGTTCCTCAAAAAAAAAAAGAAGAAAAGAAATGTTTTAAATAAAAAAAAGAGATAACAAAGGCTGGCAACAACCTAAGTGTTCATCAATGGATGAATGGATAAATAAAATGTGGTGTATATATTTAATGAAATATTATTGAGCCTTAAAAAAGAAGGAAATCCTGTCATTTGCAACAGCGTGGATGAATCTAGAGGGCATAATGCTAAGTGAAATAGGCCAGACAGAGAAACAAATACTGCATGGTATCACTTATATGGGAAATCTTTTTTTTAAAAAAAGTTAAACTCACAGTGACTGAGGGTAGAAAAGTGGTTGTCAGGGGCTGGGGGGGGGTGAGGAAAATGGGGAGAGGTTGGTAAAAGGGTACCAGCTTTCAGTTATAAGATGAGTAAGGTCTGAGGATCTAATGTATAAGATACTGACTATAGTTGATAACACTGTATTGTATAATTGAAATTTGCGAAGAGAGTAAAACTTAAATCTTCTCATCAAAAAAAATGAAAGAAATATATGAGATGATAGATGTGTTAATTAATTCAATGGGGGGATCCATTTACAATGTATACATATATCAAATCATCACGTTGTATACTTTAAATATCTTACAATTTTGTCAGTTATACTTTAATAAAGCTGGAAAAAAAACACAGCACCATTAACACCCTCAAATCCTTTCGTAGGTTGAGCTCTTTCATGCCAATAAGGAGAGTTTAGGGTTCAACAAGTGAATATCAAGGAATGCTCTAAATTTGGGGTTGCAAGAAACTGAAATTTCATTGCAATAAACACTTCAGCACAAACCTTGGAAATGTATAATAAGAAAGATATTTTCATTGTCATTGTCTTTCACTGTAATTGAGTGTAACATCTATTGATTATGTGTATCAGGCAGCTTTTTCTAGGTTATGCTGCAGTAACAAACAACCTGAAAAACCTCAGTGGCTTACAACAACAAAGGGTATTTCTCACTCTAGATTTTATGTCTGCCATGGGTTGGCTCCAGCTCTCGGTTTTCATTCTAGGACCCAAGATGAAGGAGGAGCCCCTACCTGGGACAGAGGACAAAGAGTAAGAGAGGTGGGAAATGCACTTAAAGCTTCTGCTCTTATTTCATGAGCCAAAACAAGTCACACAGTCAAGCCTGGCAATGGGATGGGGAAATATAGTCTTCCTCAGGGAGCCACAGCAAGTTTACCCGGCAATAGGTGAGGATATATAATTCTCTTATAGGGAAAGCAGGATTGAATAATTGGGAACAATGATACAGTCATCCATGGTGAATAAAAATGAAACCCATTTAGTAGACATTCCTAATATCCCCACTCAACTAAAACATGCACAATAATACGGTAAAAGGATTATCATCCTTCTAGAGCAATGAAAACAGTGGGATTGAAGAAGAGGAAGAAGGGAGGAGGAGGGGAGGAAAATGAGGAGATGACCACTAGAAATAATATTTATTGAGGACTTCATGGACCAGCTACCCTGTGATAAGTTCTCTGTAAATAGTTTCTCTGTAAAATAGAAAAAAAAAAATTAGACCTCCTACCCTGACAAGGCCTGCAGAACTTTGATCACATCCTTACTCCCAGGCTTAAGTACAGTGTATACTGTAGTTATTTTCACTTCATAAATCATAAAGTAATCAAGCCATAAGAAACTCTGAAAGGTCGTCTGTTAAACCTTGAAACCTTCTCTCTTTAGTTAGAACAA
Source organism: Equus quagga (assembly GCF_021613505.1). Classification (NCBI taxonomy): domain Eukaryota; kingdom Metazoa; phylum Chordata; class Mammalia; order Perissodactyla; family Equidae; genus Equus; species Equus quagga. The sequence continues at coordinate 88,685,706 of NC_060276.1, forward strand.
TTGAACCATTCAAGACATTTTCTTCCTTTTTGCACAGAAAAAGAATAGACATTCTTTCCTTGAATAATTCTAGAGGTAGAAGGACAAATCCTTCCATATTTCAACATTTTAGCATCAACAAATTCTTTCTTATGTAACCCAAATGTCTCTTGTCCTCAAACAAGCTAATCATTAAAAATTCCCATCAGCATTGTTATAACTACTCTGATTACAGCCACTGAATATCTGGAGCCACACTTATATCTGTCTAGGCTGGCATGCTCTTTCTAAAACAGAAATCTCATCATGGCATTTTGCTGCTTAAGAAGCCTCCAGCGACTCTCCTATGCCTATTCTATTGGAGAAAGATCTGGTTACTTAGTGAGACCTACAAGACCTCCCGGCACCAGAATGTAAGCTCCTTAAGAAGCAAATTGTGTCTGTCTTGCTTGCAGCTGTAACCAGAATGCCTAGAACACTGCCTGAAACATTACAGACATTCAGCAAATAGTTGTTGAATGAATGAGTGAGTAAATGAATGAATGACTATAAGGCCGTCCATGACCCAACTTCATCTCCCACTCTAGTAAAACTGAAATACCAGGATTTTCCTACGCAAAGGCCTCTGTGGGTTTGCTTCATGTTAGATTCCGTGGCCATATCACTCTTACCTCTTTTCTCAGCCGGGTTAACTCGAGTACATCCTTCAGGACCTAGTCCAGGCTATCCTCCTCCAGGAAACCCTCCCTGAACCTCTAGTCTAGGCCAAGTTCCCCTTTTCTGCGCGAGCGTAGTACTGTGTGCTTACCTCTGTCACAATTCTTAGACCTGTAAACAGGTAAGAATGCTTATAATTTCCAAATGACGAGCTGCCTTCCCTAATTTTTCTGTTACTCAAAAATGTTTATAATATCCTAACTAATCAGCATAAGTGTGGTTGTCAATGTTTATCCATTCCATTAAACGATATTCTGTCTTTTTCACGTGTACAATCCTTGTGTCCTATATTTTGTTCATGATCCCACTGGAACATGTACCATTCCCTGTACACACTAGATACCCAAGCAGCCCTTGGGACTGTCAGGGATGCTGTGAAAATGAAAGAAATCACATGTAGAAAGTTCCTACTGCATGTGAAAACAAAGTTGCCAAAACACATCTGCCTACAAATTGTTCTTAGCTCTCCTGAGCCATTTACCACCATCCTAGGTATCTCATACCCTCCCTTCTGACACCAGAAGGCTAAAGAAAGACCTGACTAATGTGGCAGAATGTATTTTAATTTTTGTTGCAGTCACCACATATTTGAGGGTACCTACTATGTTCCAAGCACTGACATATTTATTCTTTTTCCTTTTTACCTCACCTCCTTTTCCTCATACACATTTTCATGGTTTGTATAAAGCACATGTTTCTTGACAGCAGAAATGGGTTGTTTAAGTATCCAGGGGCCCTTTATTTACAGTTTTGGTAGCTGTTGGGAATCCAGAGGCCACAAGGGATGGCCAGATGGATTAGATTACGGAAAAGGATTTATAAACAGGAGACAGCTCTGTTGAATCAAAAGAACTAAAGGAGGCCAGATTCGCTTAATCATTTTTATAGATGACCGTAAGATTGCTGAAAAGAAAATATGAAGCTTATAAAGTTATCTATTTAAAGCCTAGCCAGAGGTATAGTATGACTGTTGGAGAGTTTTCTGACCAAATGCAGCATGAGCCCTGGCATGAAATTGGAAGCAAGACACCTCCATCAATCAGACATGGAAGAAACTGGTTGAGCTGAGACCAACAAAAGGACCTAACCCTGCCCAAACAGGCAAGACACAACTGGAGGTTTCCTGGGGAGAAGAGCTTCCTCTGCTGTATCTCACAGGGCTGCCATTTCCATTGCCTTGGCCTGCCTTTTCAGTATAAGGGGGACTTGCAAATCCTATGGAACTTTCTGCAGATTGGCAATACGACAATTCCATTCTTAAAATGGTGGCCTTGAAGTCAGACTGTAAAGCCTAACAATATTTCAGGGTTAAAGGCTTCTCTTGACCCAGATTTTTCAGACTGTCTGAGTGAGAGGTTCTTTTCGTACGTCTAATGAGGTGTTCACCAATATCTTGAAGACTCCAACATAGATTGAAGCCAGAAAAACACACAGACTTCAGGGAGTGGAAGGGGTGATTCTCCTCCCCAGCCAACACATGGATATCCCCATGACCAGAGATGACCGTCGCTCTGAGAGTTCTGCAAAGCTTCTCAGAGACGTCCTGCTACACCTCAGATAGGACTTCGAGAAAGAATTTTTCTTTTGACTTTTTCTGGCAAACCTTACTAGAGAGTAATTTATGGAGAAGAAGTCATGAATGAACTTCACAGCATTTCCAGTTAATTGAGAAAAACCATACCTAAATTTTCCTCTTGGGCACAGTAGAAAGGGGATTTAAACACTATTAGTCAATAACAATTGGACAAGTGTTCCTTAACTTGACAAAGAAATTTACCATTCAGCCAAGATTAAAATCAGGCAGTTCCAGTCAGGTGGAGATTTCCCCACTTAAAAGTGGGTGGCAAGGGCCAGCCTGGTGGCGTAGTGGTTAAGCCCGCATACTCCACTTTGGCAACCCGGGGTTCGCAGGTTCAGATCCTGGGCGCAGACCTAGCACTGCTCATCAGGCCATGCTGTGGTGGCGTCCCACATAAAGTGGAGGAAGATTGGCACAGATGGTAGCTCAGCAACAATCTTCCTCAAGCAAAAAGAGGAAGATTGGCAAGCTACTAGCTCAGGGCCAATCTTCCTCACACACGCAAAAAAGTGGATGGCAGAGAAAGTTCATATATAACCTTTTCTACTGAAAATACTATGTCAATATTTAGCTGTAACTAGCAAACTCCATGTGTATTAATTCACTATGCATGAGGTTTTTCTACCATTTTTTTCTTTTTATAGTTATGGGTTGATTTCATATCAACTAAGCTGATTAACCAGGCTCCTTCATTTTCCTATAAACTGAGGCAGAAAGAGGCAAAATGGTTTCCCAAAGGAAAGTCAGAGTATGGAGCTATTATAATTAACTCGCATTCAGTAACAAGTTGTGGGTGACTTCCAGCCAACATCTGCTTCCGTAACGATGCAGCTCCATTCATTCTCAGGAAAAAGAATTTGCAAAAATTCAGTCCCGTGGCAAAAGAAAGTTAATAATACATATTCCCACTGGGATGTTATAAAAGATAAATGAGATAATATATGTGAAATGCCTCAAGCTCCTCAGAAGAAAGGTACTATACAAATTCAAAGTATTGTTATGAATAATAACAATAATTAAAAATAATGCAGCTTTCTTTGGTCTACTCGCCTAAAATAAAGTGGCTCCTTTTGAATATAAACTCCAGGACTATATTTCTCAGTCCACATGTCTGCCACTCAGTCATTACCAACAATTTTGTGTGAGTCTTCTGAATATGAACCATTGTAGCTTCATTATTTTCTATGATTAATAAGTTGCTTTTTCCGTAACAGTGCCATTTAGTGAAAGCAATTTTTGTCCCCGTTCGTTCATTTCCAATTGCCTCAAGCTGACAGCTCAGATGCCTAAAGATATCTTTGGTCAACACTCAAATCGTGGAAGAGTCTTGTTTCCTCTCTTCCTTTTTGCCGTATATGGGAATCATTTGAACACATGCTTCGTTCTACCTGTCAGGATTATAAACTACTAGAAGGCGGGGGCTGAGACTTACCATCTTCGTATCACTCACAGCACCCCATGATGAATTTGAAAGCACAGCTGAGACCTCACACAACCACAAGGGCACCAGGTACTTCTCCTGAACTCCAGGCAGCTGTGCCCTTCACCTGGCCAACCACGGACAGAAAATAGCTTTGTCAGAGCTCCCCGGTGAGGGCGGCTGATTTCCTTGTGGCAGCACTGAGACCCTCAGCCACACCTGGGGCACCAAGATGCCCTCCAGCTTTTCATCATTTTGGTTACAAAGGCTCTGTCTTATGTGTGTTGTTGAGCTGGTTACCGCTGTGGGCAAATGGAGCTCAGCCCTGCTAGGGAACTCTGGGAGACGGGATGGAACACACCTCAGAGGTTTCCCTACCAATGGGCTAGGAAGCTGGGGTATTTGTCCACCAGCTCATATCTGTCATTGTGGAGGGCTGCTGGGGGGTAAGGGAGAGCATGGGGAAATTAACTCTCTCATTTCTGGCCTGCCCCTGGTGCAGACCAGGCAGGTGCCCACAGCCAGAGAAAACCTGCTGGAAAAACTCACAGGTGCTTTCATTCGAAAGCTGGCTGGCCACTGGCCGTGCCCAGGAATGCAGACAGCCAAGTATGGTCACCCAGGGATGCATAAAGAGAAAGAAGCTGACATACAATCCCCTTCTCGCTCTGCACAGGGCCTCCCACCTGCCCTTCTTCCTCAGAGCCCCAGCAATCTGAAGCAGGAGGATCTGAGGGGCAGATTTTCCCTCTCTCCATTGGCACTCCCACCATGACCACCTTCTCTTCCAGGGGGATGTTATTTGGGACAAACTTCCCACTCTAGTCAGTTGAGAGCCACCCATCAATATAAAACCCAAAATGTTCGGACAAATCTCAGAGGCTGAGGCCCGGGAATACTTTCACCTCACAGATCTCATTGACACTTCTAGCAGAGTTACCTTCTCTCTCCTTTCACCACTCTTGCCTCATTCACTCCTCTAGGAATGAAGAAATAAAAGTAGACCTCCCCCAAAACATTTATAGACCATTACATATTAAGTATGAATTGTCATACTGGAAAACTAGAAGTAATACTGCTTTGTTTTTATTTCACAATTCTTTGGAAGAAAGTGTCTTAACTGATTTTTGATCCAGATGTTTCTGTGATAGCCTTTGGCTACAAGTACTAAAAGTCTAACCTATCCAGGTGAAGTGTCAGCAACTGAAATTAAAATCCCATATAAGTGCAAACTATTTCCACTGAACTAACTCAGCAAATTCTTGTGGTGACAGGTCACTGCACATGTTTGAAGAAATATCCTTAGAGAGCTTGGAACAGGACAAAAAGAAAAAGAACTGTAAATATGGTCTCTTCTTTCCTCATTCCTGACCATCCCCACCCCCCACGCCCCACCACCCCAACGAATGTTCTGGGGAGGGCCAACGTGAAGAAAAGTTAATAGGGGCTGGGGAAGGGGCTTCAGTGTTCAGAAATTGAATCACAGAGGCACGTGGTGGAATTGCTCTTCCTTCCTCCATATCAAGCCTTATATCTGTGGACAATCAGAGAACAGCCCTTAAGAGTCTATCAATCTATCAATCAATCAACCAATGAGGATTTAATGATGGAAGCAGCCTGGTATTCTGGATCAATGAAAGGGAAGCTAGGAGGCCTGGGTGCTCACCTAGCTTTGTGAAAATTGGGGAAATATGATGAATTTTGGACCCAGAAATGAGCCTGGAGTTCCAGGGTGCTGGCATTGTCACTTACTTGCTCTGTGACCTTGGGCAAGGTACTTAGCCTCACTGAGACTCACTCCTCAATCAGGAAAATAGGAAATAGTAATACCTTCATCACCTCGTTGTTACATAAAGTACCTTACACATCTTGGGCACACAGTAGGTGTTCAATAGCTGCCTTCTTCCCTTTTACAGGGACCAGCATAATCAAGTTGAAAGAGCCCAGCTTCAGAGGCAAAGAGTTGGCTTCAAATCCTGGTGGCACCACTCACCTTAGGGCCACTGATCAATTTTCATGTGTACCGTGCCCTAAGATGATTTGATAACTGATGTTTTCCCTTCAAGCCCACCCTGGTATCTTAAAACTTACAAAAATAAATCCAATTGCCTTATATGTTCATTAAAAGAACAATGGGTTAACCATTCTGATAAAGTAAGGGGAACTATATCCTTCAATCCACCCCTACTGGTTCTCCCTAGGCAATTGGCTTCCTTAGGGAAGCAGGAGCTTGTAGCCACTTAGGGCTCCCCAGCCGAAAACTAAACCAGGCCATCCTCCCACTCATTCATCCTGGAAGAGCCCAGAGCTCCAGGGGCCAGAGCCTGCCAACATAGCAGCTGCCTGGAACAGGAGAGATTTGATGAAAGAGAAACTTTAAAAGGATTTTGGGGAAATTTTACTTGATATGTGCTTTGACACCCTCTCCTTAGCAGTCTCAAGAAAATTTTCATGAAAACAAAGTTGATTTTCACAGATCTTTTAGAGTCAGATTAGGTTTTTTTGGATGTGATATCATGCCACAATGGGTCCAGGGCCCATTTCATGAAGACACAAGCTGTGTAGTCCCAGAGGGCCCCATGCTCAGAAGGGCCCTGGGGCTTGATTTAATGTCTGTTGTCGCCATCTTGAAATTCTAAATAATTTTACCTTTAAACTTATGTTTCATAAATGAAGTCCAATGGGACAACAGAGCATGTGCGTGAGCTGAGGAGATATATGTAATATGAGTGTCCACTATTTTTTGCCACCTCATTCATGTATAGTTTTTGTGATGCCCCATAAGCACACAATTCCAATGGACCCATGACACATGGGAGTTCAGTGAGACTCAAAGCAAGTATAAGGCAAGTGTGTGATATCTATGACTAAACAAGTGGGGTTGCTGGCAGTCCCTAGAGGCCATGTTTCCACACAAACCAGAACTTGCTTTGAACAAAGAAAGAAAGCATTGACATTCCAAGAAATGCAAATACCAAGGAACCCTATGTCCTTTCTTACTCCTGTTACTTCTCTGTCTTAGCCAACCACTTAGAGAGAAAACGATAACAGAAGGAAAGGGAAAAATAGGGCAACCCTCTTCCTTTCCTTCAAGGACTTCCTTACTCATCAGTAACCCAAAGGTAGAGAGTTTTGGTAGAAAGCATGTGCATCAAAAAGTGAATTAAAAATGGTAGAGTTCCTTTTGTGCAGCATTTCTGCCATTTTGGTAAGAAGGAAACACATATTCACGAACAAGCTACAAAACACAAATTGTGTAATTTGGTGATTCCACATATGAGTTAAGTGCTGTTATATTTGCATTTAAAACTGTCATTGTGCAATATAAAAATGAATGGTAAAATTCATGCTAATAATTTAAATTTTTAATTTTTCTTTACTGAGAACCACATTAAATAGCAGATAAAAAAACACCATGAAAAGATTTCTCAAAAAATTAAAAATTGGGACTGGCCCAGTGGTGTAGTGGTTGAATTCACATACTCTGTTTTGGCAGCCTGGGGTTCACAGGTTTGAATCCCAGGTACAGACCTCGCACCACTCATCAAGCCATGCTGTGGTGGCATCCTACATAAAATAAAGGAAGATTGACATGGATGTTAGCTCAGTGACAATCTTCCTCAAGAAAAAAGAGGAAGATTGGCAACAGATGCTAGCTCAGGGCTAATCTTCCTCACACACACACACACACACACACACACAAATTAAAAATAGAAATACCATATGACCCAGCTATTGCACTACTGAAATCAACAATTCAAAAAGATATATGTACCCCTATGTTCATCGCAGCATTATTCACAATAGTCAAGATGTGGAAGCAACCCAAGTGCCCATCAATGGATGAATGGATAAAGAAGATGGGGTGTATATATATACAATGGAATACTACTCAGCCATAAAAAAGACGAAATTGTCCCATTTGCAATAACATGGATGGACCTTGAAGGTATTATGCTGAGTGAAATAAGTCAAACAGAGAAAGACAAATACCATATGATTTCACTCATATGTGGAAGATAAACAAACACGTAGATAAAGAGAACAGATTGGTGGTTACCAGAGGGGAAGGGGGTGGGGGAGGGCAAAAGAGGTAAAGGTTCACATATGTATAGTGAAGGATAAAAACTAGACTATTGGTGGTGAACATGATGCATTCTACACAGAAAGTGATACATAATAATGTACACCTGAAATTTCCACAAGTTATAAAGCCAATACGACCTCAATAAAATGTTTTTTAAAAAGAACACCATGAAAGTCCAAAGACAGATCATAGAAGAAAGGAAAAAGCTTTGTATTTTCATACCTTTAACTTTTTCCCCACTTTTTGAACAGGGGACCTTGCATTTTCATTTTACACTGGGCCAGCAAATTATGTTGCTGAGCCTGGATGGGTCCTCTGGTGAGAACTAGAAAACCCAGATTTATTGGGCCTATATTTACGTAAAATAACCTGTGTATTCCTTAGACTTTCACTGCCAAAAAAAATAGATAATCAGATATCTTGGTTGATTCTGCCATTACACCCCTGGTCCACCAGCACAAAAGTGGGGTCAGAATAGAAGGAACTACTGAACCAAGACATTTCTGAACCAGGTTCTCGATATTTACCCACTCTGTTCTTATATTGGTAGGTTTGAAAGCCAATTGCTTTAAATAGGAAGGAAAGAGTTGCCTCTCTTATTCTTCCGGGTAGAAGAAGAAGGAGAGGAGAGGAAGGCTGGACCCACTGAGCACTTCCTTCCTCTCTAACTGCCAGGGGACCTGGTGCATTTCACGCATGTCATTTAATCTAGAAGGAGGAGGCGTTCTGGGCAGCCCTTTCCTGGGATCCTATGGTGCTTGTACAAAGATTGCAAGGAGGGAATTGCCTTAAGCTTCTTTTTCTTTTTTCCTATTGTAGTAAAATATATGTAACATAAAATTGATCATCTTAACCATTTTAAGTGTACAGTTCTGTGGCATTAAGTACATTCATGTTGTTGATGTACAACCGTCGCCACCATCCATCTTTCAGCCTCTTAATTGCGGCTAAAACCTGCCAGTGGTTGTTCCTCTGAAGTGTCCAGCTTAGACTGCGCTTTCAAGTTAGAGAGGATAAAAGAAAAAAAGTAAAACGTGAAAAAGAAATTGTAGAAGTGGCTGAATCCGTGGATGAAAGAGAGCCAAGAATAGCAAAATGTCACCAGCGTGAATCTGAGAAAGTGAGAGATAAAAGGGATTTCCAAGAGTATAGTGTCCAACGACTCTCTTTTACATATTGCCAAGTCCTCCAAAAACTTCCAGAAAAAACCTGTTATCAAGCAAAGCAGTTTATCAGACTCACTGCAGTAAGGGAGAACACCATCTTGACAGTTTTAGCAGTGTCTCAGGAGTCAGTTGTAAGGATCTTTATAGAGTTTGAGGGCCTGAGCCGGGTGATTATAAGGTAGGTTTCGCAAGGTGTGAAACTGCTTGAGATTGGGCTGAGTTGATGGCATAATAGCTTTGGATTGGTGGACACAGCAAAAGAAGGGTTCTGCACAAGTCTTTATGAGTAAGCTGTTAGTCTTCATTAGTAAGTTATTTTAGTTAATTAAAAGTCATAGCTTCTAGGGACTATTATTTCCTAGAGCAAGAAGCTTAAGTTATTTGGCTTGTTCTCAGTATTTTACGACATGGGGACAGGAAAGTATGCCTAGTCTCAGTATTGTTAAACACAGGAACAGGAACTTACGTTGGTTTCAGTTCTCAACATGAAGAAGCTAAAGCAGGGAGGGGTTAAATAACTAGCCCCAAATTCCATGTCGTTGATAACAGAGCTGAGGTTGAACTCAGAGCCTCTGATTACAAGTTCACACACCCACGCACAAACACACACACCCTCAAACTACTGGAATCACCTGACTTTCTCTTCAAATGAGAAACTTACAATATAGTCGCATCACAGAAAATTTGGAAAAAAGAAAAGATATCCCAAATGCTATCACCATGATATTAATCACCTGTTATTTCCTTCTAGTTTTTCTTCATATGCTGTTTTTGTTTTTGTTAGTTTGTTTTAATTCTGTTATTCACTTGCTTCCTTTCTACAGATTTTCTCTAATGCTTTTGCCTGGTTCCCCTTTGTGCTCTTCGCTACTCCCCGTTATGGAAGAGAGTCCTTGCTTTGGTCAAAAAATCATCTCAAAGCAGGCTTGGGCCACAGGGATTCTGCTAGAACCATCTGAAAGAGCAGCTTTAACAGACATAGGCCCCAGAGAATGGCTTTTCCCACTAGTCCAGCTTATGGGGCCCAAAAATCTCCAGGCAGCTGACCAATGACGCCAAAGTAATGTCACTTGGCTCTCGGTCACACTCATTCCTTGCATTACTTTTTTTCGTCTCTCTCTGCTTTCATTCTCCCTTTCCCTACTCCCTGGTCTTTACGAGAGGTCACCTACACCCTTCCACATAAAATATCTCACTCCTTTGGTGGCCCTCATTCCAGTAATCAGCAAGACCTTTGCCAGAATTACGATCACATTCTACAATGGGAGCATGTAAGTGTTAATTCGTTCTCAATAACCTCATTCTCAGTAAAGGGGTTCTTGAAAAGTTGTAAGACAAATCCCTATTAACTTAATCATATTTAATATGCACTTGAGGACTTGCCAGTTAGAGAAATCTCACTGTGAGATCTTTTATATATCAAATAATTGCTTAAATTTCTTCATCCTCTAAATAAAGATTTTTCCCATATCAGGTGATCTGGCACTGTATTTGAGTGAACGTTATAGAACACAACCTTCTGAAATCTAAAATGCATCCCTAAAATAAAACCGCATTCCAATGTCCAAAATAATACAATAATATAAGTCACCAGTACTCTGTCTCATATAATTACATTCCTATAAAAAGAGCCCTAACACTTCAGGAGCTGTGGCAAGATCTGAAATGCAGAGCAGATGTTGACAGATGTAAAAATCATTTAGGAATGTATCTCCAAAGAAAGACACCACTCCATGAGAATGGTATATTTCACCCCAGATCTATTTTAAACAATGCAAACTGGCATTATCTGACATTCTAATCAGTCCCATTTCATTGTTGACCAAACGGCCTATGTTCCTCATTATTCTAGTCATTTTGCACTATTCTTCTCAGAGCACTACACAGCGTGAGGCCCCATTACAAAAGATAAGATGTCTTCATTGATTGGGACTTCTCTTCACCACCCTCTACTTATTTGTACGTGCACTGTACACGTTGCCCAATCATCCTCGGCTTGACTTTGAGTAGCAGATTGCTGAATAAGGGTGTGGGCTCCGACTGTGTGGAGGCCAGGGGGTCAACTGCGAAAGGCGCTAGACTGACAATTGCCCAAGAAGAAGTGCTGGAATCAAATATTCACCTCTTTGTTGATTTCATGCCTTCATCTTGGATCCTTTGTTTGTCAATGGAGGCTATCAGAACTTAGACCCGAATCACAGCTGAACAATTTGAAAACTTTCCTGTCAAAATTATTCCACCTGAACTGAGCCTGTCCCAGAGAGACCCCCTGAGAACCCCTGGGGAAAATGAATGGGGTCCAGCCAAAGAGGCTGATATTGACTAAGTCAGCAGGGGTTTCAGTCAACCAGTCTCAGGAAAACAGAACTTCCTGTGGACAGAGGCCACTTACTAATCCTTGAAGCCAAAGCGCTTAGGGCGGTAACTATTAGGGACTCAATACTTGTTGGCCCATCTTATACAGCTCTTACACAGCTCAAAAGTCACTTTCTGAGCAAGGCTGTCTCACAGTCTCCAGGAGAGAGCAGGTAGCCCTGTTACATACTCTGATACTCCTTACACATTTCCTTCAAGGATTGTTTGTAATTTCAAAGATGTATTTACTTCATTAATATCTACATTTCCCCACTAGACTCTAAGCTCTGTTCATGCATAGATCAGGCTTAGAGGCACTCAAATCATATTTGCTGAATGTTGTTGAATGAAAGTGGAAAACTCAACAGATATACCTTGGCTCCAAGCTAAACTGTTCTTTTGTAGATTGCCTTCTCAATAAGATCCATACTTTCTCCCATAACATTTGATAGCTTATAATGGCCACATCACTTGTTTAGTTTGATTTCTTCTTTGTAGTTTACTTAAAGCACCTGATGTTTTCCAGGTAGATGCTTACTGAAAATGAACTACTATTTCTTGCCTGCAAATATAACTGCGATTTCAAGCCAGATCCAGAGATGCAGAAGAGAAGTAAATAGAAACTAACACTCGGTTGACCTGCCAACTCCTTTTTTAACTTTATTCACAATAGGCAAGCAGCCTTTTAGAAATGATAAATGGGTCCTGAAATACAAGCTTTAAAACTGGAATAAAAAAACTTATACACAAATGTCCATAACAATTTTACTCACAATAGCCAAAAGGTGGAAACAATCTGAATATCCATCAATGGATGAATGGATAAACAAATGTAGCATATCCATACAATGGAATATTATTTAGCTATGAAACAGAACAAAGTACTGATACATGCTACAAATGGATGAACCTTGGAAACATTATGCTGAGTGAAATAAGCCAAACACAAAAGGTCATATATTGTATGATTCCATTTATATAAAATGTCCAGAATAGGCAAATCCTAGAGACAGAAAGCAGACCAGCAGTCAGCAAGGACTGAGGAATAGGGAATAACTACTTAATGGATACAGGATCTCCATTTGGGATGGTGAAAAATTTCTGAAACTAGATAGGGGTGATGATTGCACATTATTGTGAACGCACTTAATGCCACTGAATCATGCACTTTAAAATGGTGACAGTTGCAGTGATAGATTTTATAGCTGTGTATGCGTATTTTACCACAATAAAAAAAGAGCTAAAAATAAACTGGAATCAAAATTCACACGCTCAAAAAACAAAGAGAAAGAAATCGCCAGCTTTATAAGAGAAAACGATTCACCTAGTATTATTAATTCACATTTTCACACACTGGGTTTGGTTACTATCACTACTACTAGTACACTACCAATTCTACACAACCAACACTGTTTCCCAAACAATTCAAGGAAAAAAATTAATGAGATTTACTTGAGACCTAAAAGATCAATTACTGTGTTTAAATCAGTTCTTCTAGATTTAAGAAGATAAAAAATTAAAATGGCATATAATATAAAGGAATACATTTCCCTAAATATATCCATTGATATTTCTAAGCATACCAGCCAAAAGACCAAGAAGTAGCTTTGTGACACTAGGCAGGTTATTACTTACTCTGGCCCTCGGCTCTTTCATCTCAAAAATGAAAGGGTCAGATGAAAGAATTCTGCATTTTTAAGATAACCTCCTAAGAATTAGGAAAAGAAATTGATGGTATGGTTTCTCATGGCCACTATTCAGGGATTTTATCGGGCTACCCAATTAGTTGGGCCCAACCATTTCTAATAAAGGAAGCTGAGACCAGGAATAGCAAACTCAGTGAGGTATATGGCTCTACAGGGCAAGCAGATAATTAAATAAGTGAGGGATCCTAGGCGGTAACAATGATGAATTGAAGAGCTAACGCCCCACTGAAATGGGGCAGCCCCTACTCAACTCCAGTTGATTATTGCTACAAGGAAATGTGACCCCAATGATGCCAGAGCTTCCTGAAAAAGGAAAAGATTTTTACACGAAATCTCCATATTTTTAAATGTTTGAAAATAGTTCAAATTTTTCCCAAAAACTTGTGCAAGCCAAACTAAACATTTCTACCAGACTGCATGTAGCCCAGGATCACCAGTTTTCAACCCCTGGTTGGAATATTTATCAACACACTTAGTTGGCATTGTTGGCGGGAAATCCACTGTGTACACCCAGGCTTCTCCAATACCCCTCTATGAGACACAGTATAATATAGCTTGGCTCAACCCATTTGTTCATGTATTTATTCAACACATTTATGGACACCAGTTGTACTCCAGACACTACCAAGCACTCTGGCAAGACAAGGGTAAGCAAAAATTGACACTGTTCCTGCCCTCATAGGACTTACAGCCTAGTGGGATAGACAAACCTTAATCAAAGAATCATAGTAATAGATGGGTCATTATAAGCTATGCAAAGTGCTCTCAAGGAAAGTTACCCAGTGCTAGAGGGACATATAACAAAGGGGCTCTAGCATGATCTAAATTAGGACATCAAGGAAGGCTTCCATGAGCAAGTGGCATTTAATTTGAGATTCAAACCACGAGTAGAAGTCAACTGAACGGGGGGGGGGGGGGGGGGGGGTTTTGGGGGACCATCTCCGTCGAAAACCTCGTGGGGGGGGGGGGGGGGGGGGGGAACAAGGGCCAAAAAAAAAGAGAGTGGGGCGCGGGCCGAAAAG
>NC_060276.1:88699836-88750352 GCF_021613505.1 Equus quagga
TTGTTCTGGGCAATCTGCAGCTGCAGAAGTCCTGTTGGAGATGTGGAAGTGGGGAGAAGGAAGGACAAAGAAAAAGTCTGAGTGGCTGGAGCATAAAGAGAAGGGAGGAAAGGTGGGGAGAAGTAAAGCTTAAGAGGACAGCAATGGCCAGCCCTTGTAGGGCCTTCCAGGACAGATGAACCTTTTGGTCTTTGTTCTATGAGCAAAGGAAAAATCATTGAGGTCTTTTAAGAAGAGAATAGCACGATCCTATTTAAGCCCAGAAAGTTTCACACTGGCTCCTGAGTGGAAGACATATTAAAGTGGAGGGCAGAGTGGGTTCAGATTCAGGTTGAGTTCATGAATGTGGCCAATATGGGAGTTGGTGGTAGCTTAGACTAGGGTGAAGAAATGAATGGGTTTGAGAAATATTTTGGAAAGTAAAATCAACAAGAAATTAATGGATTTGATCTGGGGAATTAGGAGAGAGAGAATGGTCAAGACTGTTTCTCCAGCTTCCAGAATGCAGACATTGATGGCTGGTGGTGCTACTTATGATAAAGAGGAACACTTTTGGAAGGAAGATATCATGAATTCAGTTTTGCAATACTGAGTTTGGCCTGCTTTTGAGACATTCAAGTGGACAAGTCAAGTAGCCAGTTGGTTTTATAGGTCTGCTGCTCAGCAGAGAGGTACCTAGGCTAGAGATAAAAATTTAGTTATCATTAGCATATACATCAAAATAGAAGTTATGAGTACCTAATGGGATCACTTAGGGAACGAGAAACAAAAGAAGCCCTAAAATTTCCATCATGTACTGGTTTAGCCGTGGGGAATGAGCTAGAAAATAAGACTGAACAGGAATATCCAGAGAGATGAGGGGGAAAGTAGGAGAAACGGGGTCACAGAATCCAATAGAGGAGAGCATTTTAAGTAGGGGGAGTGGCCGATGGCGTTGAATACAGCTGAGACTTCAGGTAAGATGAAACTAGGAGAATATCCGTTAACTCTAGCAACGTGGAAGGCACTGGTGACTTAAGGAGCACTGTTTTGTTGCAGTGAAGATAGTGAAAATCATATAAATGGGAGCTGAGTGCAGAGGAAGTAAACAAATGATGGTGATGAGAAAGTGCAACTTTTTCTAGAAGTTTGACATGACAGGAAAGAGCGAGATGGAACAGAGCAGGAAAGTGTGGGGCCAAAGAATGGGGGTTTTGGCTTTGGATGGGTTTTGTTTCTTAAGTAATTCCATGTTGAGCACGGCAGAATATTCCACTCTGAGTCATTCTGGCCTCTTACCCACAGCTCGGCTCCCTCCTCCTAAAAGGAAGGCGAGCCTAATCAACATCCACACCTACTCATGCAAAGTTTGGCTCACTTTTAAAATACAGCATTGTGAAAGAAAAGAGAAACTGCTTGCTTCTGTTCTGCCTTTCCTCTCCCTCCTTTTTCTCTCTGAACCCTCTTTTTTTCTAATTATTTGTCATATTAGCTATTCGCTCCTTTCTATCCCAGCCAACCTAATACATGCCCTCATTAATTCTTCCCTGGACTACTAAAACAGCCTCCTAAAACATTATCACACCTTCAGTCTTGCAGTTTACCACTGCCAGAGCAATCTCTGCAAAAGGCATCTCTGATTATGTTGCTCTCACCAAAAACCTTCAATGGTTCCCTATTGCCCACCAAATAAACAAAGTTTGCAACCCAGCTCCTGCTCTGGCTCTGTCCTCCCTTCTGATGTGATGTATTTCTACTTCTACTCTCCACACACCCTACGCTCTGCATCCTACCATTTGTAATTCCCTCACTATGCCCTAAGTTTTGCCTCTCCACACCTTTCCTTAGGCTGTTCCTTATTATTATTATACCCTTCCTGCATCTCTGCTACTAAAATCTTACCCATCCTTGCCTTAACCTAGGTGCCACCTCAAACTAGTAATTTTCTCTGATACCCACTCCACCCTCCATTTCAAACCCAAATATGCTATCTTTTCAATGAAGAGTCATAAATGGTAGCGGCTGGTGTGGGCGGGAGGGGGGGGGGTCACAGACACAGGACAGTGGAGATTTACATGGTATTTCCTGATATTGTAGCTTTTTGTATATTTGTCAAATCCCTTACTGAATGCACTGAACTCTTAGAAGACTAGAACATGTGAAATTCATTTCTGAATCCACCATGGCACCCAGCCAAGGCCTGGCACAGAGCAGGGCCTCAGCAAATGTTTACTCGCTGATGGATCAACAAAAGGAAAGAAGGAAGGAGTGGGGAGGGAAGCAGGATGGGAAGGGAGAAGGAAGCCTACCTAACACCAGGTCCTCAAGGCAAGGAGCAAACAGAAAAGTACATTAAAAATTCTCATGTGGCAATTCATTTAACCCACGGCAAACCCTCTCATTCCCGAAACCCTCCCAGGCTCTCCTAGTAAATTGCTTCAACTATTTGCAGTGTCCACAATACAATAAGATCTCTCTCAGGCAGATTAATTAAAGGTGACCACACTCCTCTGGTTACAGTTAACAGCAAGTGACTTAAATGCCGAAGGATTTTTCTAGATAGAAGAGATATACTGAGAACAGAGCTCAGAGTCTCTGCCAAACTCTGTTAAGTCACTCAATTTAAACCTCTCCTCCCTAACAGCTCCTATATTGCCCCAGGCCAGGTTCTTGAGTCCTCCCATTGGCATCAGGACAACAGCTTTTTAATTGGTTTACTTGTGTCTGTCTGGTCTCCTCCCCCAGCCAATCCATCCTTTACTTAGTCTATAATTAATCTTTCTTTAAAAATTAAAAAAAAAAGAGAGGCTGGCCCCATGGCGAGTGGTTAAGTTCGTGCAATCCACTTCAGCGGCCCAGGGTGTCCTGGTTCGGATCACGGACGCAGACATGGCACCGCTCATCAGGCCACGTTGAGGTGGCGTCCCACATAGCACAACCAGAGGCACTCACAACTAGAATCTACAACTATGTACTGGGGGACGTTGGGGAGAAGAATGAAAAAAGAAGAAGATTGGCAACAGTTGTTAGCTCAGGTGCCAATCTTTAAAAAAAAAAATTTTCACTGTGTACCCACCAGAATGGTAAAAATTGAGAAGACTAACAATACCAAGTATTGACAAGGTATGGAGAAATGCATCTCTCATCCATTGCTGGTCTGAGTAAAAACTGATAACAACTACCTCGGAGAACTATTTGGCAGTAACTACTGTAGCTAAGAATATGATTACCTTATGACCCAATGACCCCACTCCTAGAGAAACGAGTGCAAGTGTCCACCAAAGGACACACAAGAATGTTCACAGGTGTATTATTCATAATAACCCACAACTGGAACCAACTCACATCTCCATTAACAGGAGAATGGATAAACAAATTGTAGCATATTCATTCAATGGAATGCTACTCAACAATAAAAAGGAGCAAACTACTTATCTCAAAATGTTAAGTTGAGTGAAAGAAGCTAGTCATAAAAGAATACATACTGTATGATTTAAATTTATAGAAAGTTCAAAAACAGTTCAACAACACTTCTTAATAGTAGTTAAGAGGTGAGGGTGGGGCAGTTATTCACCAGGAAGGTGCATAAAGGGCCCTTCCTGGGTGATGGAAATGTTCCATGTCTTTATGTCAGTGATGGTTACACGGGTAGAAGCTACCCATATAATGGTGGTTGCATTTGTAGAAAGTAACCACACTGTGCACTTAACAACTATCTTATTTTATATAAATTATACCTCAAGTAAAAATAAACAATCTCACATTAACCAGGAAAATAAAAAGTCTTTTGAACCTGCCTCTTCCCTAATTTCCAAATTAAATCCGGTTCCAAGACCTCTGCCTGGTTGTCAAGGTCCTCCATCCCCCAGACCTACCTGGCCCTTCATCACTTGGTCCCACTTGATCAATTTCACAAGTTTCCCTCTGCAATTTAACACCTGATGGAAAACCACCATGATATTGCTCCTACCGCTCCACCTCTCTGCACGACCACCCTCTTTTCCATAAGCCAGATCCTCAGGTCAAGTGCTAAATTTACTCTCTCCTGAGCTTGCTCTACAGTGATGTTTCCCTTATTTATCATTCCTTTAGCATTACCACATATATCCTACACGACAATGCTTTACACTGGCTTGCATTTAACCTTAAAATTAATTTTTAGCAAATTACGGAAACTACATAATCTCTGTAACTTCTACCATATGACTTTTCTCCCTGCTCTGTTATAAATTCTAGAAGACTGGGACTAGAGTTTCTCTACCTTCCAAATCCCTTTCCTGCCTCCCAGCGCCTAGCATAATGCCACATAATCAGTGGGTGCTCAAAAGTACCCCTTGAAGGGTCAGCCCGGTGGTGCAGTGGTTAAGCTCACATGCTCTGCTTCCACAGCCTGGGGTTCATCAGTTCGGATCCCAGGCACGGACCTATGCACCACTTGTCAAGCTATGCTGTGACAGCCCTCCCACATACAAAAAAGAGAAAGAAGGGGGAGCTCGGGGGGCAAAATTCTCAACAAAAAAAAAAAAAAAAAAAAAAAAAGGAGGATTGGTGATTGAGATTAGCTCAAGGCTAATCTTCCTCAAAAAACAAAGTACCCCTCAAGCCTCAAAGCCAAATTAAAAATAATAATAAATATTAGTGAGGTGGAATAGAAAAAGGCCCTCCATTAGAATTTTAAAATTATCAGATTATCTATTTGACATAAGCAAATAGATATAATTCTTAATGGTAATCTCTATGGATTATTTTTTATTAGTTATATATGCACATACTTTGGTACATCAAATAGTTCTACGAGGCATATAAACAAAATCGGTTGTCCTCAAACACACTTCTTTTCCCTTTAACTTTATTTGCACTAAATAACCTAGCTCCCTCACCCTTCCAGTGGGACAACTCAGAGTCATATTCTTCACTATCTCCCAGAGGTCCCCAGTTGGACTGAGCCCCAATTTCCCACACCAATAACCTGCTCATTTTTCCTTTCCTTGTCTCCCTTCCTCCCACCCCCTAATTCTTCTAACTCGATCACTTCTCAAATATACCCCTTGACCTCAAATCCTTATTTCAGGGCCTGCTTCTAGGGAAACCCAACCTAAGACCATGGGGAAAAGCATCCCTGTAAGTCAAAGTTGAAATATTTGTGAATATGGGGTTAAAGAAAGGGAAAGGACAGATAAGAAGGGAGAGTGAATGGAAAGGGGTACAATAAGAGCAGTCATGACAAAGATGCCATCTTTTATGCCCAATGCTCACAGGTACATCCATGTGAGACTTTCTACTAGACAAGACTCATCAGGGCCCAGAATTCTCCACATTAACACCAAGCACAGCATCTTGCACAATAAGACTCTTGATGGTGCTTTTTTGCTACTCTTAAAATTGTGTCTAATAGTTCACGAACTCTAAACTCTCCCCATACTCACTCGTAGCACCAACGGCCTTTGTGGGAAGTTTCCTGACTTCAGTACACATTGTAAAAGACTCTGGAGATAAAAGGGTGGTACAAAGGTTAAGTATTATTGTTTTAAATATCTCGGGAAAATGTCTTATTTAAGACATTTATCACAAAAGAAAAGCTGAAAAAAGAAAACCAGGCAAGTGATACAGGAGGAAAAACATATCTTTAGTAAAAAACAATGTGACCTTTCCTTCGTCCACATGACTCCAGGAAATCAGTATAATCTGGCAGGTGAACTTTCTAACGGTAATAAAGGAATCAATTTGTGCTTTAAGATACAGCAGAAGTCACTGGTAAAATCAGAAAGCCTTCTAGGAGTGGAACAATTTTCATAATCTTTAGTGACAGTCAAGAAAAGAGAGCCTGAAATGAGGATTGAAGAAATTTCACATCAAGATATCACTTCCATTTACCATAATTTTCCCTTGTTAAAAGCCCACCTTGGAAAATATTTGAAGGAATACCATGGAGCCCATGGTTAGTGATGCTTTCTCTGGCCTACCATTGGTATTGCATTTTTCTTTTGTTTTTCTGACATTGTTTGGGACCAATCTCAAATAACCTAATGCCAGACATAATTTTTGCACCAATTAAGATTAGCTTTGCCAGAGATAGACAGAAAACACTTTGCTTTACAAAGGTAGACCTTTATTTTACTCTCCTATAAAACTCTAGAAATATGCAGGCCAGGGTTAATATGGCAGCTCTGCTCACAAAGTCCTCAGCAATGCAAATTCCTTCCAACTCACTGCCCTACTATTCTGAGGATCTGGCCCTTATCTTTATGAGTCAAGATGGCAGCAACTGGATTACAGGAAACAGGCAGACAAAAGGATCACAAAAAAAGCTATTTAACACTTCTGCTTACAGCCCATTGGTCAAAATGTAGACACATAGCCACACCTAGCTGCAAGGGAGGCTGGGAAATATATTCATTATTGTGAACAACACATGCCCCGCTACAAATCCCAGCACTATGAAAAGAGAGAAAAAATTCAAGGCAACTATATGTCATTGCTCCAGCTTCTTTCCTATCCTTCCTCCAATTCCATCTTAAACAACTCTCTGAGACAGGGGTCCACATAAGAGGTCAATATCAGGCTAACTTTGACCTGTGAAAGTGACCTCCTCCTCCAGGGTCACACTGTCTGCCGCCACCACCATGAGACCACCTCTAAAAAATTGCTTTGAGTGTATAGCGTAATGGAGACAGGAGAATGCTATAAAAAGCAGAAACAGATCTGGGAGCTGACCCCAGGGGCACAGTTTGAGATAGGACAGCCTGTCTATGTGGTACTCTCCCATACACACACACATCCACTCATTCATAGTGGTGAATAAAACATATGATCTATATCCTCAAGAAGCTTACATATTATAGGGCAGGCAAATGACAAAGAAATAAACATAAAAATAAATATCTAATTACAAATTGTAACGCATACTAAGAAGGAAAAGAACAGGGGCTAGAAGGTCAAAAAGAGGAGGCCAATTTAGACAAAGGACTGAGCAAAGGCCTTCCTGGATGAGTGCCATTCGAGCTACCATCCCTAGGCTCAGTGGATTTTAGTCCATCAGAGTGGACGACAAGCTGTTCCAGGCAGAAGGAAAGACATACACAAAGTTCCTGAAGTGGGAAAGAACCTGGTGCATTTGAAGAATTAAAGTAAAACCAATGTGGATGGAACTTTGCACTCAAATATGATTCACCCAACACACACTTCCTGAATTCATTTTGTTTTTATTATGCAGTCTGAAAAACCACCAAAGAGAGATTCATTAATATATATGTAAGAGGTTCATTAGGATTAACTTTTAAAAATACACTATACTCCTCCAATAGCTCAGGAACATGTTCAGGGCAGGATCCTTCAAGGAAGAATCAAGAACACCCAAAGGAGAAGGACCCAGAAAAACCCTGAGCAGGCCCTGGAGGCTGGAAATAAGGGAAAGCCTCTTCATCAATAGGTCCCATATGTGGACAGGCCCGACCAGGAAAGTTAGTGGGGGCTAGAACAACAGTAGCTCCTGGAGTAAATGATATATCAAGGCTTAGTGTTGGGACTGAAGAAACAAAAGAATTATAAATCTAAAATTGTGGTGAATTAAAGATGGCTCCCCATTCTTTGACACGTCTCGCATCAAGAGGTGAGGTCTGTTTCTCCACTTGTTGAATCTGGTCTACACTGTAACTCCTTTGACCAACAGAGGTTGGCAGAAGTGATGCTATGCTAGTTCTAGGCCCAGCCTTTAAGAAAACAGAGGCTTCCAAATTGGTCTTTTGGAGCCCTGAACCACCATGTAAGAAGTTTGACTATGCTGCTAGAGAGACCCGGTAGAGAGGCTCTACACAGATGGTCTTCCAACCATCCCTGGCGGTACCATTGGTGTAAAAAGCTAAACAGTTCCAGAAGAGAAAAAGTAGGAAGTGGGACCATGATAGGTACACAATCAGGGCTGGCTGGATGTTTGTTGTTGAGTAGAGACAAAAATGACCCTCTGCATAACTGTCCAGCCCAGTTAAGGAGGAAGGAAAGACTGCCCTCAGATAAAAGCTATTCATTGGGCTGGATTTTCCTCTTAAGCTGAATCTCTTTTGAAATACAAGAATGTATCAAATAGGGTTCCAGAAATGAGCAGCACCATACTCACCACCATTTATAAGATTGTTTCAGAACCAAATTCACTTGTAAAATGGTGACTGCCTGGTTTGCAAGCAAAAGTTGAAAAACGCTGTAGTAATAGACTTCTTGCTGGTCGGGTCAGTCTTTCATGTCCTCTGTGTCTGCTTACATTTTCCCTATATAAACACTTGGAATTTGCCCAAATTATTAATTATTCTTGGTAATTGGGTCAGCAGTGACAAGAATAATTGCAAAGAAGTCCCAAGGTTCAAATGAGCGTGTAGTTTCAAACCAAATATCAAAACTGCCTAAAGTGAGCTACCCTGCCTCGCTCTGCCTCCGTGCCTGGATTTATTCAAAATAATTTAATGGCAGGGGAATGAAAAGAATACAGAAGCACATATACAATAGAAAGCAGAAAGATCTAATAAAAGGGGTTAGAGAAGGAATTAGGAGACTTAAAGCCTCTAATTTTGCCAACAATTAGTAACCTTAGACAAACCTAATTTCCATGAATCTCAGTCTCCTCAACTGGCTACTGGGGAGAAAATCTTAAAAGGTCACAAGGTTGTTATGTAAATCTATGTGAGCTTTCGTATGAAAGTGCATCTCACCCAATGCACACGCAGAGTTAAAAGTGTTCTGCGAATGTGAAGTGTTAACATAGAAAATCCAAAATTTATTTGCCATCGAAGAATAAACAGAGAGCTAGATAGAGATCATGTATGGAGATTATCTATTTATTTATTTTATTTGGTAGATGACAAAATTCAAGTCTAGAAGAGGTCAGTGGTTTGCAAAGACTGCAGGGTCATCGCCTGGAAAAGTGTTCTCCTCACACCCAGCCTAGTGCTCTCTCAGGCCCCCTGATCACCCTTGAACACCTCTGAGGTTGCAGGCGAGGTCTAGAATGTTCATCAGCACGTGCGTGGTTCTCAGGGCTTTTTACTGATTCAAGAGAGATCATGAGTCAGTCTCTGACCCTCATAACCAATCCATCAGCTACTGCAGCTAAATTTACTTCTTAAATCTCTCTGGAGAGCCATTCCCTTCCCTCCGCTCACACAACCAAGTCCCCAGACCAAGCCTTCATCCTCTCTCACCTGATCTACCCTAACTGTTCTCGTAGCTTCCACTCTTAGCCCCTCCAATCTATTGTCCATACCACAGCCAAAAGAACTTTCTCAAAATGAAAATCTGATCACACCCAGCTGCCTAGTATTCTTCAAAGATTTCTCATAAAAAAACAATGCCTTCCCATGGCCCATCAGGTTCTATAGAATCTGGCGCCTGCCAATCTGTTTAACCCCATTTCCTGTTCTCCTTCCTGTTCCAGGGTCAGGCCACACCCTGCCAGTGGGCCATTCCCTTCTTCTGGTATGCCCATGACCACTCCAATCTCCTTTGCCTCATTAGCACCTTTCACCCACAAATCCAAATCAACTCAAATGCGCCCCTCCTCCAGAAAATCTTATGAGTCACCCTCTAGACTAGAACAGGGCTCAGAGCTTTCAGTAATTTCCTTTCCAGCTCTTTTCAGAGTTTGGCATCATATATTTATCCATGTAATTATTTGATCAATGCCAATTTCCATTGTCATAAGTTGTGAAGTCCATGGGGCAATGCCCATGTCTGTTTTGCCTACTATTTGCTCACTAATCAGTGCCTGACATTCAGCAGGTGCTCAACAAATGTTGATTGTGGAAAAGAATGGAAAAAAAGTTGATGACCCCAGGACACAATAACTAGCATTTTTTTCACTGAATCCTCTAAAAATAAATGGAAATAACCTAAAAAAAGTAACTAGTCTTCATTTCATGAGGACACTTTAAGCGCTAGCGATTCACAAAGTCCAATGGAAAGGAGATCTAACTTCTGAAAGGAATCCCCACTTTCAGAACATTACTCTATCTAAAGGTCTTCCTTTAGATCACCCAAGAGAATGTCAACTCCTCTCTCTCACCATCACTGAGCCCAACAGTACCCTAAATCTAAGGTTGAAATGCGTATGAAAATTTAAAAAAATAGTGAAAAATAAATTTAAGTTAAAAATTTCCAGTTAGGCAGAGAAAGATATAGAGAGGGCCAAAACCCTCTCTACCCAGATTGTTCTAGTATAGACAGAGAAAATCCAAAATCTTTCTTTTTTAAAAGCAGGCGATAAGGAGAAACCCATTAGTCTCCAAGATTCTAACACATTTCAAATATGTGCTAGGTATTATCATATCATTTAATCCCACAACCATGCTATCAGTTGGGTACTATCTATTTTATACATAAGGAAGTACGGAAGCAGCTAACCCAAGGTCACATAGCTTTATACATTGGCACAGCTAAAATTCAAACTCAAAGCAATCTGATTCTAAAACTTATCTGCCCTTTCTTAAACCATTCCATCACCTCTAAGAGAGTTGCACAGAAGCGCTTCCCACTGTAATCCAATTATGTTCATTTTCTCCCCCAAAACTATCTTCCCAAACTAATTTCTGAGCATTTGCAGGAAATAGGCTGGAGATAAATGTTCTCCCTGTACCTTCATTCATTCTGTGCATTCACGATCTTTGACTACTGGAATCACTGAGATGGACACACACACATTTATTTATGCCAGTCACACCTCTATGCCCAGCCTGCGAGCTCCCTTGAGAGCAAGAGCCATGTTTCATTCATCTTTGGAGCCCAGGTGCTGAGTGCAGTCTCTAACTCTCCATAAATCTTTGTTAAATTAACTGGATGAATGTAGACTGATGCAGAGATGAATAAAACATGGTTCTTGCCCCCAAGACATTTAAGATCTAATAGGAGAGAGAACACATACCAGAAACAATAATAGAGGACAGTAGTAAAAGTGTCACAGAGAGTTAAAAGGCCAAGAAAAGGCTTCGAGAAAGAGAAAATGCTGGGCATGGCCTTAAAGATTTGGTGGGATTCCAACAAACCAAATAAGGTGGGAACAAAGTTCATGGAGGGTTTTCCAGGTGGACGAAAAACATAAAAAGAGGTCCAATAGAGACAGACTTTAGATATGACCCAAGATAGTCTCATCTGGATGGAGCATAGAGTGCAGATAGGACAGGTGCTTGGCAAGTAGGCTGGAATCAAATTAGGGAAAGGAATCTTAGAAGACAGGTAAGGAGGTGGGCAGGGGAAGGAGCAGCATTCTAGGAAAGGCTTATTTGGGAACCATGTGAGAGAGGAACTGAGAAGTAGGAAGAAGTTAGAGCAATCCCTGTAGAGGGGAGAGTTACAGCTCAGGTCACAAGCAGCTGTGCTCCCAGGCCCTTCAACTAGCCCAGAGAACTTGGGCCCTGTAACTTAATGCTGCACCACTTTCTTCCACCAAAGATGGAACGAACGGAAGTAGCTAAAAATCAAGATGGGCGCTGGCTCTCCTGAATGTGCCACTGTTTTCATTTTTTATCTAAACCAGCAGGTCTCTCTCTTCCTTGGTATTTATCATGAAGTTGGATGAAGCAAACGCTCCAGGGAGCTAATTCTCTTGAGATCTGCCCTCAGCAGATAATGGATGGGAGCTGGAGACCAAATATCCCAGCTTCCTTGTTGGGGCAACTCAGAGGCACGTTCCTTGCTATCTCCTACAGGTCCCCAGTGGGACTAAGCCCCAGGTGTGCACAGTAATAACTTGTTTGATATTACACCTTTATTGGCCGCCTTCTCTTCCATGTGTCGCTTCCTCACTCCCCCACTGCTATTTCCCAGGATAAATTCCCAAATAAACTATTTGCCCTCAAATCCTTGTCTCAGGGTCAGCTTCTGGGGGAACCCAAACTAAGCCACAGGGATTCTCGGCTTCTTCAGGATAGTTAAGCTTCTACCACCAAAAGGAGGAAGACCCAGATAGTACTGGGTTCAGGACAGTGTGGAGTTAAGTTTGGCTTGGAGAAACCCTTCCCCAAGGCTTAGGACACCAGACCTGCCTGGGCCAACATAGGATGACACGCTTCCAAAAGAGAGAAAGGTATCTCAGAGGCCGACCAGTCAGCGAGCCATCGTAAATCCTGACCAAACATTTTATGTACGCCCATGGCTGCCACATTCAACAGACAGCCAAAGAAGGATATTGAAACTAGCATTTAGGTCCCTGTGTTCTTTTCCAATCTAAATTGCCACTCTCAAATATCTGGAGCTTCCCCAAGCCCTTTTATAGAAGCTTCCTGAAGGCTTGGGCTACCGTGGGCTGAAAAAGAGAGAGAGAGGCAGGAAGAGCTTGTGTATGAAACATCAAATGACTCTGCTTTTAAAACGGAAACGTGTTACCAGAAGGAGAAGCTCCTCAGAAAGGAAACTCAGCAGCTAAGTGGACTAGGAGGAGTTTCCAGTCAAGCCTTGGCTCTGGCCCCGAATCACGGTCAAGTTCTCTATGGGCACAAGCTCAAGAGGTAAGGGAAATACCTCATCACAACTCAGGAGGTAACTTTCCTAAATTGCATTTAGCTAGACAGTGCTAAAACATCCATCCAATCCCTCTCTTGGCAGCAGTTCAGAAGCAGGGAAACTGGTGTCCTTCTAAGTGACAAAAAGCATGTATGTGCATATGGGTGTTCCCTCCTCTTCTAGTTTAAAAGCTACAGGCCTGGCATGTGTCCCTGAACCTTGCTGCCTGTCATGGTGTTAAATTAGGTTTTACTGTCCAAACACAACATTTAGTTCATTTCAATTGTCCAACAAAAGAATGCTATTTTCCTATTGAGAAGGCAATATTCAAATACACCAAATCTCTAAGGCATTGTCGCCCACAGCCTTGAAGAACTGGCAAACCAGAGAAACATCTTTATTGAATAATATATCAAAGGACAAATTCCACATCTGGAATTTTGAACATACCAGTCATGAGACAACAGGATCCAACAGAAAGCATTGAATCAAAATATTTAGATGATTAACACAAGAACTTGACATAGAGATCACCAGGAAAGAAGCACGCAATTTTAGATCATTTTCCATATGTTTAACGGCATGTAAATAGTTACTTGTTTAATTTTCTCTAGAGATAACCATAACTCCAGTGACTAAAATAGACAGCAACTTTTGAATCCATTGCAATGAAAAAAAAGACCATGACCAAAAGTCATTTAAGGCATAGCGTGTAAGTCAGGGTACACAGCACACAGCATAATTGTAAAGGCACAGAACAGCTGTCAAAGCTCTGAAACTCGATTATTATGTCACCTTATGTTAAAACAAGCACACAGTGAAGCTCATGGGCTTATAATTTGGGGCAGAGTTCTAGACTGATGCTTCAAATCTTTCAAATATATGAGTCCTCCAATTAAATCAATGCCACACTATGGGATAGGAATTTGACTTTCCATAGAACAAGAATGGACACTGCCTGTGACTGTTTGGCTCACACAGGCGAATGAGGCCCAGTCACGGTTTTGACACCCAGCTAGGCCAGTTAGCTCTGCTCCTCTCTGCTCCGCAGGCTGCTCGCCTGTTTCTCTTACCTCCCTGCCCAGTCCTTCAATTTCTTTTCTTCACTCCCTGTCAACCTGCCTCCACCACCTCCTCCCCCAAGACCTGGACCTTGGCTTCCTCTTTCTCATCTCCCTAATCTTCCTGCAGGGTATGATCGTCTCATATATCTTCAATCTCCACCTAATAGCAGATGTCTCCCAGACTTTCTCTGGGCCCATGTTGCTAGTTATTTTAGTATATCTGTCCCACAGCATCCTACAAATAAAATATCTAAAAGTAAGTTCATTGTTCACCTCAACTTCCCTCTTTTTAGGCTTCCCATTATCAAAATGAAGATTTTGTAGCTATGCACATCCCTTCCCTACTCTTTCCAAATTCCCACTCCAGACCAAGCTCACATCAACTCAAATGGAAATTATTGAAAAAAAAAATTTTCTAACCCATTTCCCTTTCTCTACATTCTTCCCACTTATCCATCTGATGCTAAACTTGCATCTTACGTTCAAAATAACTAGCCTATTCTTGCACACTGAATCAAACTCAGACAAATTTTGGTTTTCAGAGCTAACCTTTCTTGTGTACCCAACACATAGGACTAACCCTCATTGCATGCGAGAATAGCTGGTGTCACCCTTCACATAGCTCGCCCACTGATGATTATGGGCTTTGAGGGGGCCTCCCCCCTAGTACGAATCCGGCCTCTTCCCTTCACTAGTTTGCAACTTTAGACAAGTTCTTGAACTTCTGAGTCTTAACTTTTTGACTTGTACATAAAAAAAGGAGAGATTAATTATACCCAGCTCATAGTATTGTTTTTTTCCAACTTTATTTGAAGTATACTTGACAAATAAAAAGTGTACATATTTAAGATGTACAATGTGATATTTTGATATATGTATACTTGTGAAATGATTATCACAATGAAACTAATTAGCAGAACTATCATCTCTCATAGTTGCCCTTTTTTGTGGTGAGAACACCTAAAGATTTGCCTTCTTAGCAAATTTCAAGTATACAATACGGTATTATTAACTACACATAGTTACTATGCTGTACATTAGACTCCCAGAACTTATAAATGGAAGTTTGTATCCCTCGACAAACATCTCCCCATTCCCCCCACCCTCCAGCCTCTGGAAACCACCAATCTACTCTCTGATTCTATGAGTTTGACTTTAGATTCCACATATAAATGAGATCATGCAATATTTGTCTTCGTGTGTTTCACTTAGCTAACGTCCTGCAGGCTCATTAATGTTGTCAAAAATGGCAGGACTTCCTTCTTTGTTAAAGCTGAATAATATTCCATCTTATATCTATACCACATTTTCTTTATTCATTCATTGATTGACATTGGTTATTTCCATATCTTGGCTATTCTTACAATATTGTTCTGAAGTTGGAATGAGTTAACATACATTAAACTGCCTAACAGAGCATCCAGAAAATAGTAGAGGTTTAATTAATTAGTTTCCTTCTTTATTTCTTTCATCATCTTTTCCCCCACATCCCGAACTCCTTTAAAGCTGAGTGTAAAGCCCACTACTCTTGGAAACTTTTGCTTGGTAATTCTGGGCTCTTCTGGTCAGATTCTCTATCCTCTTTCAGGTAGAGTTATCAGATAAAATAAGTATACACTTATACTTTAAAAACTATATTCAAACTTAATGGGGCATCCTTATTTTTATTTGCTAAACTCCACAAGTCTTCTTTCAGATACGTATTGGCCTTTTCTAATCTGATACTTTCTGTAAATCTTTTAGGTTTACAGAATCTGCTTCATGACTGGAAGCACATCTTTCATTTCTTTCGTGGTTCACACAGCAGCTAGTCTATCTGTGTGCCCAGCCCACTCTCCAAGCCTGAGGCAAGGCTGCCTCCTCTGTGAAGCCT
Source organism: Equus quagga (assembly GCF_021613505.1). Taxonomy (NCBI): domain Eukaryota; kingdom Metazoa; phylum Chordata; class Mammalia; order Perissodactyla; family Equidae; genus Equus; species Equus quagga. The sequence continues at coordinate 88,715,233 of NC_060276.1, forward strand.
CTCAGGTTATTGCAGCAACCTACTGAGACCATTACATCTTCAATAATAGCGTATTTCCCACATGGTTCCTTTTGCAGTGAATCTGTTGCTTTTGTGACATTTGTATACTGGGATGTTGAATTGTTACTTCACTTTTCATGTGTTTGTTTCTTATTATCCTGGATCAGTCAGTATATTGAGTTGTCAGCAACAGAAACCAACTCTAACTGATTTAAATGGAAAAAGGATTTATCAAAAGGATGTTGGCTGACTCACAGAAATGCCCAGAGGTCTGGAGAACCCGGCACAAAACAATACTCTAAATCTTTCCACAGATGAGAGAATATTCTGCTGCTAGCCCCCCACCCCCAAGTGCCAGACACTGCCACTGCACTACCCACGCTGCTCTCTGGAAAGCCAAGAGTTTCCCCCAGTGCCAGCTTCTCTGAGCCACTACTCCCATGTCCAGTGTGGAAGGAGTGTGTCTGAATCATTGAGCCTCAGTCATGTGCCCATGCCTTAGCTGCAAGGGAGGCTGGGAAAGTGTAGATAGGGCATTTTAAATTTTTCAAGAGGGAAGTGGACCCTTCCTACCACCAAGACTCATAAAGGGGACATCTCTACATGTAAGGAGATTCAGAGGCTTAGTGCCAGAAAAGGAAAGCTGATAAGGTTTGTCTAGAGAAGAGGGACCACAACCCCACAAAAATCCCAAGAACGGCATTTTGCAAGGGAAGTAGACAAAAAATATTTGTTGATTGGATGATTGATACTGGCTACTCAAAATATGTTGCTGAATTTTTTAAACTCATTGCAGCTCCAGTCTGGGAATATTTGAAAGAGTTACATTATGCATTCAATTGCCTGGATACTATCATTACAAAGATAAAGCAAACTTTGAGCTCTAGGGGCTTCAAATGAAGAAGCCCTACTGGCAACATTTACAACACAATCAGGTAGATGCTCAGATGTAGGGAAAGGAGAAGGTACTGTGAGAAATCAAATAAAAGAGGCTCTAGCTCAGGGCAGGGGCTGGGGCAATTTCACAGAGGAAATAACACTGGAGCTCAGTTTAATATGGTAAACTCAGAGGTGGTGATAAACTGGTCATACAAGCTGAACTCAGGAAACAGCATCCACAGAGGAGAGGTGAAGTGAAGGGTGAGTGGTTGGGGAGAGGAATGCTTTTGGTAAACACACACAAACACACGCAGACACATAATGTCCTTTAGGGTAAGTAACACTCAGTTTATGCAAATGAGACTTCAGGGGAATGTGATAACTCTGCTGTGATATGTGAAATCCTGAGAAGGTGCCAATGACCCTAGAAGATATTTAGAGTAAATAATATTCAGAAACATGAAAAACTACCTGAAGTGCCCAGTTCTTGCTTTACTTCACAAGACAAGTCATTGCACAAAGACGGAGAAAGCAGTGCTTCTCAAACTACTTTAAATAACACCCAAAGTGGCCTATACCCACAAAGTTCAATAAAAAATATGACAGCTACATGTGTGATTTTTAATTTTCTTAGTAGCCACATCAAAAAAGTAAAAAAAAAGAGGGCTCAAGATGTCAGTTTTTCCCAAAGTGGTCTACAGATTTGATGCAATCCCAACCAAAATCCCAGCGAGTTACTTTGTGGATATTGACAAACTGGTTCTAAAGTTTGTAAGGATGGGCAAAAGACCCAGAATAGCCAACACACTATTAACGAAGGAGAGCAAAGTTGGAGAACTGACACTGCCCGACTTCAAGACTTACTATAAAGCTACGATAATCAAGACAATGTGGTACTGGCAATAGAATAGACAAATAGACCAATGGACCAGAATGGAGAGCCCAGAAATAGTCCCATATAGATACAGTCACCTGATCTTTGGCAAAGGAGCAAAGGCAATACTATGGAGAAAAGCTTGTCTTTTCAATAAATGGTACTGGAACAACTGGACATCCACATGCAAAAAAATGAATCTAGATAGAGATTGGAAAGGATGTAAATCCTTTACAAAAATTAACTCAAAATGGATCATAGACATAAATGTAAAACACAAAACTATAAAACTCCTAGAAGATAACATCAGAAAATCTAGGTGACCTTGGGCATGGTGATGATGACATTTTAGATACAACACTAAATGCACGACCCATGAAAGAAATAAGTGATGACCTGGACCTCATTAAGTTTAAAAAACTTCTGCTCTGTGAAAGATACTGTCAAGAGATTGAGAAGACAAGCCACAGACTAGGAGAAAATATTTACAAAAACATACCTGATAAAGGACTATTACCCAAAATAAACAGAAAACTCTTAACAACAAGAAAAAAAACTGATTAAAAAATGGGCTAAAGACCTGAACAGACACCTCATCAAAGAAGATATACACGCAATAAATAAGCATGCAAAAAGATGCTCCACGGGAGCATCTTAGGGAAATGCAAATTAAAACAACAGTGAGATACCAACTGCACATCTATTAGAATGGTCAAAATCCAGAAGGCTGACAGCACCAAATGCTGGTGAGGATGTAGAACAACAGGAACTCCCATTCACTGCTCACGGGAACACAAAATGGTACAGCCACCTTGGAAGACAGTTTGGCAGCTTTTTACAAAACTAAACATACTCTTACCATACAATCCAGGAATTATACTGCTTGGTATTTACTCAAAAGAGTTGAAAACGTATGTCCACTCAAAAACCTGTACACGGATGTTTATAGCAGCTTATTCACAATTGCCACAACTTGGAGGAAACCAAGATGTCCTTCCGTAGGTGAATGGATGATAAACTGTGATACACCCAGACAGTGGAATATTATTGATCAGTCAAAAGAAATGAGCTATCAAGCCATCAAAAGACGTGGAGGAATCTTAAATGCGTATTACTAAGTGAAAGAAGTCAATCTGAAAAGGCTACATACTGTATGATTCCATCTATATGACATTCTGGAAAAGGCAAAACTATGGAGACAGTAAAAAGATCCGTGGTTGCCAGGGGTCAGGGAGTGGGAGGAATGAGTAGGCGAAGTACAGAGGATTTTTAGGGCAATGAAACTACTCTGTATGATACTATAATAATGGGTATATGTCATTTGTCCAAACCCATAGGATATACAACACCAAGAGTGACCCCAGCGTAAACTATGGACTCTGGGTGATAATGAGGTGTCAATACAGGTTCAGCAACTGTAACAAATGTCCCACTCTGGTGGGGGATATTGATAGTGGGGGAGGCTATGCATGTGTGGGAGCAGCGAGTATTTAGGAACTTTCTGGACTTTCTGCTCAATTTTGCTGTGAACCAAAACTGCTCTAAGAAGTCAAGTCTACTTAAAAGTAAAAAGAAACAAGTGATCTTAATTTTATAATATATTTTATTTAACCCAGTAAATGCAAAATATTATCATTGCAACATAGAAAAACAGTATTAATGAGATATTTTATAGTCTTTTTATCATACTAAGCCTTTGAAATCCAGCATGTAGTTTACATTTACAGACATCTCCATTCAGACTCGCCACATTTCATGTGTTAATTAGCCACAAGCAGCTAGTGGTACCATACCAAACAGTGCAGGTCTATAGCCTGTTCAAGGAGATGAGTTCAGTGAATATGCACTTGGGTATCTTTGCAACGTCAAATTGCTATGACAGTTTTTAAAAGTTTACTCTCAATTTTTAATGTATCGTGGACCAGCAGTGAATAGTTCGCCAACCGCATAGAATGGACCATACTTCAAGCAGCTGTGGCTTAGAAAGCTCCATTCTGCTCCAGAGAGCAGGCAATCAGTAACATAAGTGAAGACATGATGAGCATGGAGTCTTAAGAATTTTTGTTCAGGGTGAAGCCAAACAAGGCTTGTGAGAGGCTCTTATGCTAGGGAAGTACAGACATCTTTCCTTCCTTGCTCTGCCACCCAGCCCCGTGCAAAGAGAAATGGAAAACACAAAATAAGGCTCAGAACAGGGAGTTTCACACGGCCATGGATACCAACCAGCAAATTTTCTAAGGGGCTTGGAAATGGGTAAACAAAAGTGAGATTTGAATAGATAAAACAAAAATCAATTATTTTCAAATATAAGTTTGAATGGAGACAAATAAAAGAATTCTCTTAAGTAAAAATGGCAGTTCTGGGGAAATGGCCTTGTTTATAGATGTATTAAAACCATCACAAACCTGAAGGGAATCATTTTTCTGAGAAGCAGTTCCCTTGAAAATAAATAAACAAAACTTATTTATTCTTAAAGAGGAGGCAAAATTCACATAAAACAGCTTCAAATAGCAACTTTTCAGCCTAAATGAAACAGAAAAGCTTCATCCCTGAAAACCAGTCATAACGTAGCAAATCAGTTCTCAGAAAAGAAAGTTGAAAATACAAAAGAAATTTGAACAGAAAATAGGAACTAAAGGATGAAGATTTAAATGTCCCACAAGTAACCATTAAGAAGAAATCTCCAACTGAGAATAAATAACCAAATTTAACAGATCCACAGTCTGCAGACCTCACAACGTCAAGAACAAGGTAACGTCACTTTGTGCGTATACAGTTATGTATAGTTAACTCTTAAATAGCTAATGAATAACAGCCGTGAGTGATTTGCCTAACTGATTACCTGGTGCTTGGATAATTACGTGAGAGCCAAACTCAAATTTAGAGTTTATATTATTATAGATTGAATTGTTTCCCACTCCCTGAAGTTCATAGATTGAAGCCCTAACTCCCAACATGACTATATTTGGAGATGGAGCCTATAAGGAGGTAAGGAAGGTTAAACCAGGTCGTAAAGGTGGGGCCCTAATCTTACAGGAGTGGTGTGCTTATGAGAAGAGGAAGAGATACCAGAGGTCTCTCTCTCTTTCCCTGAGCGTGTGCACAGAACAAAGGCCATCTGTAAGGGAGGAAGAGGGGCCCTCACCAGAAACTGATTATGCTGGCATCTTGATCTTGGACTTGTAGCTTCCAGAACTGTGAGAAAATAAATTTCTCTTGTTTAAACCACCCTGTCTCGGTATCTTGTTATGGCATGCAGAGCTGTCTAACACAGAGCTATTTTGGAAGTCCACAGTATACAAAGACAGTCCCAGACCATCTTTAGGGTCAGCTGGCACACAGCAGCAGCTAATTGGCTCAGCTGCTATAATGTTGAGTGATCAAAGAGCGTGTGAGCATGTGTGTGTTTGCGTGTGCGTGCATGTGTGTGTGCATGTGATATCTAAGGGTGATGATCAGTCACAAGGACTTTAGGCCTAACCAATCAATAGGAACTTGGCCCGCCGAGAAATAGGAGAGACCATTCCTGTCAACTAAAACTCGCCATCTAGTTAGGGAGAAAAAATAATGTGTATAAAGTACTTAATTATTCTCGCTGGTGTTCTTCATGCAGCAGGAATTCTCTTTTTAAAGATATAGGGTCAGGGCTTCCTTCACAGGAAGCTGGCAACGAAGGAATATCATTTGGTGCTACTGGTCCTGACACTGTTCCGAAAGACTTTCTTCATGTAATTCTTCTAATTACCAGAAATATCTGAATACACAGAGCACCAGGATGGCCAATGTAGCTCATTAAAACCCGGGTGATGATAGGCAGAATACTAATGAGATAAGAGTTAATTGTGTAATGTGCTCTAATGCGTTGAATCACAGAATGTTACAACAGAACGTTAAAACATTGGAACTAAACTTAAAGATCAAATGGTCCAAGCTCCCAATTTTACAACCCATCCTTCTAAGTTCTTTAAGGACTATTAAGAATTAAGTGCGCACAGGCTCCACATTATCAAAAGGAAGAAAACGCCTTGAGACAAATGCTAGAGACTGAGAAAGGAGGAAGAACAAGGAAAGGAGTACATAGTGAGCATCTACAAAGCACCAAGAGGCGCCGTGCTCAATATCTAACACTAGTCATCTTATCAAAGTCTCTTCTGTACCCCTTAAGGGGAAAGGTATTGTTTACTCCATGTTACAGATGGAAAAGCAAAGGCTCGGAGTGTGGAAGTGACTTGCATACGGCTATACAGATACGACGGCCAGAACCAGTGTTCCGACCTAACCTCCATCCAGTTCTGAAGACCTCCCTGTTCTTTACCCCTCAAACACACCTCCAGCCTAATTCTAAGCATACCTTAGGGTCAAAAAGATGTTCACTGTAAGAATACCTCAAAAATAATAGTCTCTGAGAAAATCACCCAGATCCCCCTTTAGAGCCAAGGCGTTTATTCCCTGCTGGCCAAGAGTATTGGTCACTAAAGATTCCCAGCTGAGTGCTTCCCCAGGATTTGCCCTTGGTAGCCAGGAACTGCAAAGTTATTCCCACTCCCTCCAGGGCAGCCACATCCAAGGACTGGTCCGTGGGTGTGTGGTACAGAGGTCCAGCCTCCTTGCCTCAATTTGAGGCGACTCTGAAGAGCCCTATAAGTTTCAAAACTCCCCACAAGTCTGCTGAGGCCTCTGTTGTGACTGCATCACAGCTCAACTACTCCCTCTGCCCAACCCTGCTTCACTCACTCCCTTACAAATGATGATCCTGTGGGCACCGCCCCCCGACTCCAAGAAGAAGTCGGGAACTTGACCAAAGAAATATATCATTTTTAATTTTACCAAAAATTTTACATAATGCTTCTGAAACAATGTGGAGAAAATGTTGTTTTCTTAGCAACTAATACATAAAAATCACTCCCTCTTGATGGGAGAATATGTTGATAAATCCTTTGGGGGTGGTGGAGTGAGGAGAACCTCAAAGGGTATGGCTGGTTAACAAATTAGGGTCACTGATTGGCTGAGATAATAATAGGACATTCAAGGACTGGAGAGAACTTGGTGAGATCAAGTGCCGCACGGAAGGAAAACTGAAAGAAGACCCTGGACATTGAGGCAACAGTGAGAGGAAAGACAGGAGCTTGGAAGTAAGCCAACCATCCCAAGAAGATTTCAAGTTTGCAATAAGATGTGCAAGATCAACTCTTTCCTGTGTCTCGCCTGCAAAATCTTCAGCGAATTGGACACTGTTTACTTTGTATGAGTAGATTCCCCTTGGGGAGCTCAGAGAGGTTGCCGTGGAGGTATCTGGTACCTGGACTTCACTTTCAATGAAAAAGAGCCCAAGTTCTAGCACAGGAAATGGAAACACGAACTCTCAGAAGCCAAGGAGACAGACACACTGTGCCTCTCTGGTTGTAAGGATCTAAAGATGAAGCCCACAATTGATTGAAAGAGAAGCTACATCAATACACCAAAAAAGGACAAATTAAAAACAACAGCATGCCATTTTCGCTATCAGTCTAGCAAAGTGATTTTTAATGAAATTACCAATACAGGAAAAGAAAGTGTGTAGAAATTGACTCTCCTACACTATTTGAAAGATTGTGTGTTGTTACAACCCCTCTAAAGGGCAATGTGGTGATCCAGAGCAAGAAGCTTGTACATGTTCATGCTCTTTGACCCACTAATTAGCCATTAGGAAATGTATCCCACGGAAATGGTGAGAAACACAAAAACTTATGTACATGAAAACACTTTGGAACATTATTTACAGTAGCTAAAAACTACTCAACAGTGGGAAGATGTTTAAGTAAATTATGCTACATTACTGGAAATTCTTTCCTCAAAGAACATTTAACGAGATGGGAAAATACTTGTGATAATGTTAAATGAAAATATGTGTACATCAGCTTTCTATACACTAGAATTCCAATTCTGTTAAAAAGAAAAAAGTGTAAATCTTTAAACTGTTTGATCCGGGTTATAATATGTGTAGATGTGTAAACAAGCATATACATATACCTGTGTGTATATATACATTTGTGAATTAGGCAAAATGGGTCATGCGGGTTTTTTTAAAAGCAGAAAAAAATGGCACGGAAAAGAGAAATCAAACTAAAAGACAAAATGCAAAACCAAATCTCAGATTTTATATCCCTAAACATAAGAGTAACTTGTTTCTTCTCATTTATATTAAACAATCAAATAAGCCATTCGACCACTCGAACTAAGTATCTGCCTCGTTGTGTAAACCATAGAACTAATAAAAATCATCCCTTCCTATTTTCCCAAGATATGAAAGAAACAATTCCTAGGAAGTCCAAGTGTTGGGTCATCTTATTTAATAACATTTCACTAAAGGAAATGTGATGATGACATCCAAAACATAAAGAACCTTGATCACCGTTTTCCTGTGAGGAGGCTGCCTGGTCTTCCTGAGAGGCTTCCCTCGTGGCTGTCACTGCCTCCCTGACATGGCCAGCACTAATAGGAATGTTGTCAGGCAGAGAGGCATGTTCCAGTTTGCACTTTCACTTTGCCCTTCACTTTCCTATGAAATGTGTGAGAGCTCAGGCTTTCCATACACAAAAGGCTCGTTAAAGTGATGAGCCTTTTTCCTTGAATAAAAAATTATCTTCCCCACAGATGAATCTCCTACCCCTCCAGGAACAATAGGAAACAGACAAACAAAATGTTATTAGCTTTAAAATAACGCTTTGTCACTCCTACCAAAAGTGAGATGAGATACCATTTCTCCCCTCCAGGACCTCACAGTCTACTAAGAAAATTAAATGTGTAAACAAACAGTTACAACATGATGAGATAAATATTATAAACAAGTAGAGACAAAAGGTGGTGGGACCATAAGGAGTTTGCCTCTGTGTTCTCAGCGCCCAGTTTCTGGCTTATACAAGATACCTAATATTTTCTCAGTAAATGGAAGAACGGATGTCTGAATTAATGAATAGAATAGGAAATGCTTGCACACAAATTTGACCTTGAAGGGTATGTAGGCTGTGATAAATATAGCCGCTAGATTTTGTAGCTCCTCCCGTTGAAAGGTGGAGTCCATTTCCTCACTCCTTTAATCTGGACTGGCTTGTGTCTTGCTTTGACAATGGAATGTAGTGGAAGTGACACTGTGAGTTCTAGAGCCTGGACCTCAAGGGGCCTTGCAGCTTCCACCTTTGATTTCTTTGAATGCTCCTGCCACCATGTAAGGAAGCCTAGTCTAGACCACAGAATGATGAGAAAGCCAGCACCAAGAGCCAGGGCTCAAACCCAAGGTATGCAAGCAAGGCCATCTTAGACCTTCCAGCCCCAGCTGAGCTGCCAGCCGACTACTTGAGTGAGTCTAGACGAGACCACCCAGTTAACCCATAGGTTTGTGAGAAATAATCAATTGTTGTTGTCAGCCAGTAATTTTTGGAGTAGTTTGTTACACAACAATAGAAAACTAAGACTTAGGCATTAACTGAGAAAGGAAGGAAGGAAAGAGGGATGGAGGAGGGAGAAGAAAGAGAAAAGAAAAGAAAAAAGTGGGGAAAAGACTTTCCAAATGGAGGAAAGAACAAGTGCAACATTGCAGAGTGTGCAAGAACGCAACATGTTTAGGGAATGAAGAGAACTCCAGGCGGCAGGAGTATAGGATTCCAATGAGGAAGTGGCAGGTGGATGAGGCTGGAGAGTTTGGCTGAAATCAGATTATGAAGGGCCTTGTTTACCAAGTTATGGAATACAGGGGTTGGGAAGGTTACATAGAGCACTTTCAAATTGATATGATTGGATTTGTTTTCTAGAAAAATGACCATGGCAGTGGCAAGGAGACTGAATTGGAGGGTGAGAAACCGGTAACAAGAAGAGTGGATGTGAGACTGTGGCACAGATTCCAGCGTGCGAGAATGAAGACCCGAACGAAGGCAGAGCCAGTGCAGATGAAAAGGGATGGATCCTGCTGATGCTTACAGTGTTGACACACATGAACTCGATGGCTTCAGATCAGGGCTGGTGAGGTGGCATAAAAGAACCACCATTTTATGGGGCCGGCCCCGTGGCCAAGTGGTTAAGTTCGCGCGCTCTGCTTCAGTGGCCCAGGGTTTCGCCAGTTCAAATCCTGGGCGTGGACATGGCACTGCTCATCAAGCCGTGCTGAGGCAGCGTGCCACATGCCACAACTAGAAGGACCCACAACTAAAACTACACAGCTATGTACCAGGGGGCTTCGGGAGAAAAAGGAAAAATAAAATCTTTAAAAAAAAAGACACCATTTTATTATGCACGTGGGTTCTGTGGGTCAGGTATTCAAACAGGGCACAGTGGCGACGTCTCTTCTCTGTTCCACAATGTGTGGGATGATGAATTGGACAGCTGAAGGTGTCTCAAATGGCTGGGGCTGGGGGATCCTCCTCCAAATGACTTCCTCACTCATATGGCTGGTGCCTGGCCTGGGACAGCTGAAGGACAGGCTAAGCTGAGGCTGTCTACTGGAGCACCTACACGTGGCCTTTCCATATGGCTTGCATTTCTCACATCATGGTGACTGGGTTCTGAGAGGGAATGCCCTGAAAAGGAGTGACTAGGGGGCTACGACTCCAAGACACCAAGGAAAAGGAAGCTGCATGGCCCTTTCTGACCTGGCTCTTCACATGGCATCATTTCTGCTGCATTCTATCAATTATTAACCTTAGTAAATATTATAGATAGACAGACTGATAGATGATAGACAGATAGATAGATAGATAGATAGACAGATAGATAAACTTGACCAATAAAATGTGGTGTAAGTGGCACTCTGTGAGTTCCAGAGCCTAGACCTCAAGGGACCTTGCACCTTCCACCTTTGCTCTCTTGGAATATTCCTGACATCATGTAAGAAAACCTAGGCTAGACTCCTGAATGGTGAGAGACAGCTGAATAATAATAAATAATATTAATTAATAAGAACCTTAATATTCATTACGAAACAAGTCACTAAGGCCAACCCACATTCAAGAAAAGGGGAATTAGACTCCATCTCCTCATGGGGGAGTGGCAAGTCCCATTGTAGAAGAGCCTGTAGAATGGGAGCTTTTGTTGCAGCCATCTTTGGAAAAAACCAACTGCCACACTCAGTGACGTTGAGAGGGAAGAGAGGAGGAAGCCAGGGCCAGGCAGAAGAGGGCCCGAGGGAAATGGACCTTCAATGGACAAGGCCCAACTAGCAGAACTACAGCTATCATCGAAGGTAGGAGGAGACGATCCTTCACGGCTCAGGGGTGCAGATCCTGTGCACAGGGCATGGTAGGTGATTCTCGGAGTCAGTGGGAGGTGGCACCAGGTCAAAGCAATTCATCCATTCTCCACTGACCACCAACCAGCCAAGTGAGAGAAGTTTTAAGGTAGAGAAATCAAAGCCTATTAATTAACCAGACTATAGCAAAAGGTGGCAGAGGTAAGCTAGGCTTTGTGGTGACAAAAGCATGCAGAGTGAATACTTGGCCCAATCAAGAGCTGGTTTTAGGCAGCAATGTTTTATTCTAGGCCACACTACACGCAGGGGCTGAGGCTGCTATAAGCCTCCTGTCATAATGATGGTAATGATAACTACTAGTATTTACTAATGTTTATTGAGCACTTAAGACGCATCAAGGCACTGAGCTAAGCACCTGACATACATTAAATCCCTGAGAGCTGGGTACTATTATTATAAGCATTTTTCAGAAAAGATACCATGGCTGAGAAAGGTCATAGGCTAGCAAGTTGTAGTGCCACAACTCATACATGGATCTCAGTCAGTCCTGCTTTCTAGAAGCCAAGCTCTCCCGGTCCAGCCTAGATCAAGTTACATAGCTAGTAGCAAGGGGTGAAGTTGGGATGGGAGCCCAAGCTGACTGATTAAATGGAAACATTTTTCCATCAAAAATTTCTGCCTTCTGTGACCAGTCTGGGCAGCAAGGTGAGCCTCACCTCCAAGGAACCCATTCTACGAGTGCAGTGACTGAGAGCTGCAAAAGGCAAAGTCAGGGCATGGGGGAAGGAGCTGAACGGGAGAAGAGGGGATGATTTGGAAGATTCTAGATTGGGGAACTGGGAGGATGTGTTGCTGTTACCCAAGATGGGAAATGCTGGAGAAGAAGGCAGTTTGGGGAGAATATAGCACGGGAGAATGTGATTTATTCACTTTTTGAACGTGGACTACAAAAGAATACCATCCCTCTCTTGGATTCCCTACTTGAAGGAAAAGAAAAAAGCTATTAAAGACAATTTGTGTCAAGCAATTTAAGGCCCCAAATATAGAACATGGAATTTCATATATGGGAAAGACCTTAAAATTCATGCGCCATCAATCTCCTCATTTTACAGATAAATAAGTTGGGGCTCAGAAAGGTCAAAAGTTTTGCCCAGAGTTACATATCCAGTGTAATGAAGCAAGGTTTGTTCACCAAATCATAAATGGCCAAGAATTTTTTCCTTCCTTCCTTCTCTTACTTGGAAATACGTGAACATTTTAAATCCCCAAACAAGGACTACAGCTATTTGGGGAAAAACCAAAAAAAGCCCCACCGTGGTTTGTGCTATGCATGCAGCTCTAAAGGAGCCGTTCTCCAATCACTGCAGTTGCCATAGCTCAGCTCACATCCTACATAAATCCCCTGACAGCAGCAGAAACTCAGTGCAAAGAGCCGGCTTATTCTGAACACTGTTCAGCACCAGACAGAGAGGGGAGGAGACACAAGCCAACATTTATCATTTGGGACAAAAGGCATAGTCAGTGGGAAAATCTGATTTTCAATCATTTAAAGGGTATTAAAGTGAAAAAGAGACCTGGAAAGATGTGTCTGAGGAAGCCTTTTTTTTTTAATGAAAACAGCACATGGTGGGCTTAGCCACTGTATGGATTTAGATCAGATGTGATGTTAAATCTATACGCAAAGGGAGAGCATGAAAGACCTGTGGCTCATTGATTCCCCTCATTCAACTCCAGCTCAATATTATTTTTATTAGCTTGTTATTGATATTTTGATTCATGGAGCAGTGTTAAAATTCAGTACATAAGCATCAACACAGTGGAAGTGATTATTCGAACAACAACCAAAAAACACCCTAACATAAGGATGATCTGGGTGGCATCATCAAGTCTTTCAGCCCATCATAGTATTTTTTTAAGCTCTAGGGAAATAAAATAGAGAAATGGGGGAGAGGGGAGTGTAGGAGCTGGGTGAGTCAATATAGGGAGCTAAATAGATATAATAATTCTCTTCTCAATAGAATGCATATTTGTCCCCAAATTAATTTCAAAATTAATTGTTTGGAATTCATGTAGCTGAGAAGCTTCAAGACCTCATGAATAGCAACCAAGGCTTTCACATAGAGGCCTCACTGGAATTTGGCTCAGGGCTTGCAATAGAAAGAGGGGAGAATGGATTGGCCCTTCTCTCCTCACCCACACCCCTGTTAATAACACACCCTGTTAATACGGCCAAGCAAGATTGATCCATGCCCTCTCTCCCCACCCCATCATCCTCTGCCACTTTGGCCTTTATTCATGAACGTGGAAGGAGAAGAGAAAAGAGGAAAGGAAGGAAGAAGCAACAAGAAGGGAGATCTCAAGGGAAAGCAAAGATTAAGCTACCAAAACATCTGAAACACCTATTCCTAACAACTTCCCCCTAAAAATGGTTGTTCCATAGCCTGGAGACCCAGCTGTCATATGCACGTTCTCTCCCATGAGAAGGTAGGGCCACATTCCTTTCGGGTTCTCAGACATCTGTAGATATGAGTTATGTCCCTGTAGCAAAAATGGTTAGCTGTCCACTAAAATTCTTGTTCCTCTTCATAGTATAGACTTGTTACTAAGATACACAGAACTACATTCCCCAGCACCCCTTATCATCAAGGTGTGGTCATATGACTAGTTGTTACTAATGGAATGCAAACAGAAGTAAAGTACGTCATTCTAGACCAAGACCTTTAAGAAACAGGAATACCTTCGCCATGCTCTCTTTCCCCTTCCATGATTAGATGCAAATAATGAAGATAAGGTCCTAGGGAACAGTGGAGCTACAAGATGGAGGGAACGTGGGTCCCTGAATCAGCATATGGAAGAAAACCAACCATTGATGAGAAATACCCACTTGGAATGTTATTTGAGCAAGAAATAAACTTCTATTATATTGGGGCCATTAATTACACTGTGGTCATCTCACAGAAACAGAATGGACCTCCACCCAAAAGTTGGTTTGGATGTTGACATTGATGATGCCACACAAACATCATTAGCATCTAGAAAGATTATTCACATAATGAGGCTTTCTGAGGAGAGCAGGGCAGGGCCCCAAGGAGATCCAAAAATTGCTTGAGAGAGCAGAGAGGGGCAACTGGTTTGGAGTTTAATGGTGATTAGGGCATGGGGCTGGGGTAAGGGCTCCCACGCAAGGACCAGGGCTTGAGTGGTTTGATCTTCCCACCAGCATCAAAGGAGGGAATGCCCAGGCTTTCTCCTTGGCTTGCCCAGATGTGCAGTAGAAGGGGAAGGCTTGGCCTTGAAATCTGTCAGCAGTCACACATCAAAAACTGAGTCAGACTCTTTATTGCATTTACCCTTGATGTTTGATGACTGAAGTGTGCCATGTTTCATTTAGTTGAATGAACTTGTGTAAGTAAACCATTGTAGTGCTCTATGAGGCCTGTAGCCTAAAGCCTGTAAGAGAAGTAAAAGTTCTATTGAATGCTTTGTCCAAGAGACCAGCATTGTGTATTTTGAGAAGTAAAATGAGTGCCTTGGTCACTATCAATAATGTCTGGAATTCTGAAGGTGATAAGAAATGTGTTGGTGAGAACTTGTGGCTTTAGTATGTGCAGAGACATGTGTGACATTCATTTATACATATATGAGGCAGAAGCTTCCCAGAGTTCTTTAACCCAAAGAGGGCAACCTTGGACAAAGAATTGCTGTTGCCATTGGCCAAGTCAGCCAGACCATTGACAATGGCCCATGAGTGTGTAAAATGTGCAAATAGGGCCAATTGCTGGCCAGGGCATCCATTGCTAAGATGACTGCCTAAAGTTCAGCCAATTGTGCTGCGATCCTATCCTTGATCAGATAAGATCTGGCTGCAGGATGAAAAGCAGCAACTCTCCCGCAATCTCCATCATGTGCAATGGTGGCAATACCATACTTAACAGTATATGAATTCCCATTGTTCGCTCGGTTGATCCTAAGGAGCTTCCCAGGTAGTCAATGAGGTCTTGGAAAGAGGTGATCTCCTCCAGTACCAGGGCATCTAGCAAGAAACTGAGGGCAGGAGAGACCACCCACCCCCCTGCAGGTGGGATACACCAGAAGACCCAGGTTTGGCTCCATCTGGTAGCAAAGAAGCCTCAGTGGCCATGCTAAGCTTGCAGGGTGCTGCTTTCATGACCCAAGGCATAATGGTCAGCTGGGTACAGAAAGTCACATGCTCAGGGCCTATGAGAACCTCCATCTTCAGAAGGGCCCAGTATGTGGCCAGTCCTTTTCCCTCTAATGGTGTATAATAGGTGGGCAAGTAGGGCAGTTTCTTGTACCAGAAAGCACTGGCAATTTATGACCATCATGGGTGATCCAGAGACTCCAGGAGGCATGAGAGGAAGTTGCTAATGCCTCTATAGTGACAGAGTCTCTGGGGGGCACTAATAGGAGTGCCAGTTTTATTTATTATAATTTGGACAGATTCTAGAGCCTTTTGTTGTAGATAACCCCAATCAAAGTGGGCTGATTTGTATGTAACAGCATAAATAGGCTTAAGTAAAATTTGAAAATGAGGAATGCACTGTCTCCAAAATCCAAAAAGCCTAAAAGATGCTGGGCTTGTTTTAACGTTATGGGCGCTGAGAGAATCAATAACTGTTTCTTGATAATGGCAGGAATGTCACTGAGGTGGCAGGGCCTTGTACTCTGTGTGAAGCAATGGCCCATTCCTTTTTTGTGAGCTCGATTGTGAGTGTATGTCCTGAATAAGTGTGTCAAATGAATCTCCTCAGAGAAGGATGTCATCAGTTTGATGCCATATCTGTGCTCCTACAGAAAATCGGATGTGCTTAAGATCTTGTAGGCAAGATCGTGTGTGACTGTAGGGCTTGTTGAGATACCCCAAGGGCAGCCTGGAAAAGGTGAATTGAGTCCTTTCAGAAGTGAAGGCAAACTGTGGCTGAAAGGCTTTGAAATAGGCACTGAACAAAACATATTGGCCAAATCTATGACTTCAAAATATTTACCGCTTGCTGATTGGATGGAATAAGTAATTTCAATAACATTTGGTAGGGGGCCCTCAATGGATGGGACCATGGAATTGTGGTTGGAATAATCCACTGTGAGGTGCCATCCATTCTTTCCAGGTTTAAGAATAGGCCAAATTGGGCTGTTAAATGGAGAAGTATTGGGGATAATCAACTCTTCTCTAAAACATAATGAGTTTCAATCTTTGAAGGCCCTGCTTTAATTAACAATGGGCCTCCAGACCAAACTCACCTTCAATTTGCATGTTTTTCCACAGCTGCAAAAGTGGAAACTATGAAAGGCTTCTTTCGTTTCCACAGCTGGTTGTTTGTATGATTACTTCACCCTACAAAGCACTCCAAAATCCGGACTCTGAGACAAGATGGCCTCCGAATCCACCAACCAGTTGTGTGGCAGCTTGTATTCTGTTATGTGCTGTCCTTGTATGTGGTGGTCACTTCCAATCCCATTAGGAACTCACCATCTAAGTTACCTGTTGCTTCCAACTGAGCTTGGAAATTCAGGGTGAGAAGGATTTACGCAAAGCTGAAGAGAAAGGGGTGAAATTTTCCTTCATGGTATGACTAATGCAACTTTCCTAAGGAGGAGACAGAAAGCTATGACTCACTCTCTGCATTTGTTTCCTATTATGGCATTTATTTATTGACATATGGCAGAGAAGTGTTGCCATTGATGAAGCCTCGGCCTGCTGAATGAAGCCAGCCTAAACTTTTGAGCAGGGTGAAGCTTCCAGCTCTTGAATCTGGGATCCAGACCAACAGCTTCCACATGGAGAACACCATTGACACAGGAAGGAAAGAAAAAGCAGTCTGTGTAAAAGTCAAGCATGAAGACTCGGGTTAAGTAAAATAATGCTGACACGAGATTTGTACATTTTTGCTTAATGTTTTCCTCCTGATATGCTGTTTGCATAATTCAGAGTGTACATGGCAGTTAATTTCTAGTTATGCAGGCTGCTTATCGTTTTCTTTAGAAAATTAAATTAAATACTGCCCCTAGTACATATGTATGGTGACGGATAAAAATTAGACTATTGGTGGTAAACACAGTGCAGTCTACACAGAAACTGAAATATAATAATGTACACCTAAAATTTACAAAATGTTATAAGCCAATATGACCTCAATAAATAATTTTTTAAAAATACTGTCCCTTGACTCATATAATTAGTAGGTATCTTGGTATTTTTATCATGTTGTTTAATCTTCGACAAGGCCCAACCATTTGAGCCAAATGGTCTGCATGTTTTGACGTTGGTTTTTCCTGTGATTGGCTCCAGTTGCCAAGCCCCATTTCTCAGGAAAGTCATTTTCATGGCCCAGGTTTCCTGCTGGAAAATACGAGATGTCATAAACTGGGATTGCAGAAGCGCCTATTGCTTGTTAAGTAGAGAAATTAATGAAGAGTTAATTTCTACAAAGTTCATCACATCAGCTGAGAAACCCCTCCCTTCCTTCTGAGGATGCACAGAAGGGACTATAGGCAAAGGAGCAGACGTAACTGAGTTTGAGCCCTGGCTCTACCGTCTCATCATTTACTAGCTGTTTGATCTTGGACAACTTGACCTCCCTGAATCCCATTTTCCTCCTCTGGAAAACGAAGATGATAACAGTGTCTACCTCAAAGGATTGTTATGAAGAACCTGGGAAACAATGTGTGTGTTCTTAGTTTTCTTGGGTTTGTCCCCTCCCGCCTATCCCATTCAAGCTCAGAGTCAACTTTAAGTTCCATACCTGCAGGAGGGGTAGGGAGAGGGGCTAAAAGCTGAAATAGTCTACAAGTTTCCTGGCTTTGGTTTCCAAAAGCTTAATCCCCCAGGACCTACATAAACAGAGAGCCTCTGGGGTACAGAACAAAACTTTGAGGGAAAAAAAGGAAGGAAGAAAGATTTCAGGACCCAGACTAGTGCAAGATTCCTTTGGGAAGAGGTGAGAAGAGAGGGGAAGAGCAGAGACACCAGACTATCTGATAGTGTGAGCCTTGAACCCTGCTCCCAGGGAAAAAAAGACCCTAGAGATGGGCCAGAACCTTTCCAGGGATTTGAGGGTTTGTCATTCTAAGCAATGACACTTGCTTGTCCTAACCTATCCCGCCTAAAATTTGCTACATTCTTTCCTCCTTCTTAAGCAAGGACCCTTTTCTTACTGACTTAGTCATTACGCACAGTCATTCCTGAGCAGCTCTAGTGAGTGATGCCTTTAGGTTCTTCCAAAATCTACAGGACCATTTGTCCCTGCATTCAATGGCCCCAGACCACTGTGCTAATTCATGCTTGAATCTTCTTTTCATATTTTTTCTCTTGTCCCCTGATCCCACACAGTCTCTTATCCAATGTCCCTTCTTGCCTGCAGTCAGCCATTATGTTTTCCTACAGCAGCTCCTCCTTCATTCTAATTCATTCTTACAAATTTTGTGTGGTCTTAGGAATGAAATAAAAATTTCTTAGAATTAATTATAGAATGAGGTAAACAGACCCTGAGTGAGGGACCAAAGGAGTTAGTAATGAACTTTGTAATATCTGTTTTGACTGTGTTACGGACTGAACAGCATCCCCTCCAAAGTTCATATGTTGAACCCTAACCCCCAATGTGACTCTGTTTGAAGATGGGGCCTTTAAAGAGGTAATAAAGGTTAAGTGAGATCATAGGGTGGTGCCCTAATCCAAAAGGACTGTGACCTTATAAGAAGAGGAAGAGACATTGGAGCTCCCTCTCTCCCGACACCCACACAGAGAAAGGCTAGGTAAGGGCACAGGGAGAACGTGGCCATCTGCAAGCCAGGAAGAAATGCCTCACCAGAAACTACCTTGACCTTGAACTTCCAGTCTCCAGAACGGTGAGAAGAATGAATTCCTTTCATTTAAGCCATCCAATCTGCGACATTCTATTGTGGCAGTCTGAGCAGACTAATACAGACTGCATAAGGAGCTTTTAGGGTTTTTTGCCAACCTTCGGGATCCTGCTGCCTGTGTTATTCAGAGTGAAGTTGCTGGATAAGTAAGAAGTTACTTTAAAAAATTCAAATAAAGTATTATAAAAGAAAAATTAATGGAGATGCTCCAGTATGTGACCTATTAAAAAATATAAGGTAAAATTCCAGTTCCACAATTAATCTTCATCTGCATATTTGTGCAATAAATCCTTTTTGTCAATGTAAAGCACAACTGATTAGCACTCTGGTGATGCAAATAGAAGAAGGAAATAATATATTGGTGTGAAGCCCTTTCAATGCCCATGTTTTAATTTCATTCTAACAGATTCTTACAATCATCACCACTAGTTGTCCCAATGCGCCATCAGGAAATGCAGCCATTTGGGTTCTCATCACAAGACCTCAGAAGTGCAGAAAATAAACCCAAGCTCCAAATATGGTCTGACAGCTTTGTTTTCTTTTGTAAGAGAATACCACCAACTAATCAAAAATAACTGTGTTAAGACAAATGATATTAATCATTCAGATGGGGCCCATTCTCACTGCCATAAATGTGCTTTTTTTGTTATTGTTTAAAAAGAAAAAAAAACTAGCTACCTAATCCTATTCATGCATCATTTCACTCCCAAGGAAAAAGGTAATAATCTTCATTCTTTTCTGAATACTTCTAGATCAGGGATGGCCAACTATAGGTCACATGCCAAATTCTGACTACAGCAGTTTATGTAAGGCCTAGACCTAAGAATTCTTTTTACATTTTAAAGGACTGTTGACAACGACGACAACGACAAGGATAATGACAATGACAACGAAGAAGAATATGCAACAGAAATTTTATGTGGCCAGTAAAGCCTAAAACTATCTGGCCCTTTACAGAAAAAAATTGCCTGATGGTAAAATTATGTGTTGACTTTGGGGCAAGCCCTAGGAATGGTGGAATAACATATTTATATGAAATCACAAAACGGGGTTAAATGTACACGACTCTGCATACATTCATTCCTCTTACAGTGGAAATGTTGAATAATCAATCTCCACTAGAACGAAAAGTCTGGGGAAAAGTGAAAATATTTGTGAAAAGTACTCGTGGTTAATCATTGATATATCCCTTCCAATGCAGAAAGTAGATGGATGTTTCCAACATCAGGGTAGGGAAAGTGGCAGGGTCGAAGATACAAAGGGCCATCACACAAAGTGATCAATTGGCTGCGATTGGTAGCAAATCAAAGAAAATTCAAGAGGAACACTTTCGTATAAGGCATTGCTAGAAGGCACACATCTTGACGAAATAGATCATAGATGTTAAAACCTGCCATTTAATTTAGCTGAGAAAAAAAAATCAAAAGCTAAAGACATTTGCATTATTCTTGGAAGGCTCTTTTGAAAGCGGAAATCTGTCTCTTCCTCAAGGACGGGTATGCCGAAGAACTCTTATTTATATTACAGGGGCTGAACTTTAAAAGGAAGGCTTTAAAAATAAAGACTGCTTTTGCTGTGAAGAGCCACCCCATGCAGAACATAAAGAACAAAAGAGCATTCCTTTTCATTAAGTCTTGATTTGGATAGATTGAGGGGAGGGTATGAACAAAGGACGTAAAGATGTACTTAACATTAGGAAATAAGATATGAGAAAATGCTTATCCTCCCAAATAAAGAAATGCAATTTAAAGTAATCTCAAGGTATCATTTTACACTATTAAATTAGCAAGATTTTCTAATGGAAGAACAAGGTGTGCTGGCAAAGTTGGAGTAAAACTAACACACATCTACTGCCCTAGAGTGGGATGGGGTAAAGAGAATGCCCACTGAAAATTAAAAGAAATTTGGCCCCTTACATTAAGAGACAGAAGATGCTCCTTCCCTTTGATGTAGATGCTCACTTTGGGGGAATTAATCTTAAGAAAATAATTCAAGAGAAGAAGAAAATTCTTGCATCAAAAAGATGTTCACTGCTGCTCTATATATACAAAAATAGGTAATTAGAAACAACCAAATGTTCAAAACTGGGAGACATGAGTAGATAATGATGTTATATCCATTTGGGAGAATATTATATAGCCATTGAAATCCTAATAATAAAGACAATGTAGTAACATGGAAAAATATTTTAGGACATAGTCAGAAAGTAAAAAACAAAGCAGTATGTACAGAATGTTTATAACTATTAAATATGTGTTTATTGAACAAAAACTTAACAACCATACCCCAAAATAAAACCTTGTGTGAGGGAGTAGCATTGTAAGAGGATGGATGTGCATATGAGCATTCCACTGAATGAAACTAGACCCACTGGAATTTAATACATCCCATCTTGGGCTCTTCTAGCATGTAGTAACGAAAAACCTAAAAGCGCCCACTCACATAGAAGAGTTTACAGTCTGCTTTGTGAGCCAACCAAAGACCTGAACCCAGAAACTTGCTTCATTTGATGTACTTTCTCCTTTTACACTCTCGAGCTAGACTTTTATTTCTACTAAGAGAATCTTGCTGGGCTGGTATTTGAGTGTTACCAGGCAAGCAAATAAATTCAGCTTTGTTTCCAACTGCTTTAGTAGTCTTATCTGTCTAAAGCTCTCACTTAATATGTATAGCTCTCACTACTTTTGGGAAACTCCCTATAAGGACCACGATGACAATTTAACTGCAAAAAAGCACCCCATTGACCCCCACTTGTTCCAGGAAATGGCCAGCCCTATAAAACCCTCCACCCCAACACTAAATAATCCTCTCTCCTTTGAAATGTCCCCAAAATGCTCATTTGCCCCCTTTCAGCCCACCAGGAACTGCTAAGTATACCTAAAGACAATTAGAAAGTCTCCTCTGCTTCCAAAACTCCCACATTAATAGAATTCTTGCCAATTAGAAACTGTCTCTGTATTTCCTTACTTTCCTCCATAAAATTGACTCTCCTCTCTAACACCTTTGAACCCCTGCTGAAACCAAAGTGACATGCAGAAGGGTTCCCTTGCTGCAAGTTTATGAATAAAGAGCCTTTGTTAATTTTGCCTCTGACTTAGTTTTGTCTCTGACACTTGATCTTGACAGTTTTTCTAATCTTCAAATAATTAAGATGATACAATTGAGGAGTAAAAACCAAGTGGTTCCTCAGGATTATAAACAAATCCCATTAAAGGAAACTGAAAGTCAAACTTCTAGTAGTTCAATTATGAAACAACCAAAGATGAAGATGAGGCAAAATTCAAAAACTTATGAATGTGATATTTCAATCACCTCTCAAAGCTATTCAAATTAGAGAGAGGCATTTTACTCAAATCGTGGGTCATTGGACCAAGACTTCTTTCCTTCTGGACTCATCAAGAATTCCAAGAAAGTCATTTAATTGCTATTTCTTTGTCCAGTTGCAGCTCCTCTGTCTTCTCAGCTTCCTCTTCCTTGTTATGATCAAAGTGGCAGAGAAAACCCAGGACCAGGGCAGACCCACCCTCAGCATTAATGTACAGTGAGCAGCGTACCCCCAGGCTCTTATCTCTGCCCCACCTCCACCATCATGTCCCTGAGATTATGAAAATTCCTTCTCAAAGAAAACCTGCTAAAAATGCTTCCTTCGTACTAATCTATAAGTAACTGGAAATAATTTAGTGCTAACCCTTGTTGTGGGTTCAACTGTATCCTCCCAAAGAAATGTCCAAGTCCTAACCTTTGGTATCTATGAATGTGACCTTATTTGAAAATAAGGTCTTTACAGATGTAATCAAGTTAAGATGAGGTCATAAAGGATTAAAGTGGGCCCTAAATCCAAAGACTGGTGTCCTTATAAGGAGAGAGTGGTTTGGAGAGACAGAGACAGACAGGGGTGAAGATTAATGACTATGGAGGCAGAGATTAGAGCGATGGAGCTACAAGCCAAGAGACGCCAAGAATTGCAGGCAACCACCAGAAGCTAGGAGAAAGGCATGGAACAGAGTTTCCTGCAGAGCCCTCAGACTCTTTGACTGTGGCCCTGCAGACACTTTGGCTTCAGATTTCCAGCCTCCAGAACTGTGAGAGAATAAACTTCTGTTGTCTAAAGCCACCCAATTTGTGGTGCTTTGTTACAGCAGCCCTAGGAAACTAATATAACCCTCTTAGGCTATTTGCACTTAAAAGATGTGTAGCTCTAATGGTGAAATTGCAGGAATCAGCCATCTGGTGGAAAAGACTTTGAAGAGTCACAGGACCTATAGGCAATTACCCTTAAACTACACCATGTATTTTAAGGCAAAAACCAAACACTTAAAGGGACACAGAGGTCAGTGTGGTCCCTGGAGTTGTGAGGATAGGGAAGAAAGGACATCTAAAGTGTTACCAAATGTTATTCACACATGGTATCACTGTATATATAACTTGCTATCAGTTACTAATTCAGGAACTCATCATTCAGGTTAAATTACATTAGTTCCCTAAATTCATCTTTACTTCTTTCTCTCTTCCTTTAACCACCTTACTAAGAAACTCCACTAGAGAGTAGGCAAGCAGAGACGAGAAACCTGTTCTGACAAGCTAATAGTAACCATGGAAGGGATATTTATTGATAAACTAATTTGATATTTTTCACTGTATATTTCCCTTCCCCAAGGAAAGGAGAAAGGCCTTTGTATTCCTTTGTCTAGGGGATGGGGAGATTGTGTAGGCAAGAGAGGGAAGTGCTGTTGCACAGCAGAAAGCAGGGTAAGAGGAATGTACATTTTTTGGCCTTTCTTTTAAAAACTTTCAGATTATTGAGGTGATTAAATTAGGCCCTAGAAAGGAACAAGCTCTCCCTTGTGTTGGGGTCAGGGGTTCCAAGAGTGGAAGCAGCTAAATCAGAGCAGAAAGCATCTCTGAGTCTCAGATGGAACCCTGACCCCTGACTTGGGGAGGACCTCAATGGGGAGAAGCTAGGGAGCCTCCAGGAGGCTGGGCAACCACACACAGACACACACCATGACACCAGAAACCCCCCAACAAAGTGGTTTATTGACCTGGAAGAAGCCTAGGCTTAAACAATGAGGCAGAATTAACCATGTGATCTAAATACCAGGCTTCAACACAGCCCAAGGGAGGGAGAGAAAAGGACCTGTTCATACCTAAGGTGGTATTTCCCACAGCCCAGGCAGGATGAAGAATAGAGTAAGATTTGATTTGATTTTAGAAAAATTAAAGGATGCAAGGTAATGTCTCTTGTCCATCCAAGTTTGTGGACCCAAGAAGAGTTAGTGAAAGGGCCAGGGGGAGTTAATACTTAAATTTGATTTGGGGAGTTACATGTAGATTTCAGTTCTGCAGTCTTTTTCATAGGTTAAATTAGTACAGAGAATTAGCACTGACATGAATACAATTGTCCTTCATTTGTGAAGAGGTTTATTGCTGCCAAATAACAGAGACTTTGCCTGTGTGAGGGCACCTCTGTGTGTCTTTAACACACAAAAAAAGTTACTAGAGATAGAGACAGGCACTTTATAATGATAAAAGGGTCAATCCATCAGGAAGATATAACAATAGTAAACACATATGCACCTAACAAAAGAGCATCAAAATACATGAAGCAAAAATTGACAGAAATGAAGGGAGAAATAGACAATTCAATAACAGAAGGGGACCGCAATACCTCACTTTCAATAATGGATGTAACAACTAAGCAGGAGATCAACAAGCAAATAGAAGACTTGAACAAAACTATAAACCAACTACATCTAACAGACATCTCTATAGAAAACTCCACCCAACAAGAGCAAAATACACAATCTTCTCAAGTGCATAGGGAACATTCTCAAGGATAGACCATATGCAGAGCCATAAAACAACCTCAATAAATTTACAAGGACAGAAATAATGTAAACTATGTTCCCCACTACAATGGAATAAAATTAGAAATCAATAACAGAAATGAATTTTGGAAATTCACAAATACATGGGAATTAAAAACACACTCCTAAACAATCAACAGGTCAAAGAAGAAATCAAAGAAGAAATTTAAAAATATTTCGTATAAATTAAGACACAACATACCAAAAGTCATGGGATTCAGCTAAAGTGATTCTTAAAAGAAAATTTATAGCTATAAATGTATTGAAAAAGTTTTTTTCAGGAATAGAAAAACCATCCTAAAATTCATATGGAATCTTAAGGCATCTTGAATAACCAAAACAATCTTGAAAAAGAACAAAGTTGGAGAACATAAACTACCTGATTTCAAAACTTACTACAAAGCTAATCAAAACAGTGTGGTACTGGCATAAGTATAGACATATGAACAATTGAATAGAATCAAGATCCCAGATATAAACTCAAACATATATGGTCCATTGACTTTTTAAATAGACTTTGTTTTTTAAGAGTAGTTTTAGGTTCACAGCAAAATGTACAGAGATTTTCCATATACTCCCTGCTCCCACGCATGCATAGTCTCCTCCAAGATTAACAATCCCAAGCAGGGTGGTACATTTGTTAAAACTGCTGAACCTACATTAACACATAATTATCACCCAGAGTCCATAGTTCACACTAGGGTTCACTCTTGGTACTGTACATTCCATGGGTTTGGACAAATTTACAATAACATGCATCCACCATTATGGTATCGTGCAGACTAGTTTCACTGTCCTAAAAATCCTCTGTGCTCTCCCTGTTTCTTCCTCCTAATCCCTGGCAACCATTGAACTTTTTACTCTCTCCATAGTTCTGCCTTTTCTTGAATGTCATATAGTTGGAATCATACAGCATATGTCCCTTTCAAATTGGCTTGTTTCACTCCATCATATGAATTTAAGGTTCTTCCAAGTCTTTTCACGGCCTGATAGGTCATATCTTTTTAGTGGTGAATAATACTCCATTGTCTGGAGGTACCACAATTTATTTATCCACTCACCTACTGAAGATATCTTGGTTGCTTCTAAGTTTTGGCAACTATTAATAAGCTGCTACAAACATCTGTGTGCAGGTTTTTGTGTAGACATAAGTTCTCAGTTATTTGAGTAAATACCAAGGAGCGTGATCATACAGCAAGAGTATGCTTACTTTTGTGAGAAGCTGTCAAACTGTCTTCCATGGCTATACAATTTTGCATTCCCAGCAACAACGAATGAGAGTTTCTGTTGCTCTACATCCTCTCCAGCATATAGTGTTGTCAGTGTTCTGGATCTGGGCCATTCTAATAGGTGTGCAGTGGTATCTCACTGTGGTTTTAATTTGCATCTACCTAATGACATACGATACGGAGCATCTTTTTTTATGCTTACTTGCCACCTGTATATCTTTCTTGGTGAGCCATCTGTTCAGGTCTTTCACTCATTTTTTTTAATCAGGTCATTTTCTTATTGTTGAGTTTTAAGAGTTCTTTGAATCTTTTGAATAACCATCTTTTTTCAGATTTGTCTTTTACAAATATTTTCTCTCAGTCTGTGGCTTGCCTTTTCATTCTCTTGATGGTGTCTTTTGCAGAGCATAAACTTTTTATTTTAATGAAGTCCACCTTATCAATTATTTCTTTCTCTGGTGTCATATCTAAAAGTCATCACCACACCTAAAGTCATCTAGTTTCTCCTATGTTATCTTCTAGGAATTTTATAGTTTTGTGTTTTACATCCATTTTGAGTTAATTTTTGTGAAGGGTGTAAAGTCTGTGTCTAGATTCATTTTTTTTTTTTTGCATGTGGATGTTCAGTTGTTCCAGCACCATTTGTTGAAAAGACTATGTTTTCTCTATAGTATTGCCTTTGCTCCTTTGTCAAAGATCAAGCGACTATATTTGTGGACCTATCTGAGCTCTCTATTCTGTTCCATGGACCTATTTGTCTATTCTTTTGCCAATACCACTATCTTCATTGCTGTAGCTTTATACTAAGTCTCAAAATTAGATAGTGTCAGTCCTCCAACTTTGCTCTTCTTCAATATTGTGTTGCTATTATGGGTCTTTTGTCTCTCTATATAAAGTTTAGGATTGGTTTGTTGATATTGCTCATTTGATTTTTGACATGGACGCCAAGACTTTTCAATGGAGAAAGTACAGTCTTTTCAACAAATCATGTTGGGAAAACTGGATATCCGCATGGAAAAGAATGAAGTTGAACCCTTACCTTACACAATATACATAAATTAACTCAAAATGGATCATAGACCTAAAACATAACAGCTAAAATCATAAAACTCTTAGAAGAAAACATAGAAGAAAAGCTTTATGACAATGGATTTGGTAATAATTTCTTAGATATGACACCAACGAAAGCAACAAAAGAAAATATGAATTGGACTTCATTAAAATTAAAAACTTGTGTGCATCAAAGGACACTATCAAGAAAGTGAAAAGACAAGTCACAAAATGGGAGAAAATATTTGCAAATCACGTATCTGTAAAGGGATTAATATCCAAAATATACAAAGAACTGCTACAACTCAACAATAGCAAGCAAAACAAACATCCAATTCTAAAAGGGCAAAGGACTTGAATAGAAGTGTCTCCAAAGAAGATATACAAATGGCCAATGAGCACATGAAAAGATGCTCAACAGTATTAATCATTAGGGAAATGCAAATCAAAACCACAACGAGATACCACTTCACACCCATTAGGATGGCTATCATCAAAAAAAAAAAAAAACAAGCAAACAAAAACAGAAAATAACAATGTTGTCAAGGATATGGAGAAATTGGAACCCTTGTACACTGTTGGTGGTAAAGTAAGATGGTCCAGCTGCTATGGAAACCATTTTTGGTGGTTCCTCAAGAAGTTAAACACAGAATTTACCAAATGATTCAGTAATTCCAATCCTAGGTATATACCCAAAAGAACTGAAAACAGAAACTTAAACAGATATTTACACATCAATGTTAATAATAGCATTATTCACAATAGCCAAAAGGTGGAAACAACTCAAATGTCCATCAACAGATAAATAGATAAACAAAATGTGGTATATACTTACAATGAAGTGTTATTTGGCCTTTAAAAAGAATGAAATTTTGACACATGCTACAACATGGATGAACCTTAAAGACATTATGCTAAGTGAAATAAGCCAGGCACAAAAGAATAAATATTATATGATTCCACTTATATACCTAGGACAGGAAAATTTGTAGAAATAGAAATTAAAATAGAGGTTACCAGGGGCTGGGAGGAGGGAGAATGGGGAGTTATTGTTTAATGAATACAGAGTTTCAGTTTAAGATGACGAAAAAATTCTGGAAATGGAGAATAGTGATAGTTACACATTGTGAATATACTAAATGCCACTTAATTGTACACTTAAAATGATAAATTTTATGTTATGCATATTTGATTATAATAAAAAATACTTGTATTTGAACTTGGATCTCAAAATATCTCAGACACTTGTTAAAAATAATAGTATCTTTGGGGCCGGCCCAGTGGTGTAGTGGTTAAGTTCATGTCCTCTGCTTCAGCAGCCTAGGGTTCACCAGCTCAGATCCTGGGCACAGACCTACATACCACTCATCAAGCCATGCTGTGACAGCATCTCACATAGAAGAACTAGAAGGACTTACAACTAGGATATACAACTATGTATTGGGGCTTTGGGGAGAAAAAAATAATACTATGCTTGTCTCATAGATGCATATCCCAGAATAGATCTAGGTAGTAGAGATACAACAACACACACTTGAGATCAGAGACACTACACAATTTATGATTGAACCAGCATGTCTGCCTGAGCAATATACCTGCCCCCACTCCCCAATGTGCCCACAAAGTCCAATATTTTGCCTAAAACTTTTCTGATTGAGTGCTAGGAACTGTGCTAGTCAAAGTCAAGTGGCACATGTTCCCTGCTCTAGGTCAGGCTTGCTGACTAGCATGCTGGGTGCCATGAGAGAGGTGGGCATTGAAGCATAGAGGAAGTCCCACTAAGGCTGCTAAATTAGCCTGGACCTGGTCAGAAAAAGAGGTGGCATTCGATTTGCATTTTGGAGGAAGTAGGAGCCGGTCACGTGAGGACCCGAAGGAGGGCACTTCAAGAAAATAAAGAAACAATACATGTGCAACTATAAATAGTCTAAGACTAAGATTGGCATGTTCCAGAAACTACAAGTAGTTCAGTGTGCCTGGAGCAGCAGAGTAGGGAGAGGTGAGGTAGAGAGGCAGGAAAGTGCCAGATCAGAAAGGAATTTTTCCTTGACCTTGAAAGGGAAATTACTGAAGGAGTGACAGATAATCTGAACTTCAGAATTAGGGTAGATTTAGTGGCAGCATTGAAGAAGGTAGACTAAAGGGAACTGGAAGACCACTAAAAGGCTCTGGCTATCATGGAGGTGAGGGGTAAGGCAGGTCTAATCTAAGGCAGTGGCAAAGGAAGGAGGAGAAAGAGATAAAGGATATATAGAAGGTAGAACCTTTAAGACTTGTTGGCCATAAGGATATCTGGCATGAGGGAGAGGGACAGCTCTAGAATTCTTTCATTCATTCATTCATTCATTCATTCATTCAATATGTGTTTCTTGAGTCCACCAGTGCCAGGCATACTCTTCTACAATGAACCCCCCAGGCTTAGGTTGGGTTTCCCAAAAGCAGATCCCTGAGTTGAGAATTTGTGTACAAGTGATTTAATAAGAACTTGCTCTCCAGCAACGCCAGGAAAGGAGCCGGGGAAGCAGGACAGAGACACGGAGGAAGTCAAGCAAGGGAATGACTTCAGGCAAGTCCCTCAGAGAGTAGCTGCATTCTGACCCTGCAGGAAAGCTCCAGGGTGTGAGGTATACCTCAGAGATGTCCAGATCTAAGGCAAGGGAACTTGGCTTTGATACTCCTGGTGGAACCTCCACAGTGTAAGCTTTCTAAATGTGTCTTAACTTTTTTTTCTATTTGATTTTTTATTTAATTTTTTGACATACAAAAAGCGGTACGTAATTAACATAAACAACTTGATGAGTTTGGAGATAAATATACACTCATGAAACCATCACCACAATCTATTCCATAAACCTATCCATCACCTCCAAAAGTTTCTCCTCAAAAAACTAAAAATAGAACTACCATCTGATCCAGCAATCCTACTTCCTAGTATATGTCCAAAGGAATTGAAATCAGGATCTTGAAGAGATAAATGTGTCTTAACTCTTAACCTATCTGTCTTCCTTTTTTAATCTAGTGAGTGACAATTCTACTTTATTGCATGGTTTCCTCTCACCTCCATCCCCAAACTCATCCCTGTTAATCCTCACTATCATTCTTTAAAGTTTTCTTCCCTACGCCCTCCACTTAGCTCAGGAACCCCTGCTCATTCATTCAACAGACAGTGATGGAGAGCTTCCTTGTGCCAGTCACTGAATTAGGAGCTGGAGGTAGAAGGAAAAGCAAAGATAAATAAAGTTCAAACCCTCACCCTGCTCCAGCCTCTGATGGCACCATGATGTTGTGGTAAGACCTCTAACTTTGTAATCAGATGGACAGAGCTCCTTTCTTACAGACAATCTTAGACCAATTCACATAACCTCTCTAAACCTCAGTTTTCTTAATCTGTAAAATGGGAATACTAATTCCTCCCAATAACATCTATCACCAAAGGTTTTTATAAAGATTAAACAACGTATGTAAAGCACTTACCATAGTGTCTGGTACATAAAAATCACCCAGGAAAAAAATTTTTCAATTGCGAGGAGTTTGGGAAAAGGGAGGGAAACTAATTCTCTGTTCACTTTCAAATAGTTATAGCGAAACAGCTGTAGTACAATGGAAAGATTAATCACAGACTCGGAAGCCCTGGATTTGAGTTCAACTCCACGCTTACCAGTGTCCTCGGACACATAAATTCCAGTTTCCTCATTGTGGTAGACTTTTATCAGTGGTTTAGAGGCTTCCTAGCATCTGATCCCCCCTCACATTTAGTAGGGGACGAACTGCTAAATGTGTGAACCTTGGAGGAAGCGCCTGCAAAAGCCACAAAGCCCAGCCCTGGCAGCTAGGGCAGGTACAGGACCAGGCCCAGCCAATCAGAGACCCCTCCTAGGACTGAGCCAATGATTTGAGGACTCTGAAACAGTGGAATCTACCATTCTGTGGGAGCAGTGAGAGCAACATCCAGTGCTCCTGGGAGTGGTACCAACAGACGTAATTCAGGGTTCACGATTTAGAAAATGCCCAGGATACACTTTTCTGAAAATGAAGAGAATACCATTTCACAGGGTTTAGGGGGAAATTAAAAGTGAAAAAACTGATCACAGGGCCTGGAGCATAATAGATGCTTAATAAATGTTTCTTGAGTCCGTTTAAGAGGCTTTCCCAAGTTTCTCAAAAAAGGCTGAGAGTTTCTGGGCTGGCTCCACCTTAGCATAGAATTCCCAAGGATTGTTTTTTCTGTCGCTCATCTCAGTTATGTACTTCTCACTTCAGTTATATGTTTTCCCTTGCTCTCCACTATGAGCTCAAAGTACACTTTAGCTCTGATATGCAGAAGAATTCAGTTCATTATCACTAGTATTTGTACATTCTGTCTTGCTCTCTGGTTAAAAAGTAACTACTTTATCTGGTGCTTTTTGCAAGGCAAGATTGGAAGGCTTTGGAAATAGCTTCTTGCTCTCTATTTTAAGGCCTATGTGACGGAGAGAAAACTCAAAACCAGAGAAATCATCTCAACAGCTACAATGAAACAGATAGCTATGTGCTAGATACGTTCTATGTCAGCAAATCTTGTCACAAAGAAGAAAAGTCTCATGTGACAATGTTCTATACATATGGGGATTCACCAAGGTCTGTTTCCCAACCTCTTCCTTGACTCTATAAGGTTTCTCTTTGGGAAATCTCTTCCTTTTTTTCAGCTCTAGCCATCACCTCCAAGCTGGTGGCCCTCCAAGGTGGTAATGCCTCATTTCCAGCCACCCGTTGTGCCCCTCCACGTGGTTCCACCCAGACCTCTTTACTGCACTCATTGGCTCCTACTTGTCCCTACCCCTTTTTCCAAACCACTCCTTCCTCTGAGTTCTTTATTTTTATTCATGATACAACCACTCTCCCAGTCACCCAGGCTCCAGGCCCTGGTGTTATTTCTATTCCTTGCTTCTCTTTCTCCTATAATTCATGCTTGGCATGGACGTTTATATCCACCCTCTCCTTTCCATTCCCACTGCCACCACCCTGGTTGAGGTCCAAATGTTTTTTCTCTCTCAATTATAACAATAGCTTCCTAGTTAGCCTTTATCATTTTTCCCTTCTTTCCTGGCTATGTGCTTCCCTCCTTACAGACCTTAAATGACTGAACATTGCCTATTCAAGCCAAGAAACATTTATTGCAAAACTAATTGTGCATAAAACTATTCTAGGTGTTCTCTAAGATTTAGTAATTGGAAAAGATAGCTCTTAATCGGAGGAAAAAATGGATTGTCTTTAAGTTAAATTATTTTTATATTTAACAACTACCTTGAGAGAAGTATACATACTCACATACATACGAAACACTATCGGTGTTCAAAGAGAGGAATAAATGGATTTGGTATAAATTTTAAAACAAACTTGAAGAACTCCATTTCTATAAACTGAATGTTTGTGTTTCCCGCAAACTCATATATTGAAATCCTAACACTCAAGGTGATGGTAATAGGGCGTGGGGACTTCGGGAGGTGATTAGGTCATGAGAGTGGAGTCCTCATGAATGGGATTAGTGCCCTGATAAAAGGGACCCCAGGGAGATCCTTGCCCCTTCTGCCATGTGAGTTTACAGCAAAAAGATGGTGGTCTATGAACCAGAAAGCAAGTTCTCACCAGACAATGAGTTTTCCAGCACCTTGATCTTGGACTTCTCAGCCTCCCAAATTGTGAAAAATAAATTCTTGTTGTTTATAAGCCACCCAGTCTGTGGTATTTTTGTTGTAGCAGCCCAAATGGACTAAGACATCCATCATTTGTACAAGATCTTTGAGGATGAATAGGATTTTGACAGGTGGAGTTGAATAACAGAGAGTTAAGAGAAAGGGAACCACATTAGGAAAGATCCTGGGGTGGGAGCATGTTGGGGGAGGGGCATTTCAAAGAACTGCAAAGAGTCCAGTTAGGACAATTAGATAGAAGAAGGCAAGTACAGAGAGATGAGCTAGAAAAAGTTGGGAGAGCCCATATAACAGGGGGCTTTGAATGTAAAACTGAGAAGTTTATACTTCATTCCCCCTGCATTGCCTAACAGGTTTGGGGCATTTTGCTTGTTTTTAAGGATATTGAAGATTTTTGATCTTGGAAGTAACACAGGCAAAGCTAAGTCATGGGACATGTGATGTTTGGAGAGAAGGAACTGGAAGCAAAGAAGTTAGGAAGGTTTTGCAATGTCACAGATCAGAGGAAATGAACACCTGAACTAGGGCAGTGGTTGTGGAGGTGAAAAGAAGAAAAACGCAAGAGGCATCATGAAAGTGAATCTGCAAGACTCAACAAATCATTCAAAGTGAAAGATGATGGAAAAGGAGAATCCAGGGGCCGGCCCGGTGGCGCAGCGGTTAAGTTCGCACGTTCTGCTTCTCGGCAGCCCGGGGTTCGCTGGTTCGGATCCCGGGTGCGGACATGGCACTGCTTGGCAGCCATGCTGTGGTGGGCATCCCACGTATAAACTAGAGGAAGATGGGCACGGATATTAGCTCAGAGCCAAGCTTCCTCAGCAAAAAGAGGAGGACTGGCAGTAGTTAGCTGAGGGCTAATCTTCCTCCAAAAGAAAAAAAAAAGAAAAGAAAAGGAGAATCCAGGAGGGCACCAGGTTGACTTTGAGAGTGGAAACTCCATTAATAGGAATATAGGCATCAGGATGTACTCAGGATTTAAGATGCTGCGGATAGGGTGATGTATCAATCTTAGCTTGGCATTCATAGTTATATGAGAGTCTCAGCAAGAAACAGAATTCAGAGGGATCCAAGATGGCACTGTGAGTAGTCCTCTTTGTCTCTCCCTCTTCGAGTCTACAATTATTTGGACACTTATCGCTTGACAAAGGATATCCAGACAGCATCTCAGGACGTCTGAGATACCCACGCGACTATACATCAGAAGGCGGACGGACTTTCCTCCGGGAGGATGTGGAAATAGGTGAAAACTCTCCGACCCCCACGAGCAGCCTAGTACCTGCAAGCTGCTTTCTTCCAACGGACGCCCCCAGAGGATCTACACACATCTAGGGCAGGAGCGAGCACACAACAGAGGAGCGACGGTGGAAACAGGTGACCAGAACCCTACCTAAACCCCCCACAATTACTCCTAAACGCAGAGGGAAACTTTGGAGTTGCACACCTGAGCCCGCGGGGAGAGTCTCTCCCCGCCGTTGGCGGGGAGACCCCGCCTGGTGTTCGCGGCGCCCGGAGGGTCCCAGAGAGACTCACTGAGGGTACGGAGGTCTCCCAGCTGCCGTTGCCCACCCCGTGGGACTAGGGATTGCCGGAGATCTCGGAGAGGACCGGGGCTGGGGGAAGTTTCAAAGGCCGGCTCTGCGACCCGGAGGGGAAGCCTTGGCATTCCGCCCGGGCAAGAGACAAAACTCTCTGTCTGCCATTAGCAGAGGGGCCACGCCCAGCATTCAGGGCTCCGGGAGAGGCCCGGAGAGAATCCCAGAGGGTGGGGCGACCCCCAGCTGCCGTTGCCCGCCCCGTGGGACTAGGGATTGCCGGAGATCTCGGAGAGGACCGGGGCTGGGGGAAGTTTCAAAGGCCAGCTCTGCAACCCGGAGGGGAAGCACCGGAGTTCCGCCCGGGCAGCAGACAAAGCTCTCTGTCTGCCATTAGCAGAGGGGTCACTCCCAGCATTCAGGGCTCCGGGAGAGGCCCGGAGAGAATCCCAGAGGGCGGGGCGACCCCCAGCTGCCGTTGCCCGCCCTGTGGGACTAGGGATAGCCGGAGATCTCGGAGAGGACTGGGGCTGGGGGGAGTTCCAGAGACCCAGCTTCGTAGCCTAGGGGGAAACCCTACAGGCTCACAGCAGCCTTAGGGAAAGCCTCTGCACAGCACCAGTAGAAGGCACCCAGCCGCCAGCCACAAGGCTGGAAGACCCCAGGGCAAAAGCAGCATAGCTAGGTGAACTAACCACAGACTGTAGAAGATGCCAATAGCTCTCCTGCGACCCATAGAGGACAAGTGAGATTTTGTGGGTGCCGACAGCAATGGAGCGACAAATATAAGTGATCCCACCCCTGGCCGCTGGAAAAGCCCATAACACCGTTGCAGACCCCAAGGAGAGAGCACATCTAGGTGGGCTGCAACAGTAGGCACCAGCAGCCTGAAGCCCCCCTGTGA
>NC_060276.1:88755352-88849339 GCF_021613505.1 Equus quagga
TCTCAATAATCACTCTAAATGTAAATGGATTGAACTCCCCAATCAAAAGATACAGAGTGGCAGGATGGATCAAAGAACAAGATCCAACAATATGCTGCCTCCAGGAAACACACCTCAGCCCCAAAGACAAACACAGACTCAGAGTGAAGGGATGGAGAACAATACTCCAAGCTAATAATGAACAAAAGAAAGCAGGTGTCGCTATACTAATATCAGACAAGGTAGATTTCAAAGCAAAACAGATAAAGAAAGATAAAGAGGGACAGTATATAATGATAAAAGGGACTCTCCACCAAGAAGACATAACACTTATAAATATATACGCACCCAACACAGGAGCACCAAAATTTGTAAAGCAACTCTTAATAGAACTATAAGAAGACATCAACAACAATACAATAATAGTAGGGGACCTCAACACACCATTAACACCAATGGACAGAACATCCAGACAGAAAATCAACAAGGAAATAATAGAATTAAATGAAAAATTAGACCAGATGGACTTAATAGATATGTATAGAACACTTCATCCAAAAACAGCAGGTTACACCTTCTTCTCAAGTGCACATGGAACATTCTCAAGGATTGACCATATTTTGGGAACCAAAGCAAACATCAATAAATACAAGAGAGTTGAAATAATATCAAGCATCTTTTCTGATCATAATGCTATTAAACTAGAAATCAACTACAAGAAAAAAGCAGAGAAAGGTGCAAAAATGTGGAGACTAAACAACACGCTTCTCAACAAACAATGGATCATTGAAGAAATCAAAGAAGAAATCAAATTTTATCTGGAGACTAATGAAAATGAGAACACGACACACCAAATCATTTGGGATGCAGCAAAAGCAGTCCTAAGAGGGAAATTCATCACAATACAGGCTCACCTCACTAAACAAGAAAAAGCTCACATAAGCAACCTCAAACGACACCTAACAGAACTAGAAAAAGAAGAACAAACAAAGCCCAGAGTCAGTAGAAGGAGGGAAATAATAAAAATAAGAGCAGAAATAAACGATATTGAAACAAAAAAGACAATAGAAAGGATCAATGAAACAAAGAGTTGGTTCTTCGAAAGAATTAACAAAATTGACAAACCCCTAGCCAGACTCACCAAGAAAAGAAGAGAGAAATCGCAAATTAATAAAATTAGGAATGACAGAGGAGAAATCACAACAGATACCAATGAAATACAAGAGATCATAAGAGAATACTATGAAAAACTATATGCCAACAAATTGAACAACCTGGAAGAAATGGACAAATTCCTAGACTCCTACAATCTCCCCAAACTGAATCAGGAAGAAATGGAGAATCTGAATAGGCCAATCACAAGTAAGGAAATAGAAACGGTAATCAAAAACCTCCCCAAAAATAAGAGTCCAGGACCAGACGGCTTCTCTGGAGAATTCTACCAAACATTCAAAGAAGACTTAATACCTATTCTCCTCAAACTGTTCCAGAAAATTGAGAAAGATGGAGAACTCCCTAACACATTCTATGAAGCCAACATCACCCTGATCCCCAAACCTGACAAGGACAACACAAAGAAGGAGAACTACAGGCCGATATCACTGATGAACATAGATGCAAAAATCCTCAACAAAATTTTGGCAAACCGATTACAGCAATACATCAAAAAGATTATACACCATGATCAAGTGGGATTTATACCAGGGACACAGGGATGGTTCAACATCCACAAGTCAATCAACGTGATACACTACATCAACAAAATGAAAAACAAAAACCACATGATCATCTCAATAGATGCAGAGAAAGCATTCGACAAGATCCAACACCCATTTATGATAAAAACCCTCAGTAAAATGGGTATAGAAGGAAAGTACCTCAACATAATAAAGGCCATATATGATAGACCCACAGCCAACATCATACTCAATGGACAAAAACTGAAAGCCATCCCTCTGAGGACAGGAACAAGACAAGGGTGCCCACTTTCACCACTCCTATTCAACATAGTACTGGAGGTGCTGGCCAGAGCAATTCGGCAGGAAAAAGAAATAAAAGGAATCCAAATAGGTAACGAAGAAGTAAAACTCTCGTTGTTTGCAGACGACATGATCTTATATATAGAAAACCCCAAAGAATCCACAGAAAAACTCTTAGAAATAATCAACAACTACAGCAAAGTAGCAGGGTATAAAATTAACGTGCATAAATCAGTAGCATTTCTATACACTAACAATGAACTAACAGAAAAAGAACTCAAGAACTCAATCCCATTCATAATCGCAACAAAAAGAATAAAATACCTTGGGATCAACTTAACCAAGGAAGTGAAGGATCTATACAATGAAAACTACAAGACTTTCTTGAAAGAAATTGACGATGACATAAAGAGATGGAAAGACATTCCTTGCACATGGATTGGAAGAATAAACATAGTTAAAATGTCCATACTACCTAAAGCAATATACAGATTCAATGCTATCCCAATCAGAATCCCAAGAACATTCTTCACAGAAATTGAACAAACAATCCTAAAATTCATATGGGGCAACAAAAGACCGCGAATTGCTAAAGCAATCCTGAGCAAGAAAAACAAAGCCGGCGGAATCACAATCCCCGATTTCAAAACATACTACAAAGCTACAGTGATCAAAACAGCATGGTACTGGTACAAAAACAGGTCCACAGATCAATGGAACAGAATTGAAAGCCCAGAGATAAAACCACACATCTATGGACAGCTAATCTTTGACAAAGGAGCAGAGGGCCTACAATGGAGAAAAGAAAGTCTCTTCAACAAATGGTGCTGGGAAAACTGGACAGCCACATGCAAAAGATTGAAAATTGACCAGTCTTTTTCACCACACACCAAAATAAACTCAAAATGGATCAAAGACCTAAAGATTAGGCCTGAGACAATAAGTCTTTTGGAAGAGAATATAGGCAGTACACTCTTTGACATCAGTTTCAAAAGAATCTTTTCGGACACTGTATCTCCTCAGTTGAGGGAAACAATAGAAAGAATAAACAAATGGGACTTCATCAGACTAAAGAGCTTCTTCAAGGCAAGGGAAAACAGGATTGAAACAAAAAAACAGCTCACTAATTGGGAAAAAATATTTACAAGCCACTTATCCGACAAAGGGTTAATCTCCATAATATACAAAGAACTCACATGGCTTAACAACAAAAAAACAAACAACCCGATCAAAAAATGGGCAGAGGACATGAACAGACATTTCTCAAAAGAAGATATGAATATGGCCAATAGACACATGAAAAGATGTTCATCATCGCTAATCATCAGGGAAATGCAAATCAAAACTACACTAAGATATCACCTTACACCCGTTAGATTGGCAAAAACATCCAAAACCAAGAGTGACAAATGTTGGAGAGGTTGTGGAGAAAAAGGAACCCTCATACACTGTTGGTGGGAATGCAAACTGGTACAGCCACTATGGAAAACAGTATGGAGATTTCTCAAAAAGTTAAAAATAGAAATACCCTATGACCCAGCCATCCCATTACTGGGTATCTATCCTAAGAACCTGATATCAGAAATCTCAAGAGTCCGTTGCACCCCTATGTTCATCGCAGCATTATTTACAATAGCCAAGACGTGGAACCAGCCTACATGCCCAGAAACTGATGATTGGATAAAGAAGATGTGGTATATATACACAATGGAATACTACTCAGCCATAAAAAAAGACAAAATTGGCCCATTCACAACAACGTGGATGGACCTCGAGGGTATTATGTTAAGCGAAATAAGCCAGCCAGAGAAAGACGAACTCTATATGACTCCACTCATAGGTGGAAATTAGTATATTGAAAAGGAGATCTGATCGGTGGTTACCAGGGAAAAGGGGGGGTGGGGGGAGGGCACAGAGGGGGAAGTGGTGTACCCACAACATGACTAACAAAAATGTACAACTGAAATCTCACAAGGTTGTAATCTATCATAACATTAATAAAAAAAAATAAATAAAAAAAAAAAAAGAAACAGAATTCATCCAGATGATTCAAATGAAGAGACTTAATGAAGTGACTATGTATTTACAGATGTGTCGTTAATGTCAAGGGAGCTAACAATGGATGTTGAGACAGAGACTAGCAACAATGGAAAGCTGTTAGCACCCCTAAGGCTGAAGGGACAAAAGGAAGGTATAGTATTGCTATAACCTTCTAAGAGCTGAAGCCCTGGAAGAATTGCTGTCTGGTGGGAGCTGAGATTGAGCAAGTGTGCAGATATTGCACCAAAGCAAAGAAGGAGTGGAGGAGAAATACCCTGAACTTCCTTCTGAATATTCCTTCCTGCCAATCTCCTGCTGGTGCCTCCCATTGGAGCTTTAGAGAGGAAATCCCAGGAGTCAGCCACCCTCAGCACAGGGCAGGAAAGAAAAAAGCAAAAAACAAAGTGGGGATAAAATTGAGAATAATAAAGAGAAAAAGCCAACACAACAGTTTTCCAAAATCTGCCTTTAAATATTTGCTAATATGCTTTTTTACTTCCCTGTCTCCATACATTTATTCATGCTGTTCCCTTTGCCAGGAATATTTTCTCTCTCTCTCTTGAAGTCCTACTTATCCTCCAAATCCCAAACTCAAGACTCTTCCCCCAAGGATACTTTCCTGATAAGCTCCAATCAGAGGTGACCTTTCTTACCTCTCAATACCCAAACCCCTTGTACTGATCCTTCTGTGTTCAGTATAGGCCACCTTGAGTTAATTACTTATGGCCATCTTTTACTATCTTAAAGAAAATAAGCTCAATAAGTATAAAAATCCTGTTTCATTATCATATTGCTCAAAAAGTCTACCATATTGTTTTACTCATGGTAGGAACTCAACAAACAATTTTGGAATACATGAGTAGGAACTGAACTCTTTGCTTTTATCCCAGGATTTTAGCTAGCAATTTCTCTCTAAGCCCCTTATTCTTTCCCCTCTGGAGTATCCATTAATATAAGCTTCAGACCTAAAAACAAAACAGAACAGCTCAAAAAATATCCAGGAGTTTGGAAAAGGACATGGTTAGAGTAAATGCTGAGTGGGAAACTTCCTGTTTCTTTTATTGAAGGACTTTAGCAGGAGCGTCTAGTACAATGGTTACACAGAGTAAGCACGCAATAAATATTAGATGGATGAATGGATGGATGGATGCTTGAAAGAATGGATAGGGAGGGACACTGTCAAAGACTTTTTTCACTTAATTTAGTTTAGAGAGGCTAGATATGAATTCTGGTTCTTCATTTCTTGAAGACTAAGAATGTAACTTTTTCATAAAAATGTTCATTTTTAACATTCATTTCAACCTAACAACTGGATATTAGGCAGGGCTCTAGGGATGTTACCTATTAGGAAAATGAGTAGATGCTGAAAGGCTGCCAAGTCAGAATGGATCCAGGGTGAATGCTGAAAAGTCAGCCAGCAGAGGTAACATCCCTGTCTTCAGAAGGAGAAAGACTAAGATACTCAGGAGGAGTAGAGAGGTCATTGCAGCGGAAGGAAATGGCGACTACAGCAAAGATTCGTCTGCATAGACTGATGAGTTTGGTTGTGTGCTTGGAGGCAATGCTACAGAATATTCAAAACTAGAAACCTCAGGAGAAACCTGATAAACTGGGTTACTAGGCATGAAGATAACCAAGTGTCAGCAGCTACATTACCTTTCTGGCACTGGGACTCAGGTTAATACGTCTAGAGAGATTTTTTCAGAAGTCCTCAGGGCCAGCCCCATGGCCGAATGGTTAAGTTCACATGCTCCACTTCGGCGGCCCAGGGTTTCGCCGGTTCGGATGCTGGATGTGGACTTGGCACCGCTCATCAGGCCATGCTGAGGTGGCATCCCAAATGCCACAACTAGAAGGACCCACAACTAAAATATACAACTATGTACTGCGGGACTTTGTGGGGAGGAAGAAGAATAAGAAAACAAAAAAAGATTGGCAACAGATTTAGCTCAGGTGCCAATCTTTAAAATAAAAAAAAGGGCCTCATCTAATGTGTAACGTTCTGCTTCATCTCATTGCTCTCCTTATCATTTGCGTTCTGTATAGAGCCTCTTGCTTTGAATTTGTTTGTTCTCTTATTCTCATGAATCTTTGTATTCATTAGGAAATGCCCTAAGTTTTGCTTTGTAAAGAAGGTAAAATTCTGACTTCTATCTGGTAGGCACTATACTCTAGGAAATGACTTCAAGACAACACTCTAAACTGGTAGTTATGCAGGGCAGAATGTGCGTAAGCTGCTATCTCCATGGGTG
The DNA here is from genome assembly GCF_021613505.1 of Equus quagga. Classification (NCBI taxonomy): domain Eukaryota; kingdom Metazoa; phylum Chordata; class Mammalia; order Perissodactyla; family Equidae; genus Equus; species Equus quagga. The sequence continues at coordinate 88,761,603 of NC_060276.1, forward strand.
TTCATTGTAACATGTCAATGAAAGACCTGGTTCCTAAGGTTGGCGGGCTGAGCCTCCTGTTGCTGCCAAGTGTGGTGATGTTCAACAGGGACAGAATTTTTGACACTGACAGTTTAGAGTTCAGGGGCTGACCTTCCTAGTGGACTCGGAAAGGCATAAAATAAGAACAATATGCTGGATTTATTTAAAATGTATACCACCCATGATAAGCAGAATGGTGAGGTGCACAGAGCACCAGATGGGAACATAGGATGAAACAAAGACCCTGTGTTTTAAGAACAGCAAGTGGCTCATTTTGGCTGAAATATTTGAAAAAGGTAAGGAAGTATTGAGGATGAGGCCAAAAAAGTAGGATGGGATTGTGTTCTTCGAGGGCTTGTGTACCAAGGTGAGGAGCTGGTACTTAATTTGACAAACAATGGGAAGCCTAGATCGTGGGTTGTTTTTTTTTGTTTTGTTTTGGGGCAATTAACTAATATGATTAGAGCTGCTTAATTCATTATCACTGCACGAGCAAACTTAATTAAGGAGATAGAGGAGACCAGAAAACAAGTTAGGAGAGTATAATAGAGACAGCTAGCTGACCGATAAAAATGATCCTTACATTTTGTGGTGTAGAGTTGGTGCTTGAGAGTGACTATCAGACAGACAATGTTAACCAGTACCCCTGCATCCTACCTCTAGCTGGGACTGTGTGATTGATTCTTGCCAATGGAATGTAAACGTAACTGACGCTCATCACTTTCAGATTAAGGTAGTCAAGTGTACACGATCCTCCATGCTTTCTTTTTTCCACTATTTGCCAGCCACTTGACACCATGGCAAATCTGAAGCCACAAGATGGTCAAGCCATGAAATGGAAGCACAGATCTTTTCCCTACTCCTGAGAATTTTTAAAGTTGTAGGAACATGTTCGGGGCCACTTAGTTTAGATACAGCATGAGGCTCGGAAGCCATAAATCATAGATTTCACTTGCAAGGAAGCTAGTTTTTTTGCACAGAGAAAAGCTGGAAGCTACCCTTTCGACATTCCTATCTTTCTCTGTCCCATGTCTTTCTTACCATAGCCCACCTTAACATCTTGTCCCAAGGTGGACCTGATGAGGTAGTATGCCTCAGTCATTAAAACTGTAGAATTTAGAGAAGAATTGATTTTTTTACTCATTTATGGTAGAATAGGAGTCAATTGAACAATTCAATGGCCCACGGGTATGTCTCACCCTAAATACCTTTCTTACATTATCTGAACTTCAAGCACCTAGAGATTCATTTATTTAAAATACAAATACATACGCACGTGCGCATGCACGCACACACACAAAGACACGCTTTCATAGGCTAAACTTCAATGTGTCTGCCCTAGCTTCTGGGAGAAGCACATGACCTGCAGCTCCACAGAAGAGCTGAGCCAAAGTGGCCATGTACAATACCATTTATAGGTATAGTGAGTTGAGGAGGACCAAGCAAAGGACCCCAGCTGGTCAGTACACTCAAGACCCCCAGCCTTCAAGCTAAAATTCCCTAAGAAAATCAGAATATGTCACCCCACAAAGTGACTTGGTGAGCCCTGAGTACCTGACAGCATCATGGAAAGCAGAAGTCAAAAGGAGGGCAAGAGCAGATCAGAGCCAAGTCAGGGCAGATCCCTGTGTGAAGCAAAGATTATGCACACAGAGGAGAGAACTGAGAAAGGGAGACTCGTTCCTAGAACCACATCAATTGCTGATGTCTTTCCACTCTTTATTTTCTAGTACATGGATCTCCAAAGAATAAATTCCCCTTTTCCCGAGGTAATTTGAGGGAGTGAATTTAAAAGTCAAACTAGCACAACATTTAAACAAGCTTACAGAAAAGGCTCTCGTAAGCTTAAATCACCAATACTGGTATTGCTCCAAAGTCTCTCCCAATTTTTATCAATATACAGGAATATATTTTTTTTACTTAGTTGTACCAGTATACACGTCCTATTCTTTGTCCTTTTTTTGCTTCACATTATTTTGTAAACATATTTCCAAGTAACAACAAATTCACATCATTTTTTCCATCTTTGTGTCATGCTCAGGTGTTCATATGTCTAGTTTGAAATATTTGTGTAGTTTTCTATGATTTGTTATTATGAATAAACAGTGCTATAAATATCTTTGGACAAATTTCTTTTTTAAAATTTCACTGGGATTTCTTCTCAATAGGGAGCTAACCAGGTTAAAAGATACAAACAAGATTTTCATTCTTATTATTTGGTGCCAAATTATTCTTCATAAAGATGCATATCTTGTCAAAAAGCAAATAACCCAAAATATATTAAATTTTTGCATTTAAAAGGAATGTGGGCATCTATAAATCTATCCTAAAGAAATAATCAAAAATATATACAATGATTTATGTAACAAGATGGTCATCATAATACTATTTATAACACTTAAAACCAAACATTCAGACCACTGGGAAGTGTCTAAATGAATTATTTCAATAGATATAGTGCATATGTGGACTTTTTATTGCCATAAAAATGATGCTTTCAAAGAATATTGAGTGTTTATGATATAAAGGCAAGTGAAAAATATATTACCAAACTCAATATGCACTACAATTTGAATTGTGTAAAGAGAAAAAATTATCTACAAATATACGCATACAAAAAGACTGTAAACAAAGACACTGAATGTTAATAGTAATTATCTCTCAATATGTTTTTATTAGCATGTATGCATTTTAGAATCCAAAATAATGATAAATGTTATTTAAAAAATAATCAACATAGTGAAATTCTAGACAAAGAATGACAAAGCAATAGTGAGGTGAAAATAGTGACACAGTCAAGCATGAGTGTGAGCTTTGCTTCTAACTTAACCTGAAAGCATGCACATGTTAGAACTGTAATAGAGATGAGGAACTGAGAAGATTCAGGATGTAGGAGAAAATTTTAGAACTTGAGGAGGAAAAGTCTAGTCCAGAGACTTTCTTTGGTCAATAAACTCAAACAGTAAAATTTTTATACTCAAAAATACGGCCTTCGTCATTTACCATTATAATATAATAAAGAATGTATCTGGTCTTTGACCTCCATTCCTGGCACAGAGCTTCAAAAATCCTTGGAATTGCCTGATAGGAGTGTCTTACCTAAGGGAACCCCTTTCATTCATACTTGTGTTTACGCTAACGAGGTGACTCATGGGGGGGGGGTCCCCTAAACAGCCTCAGACAGGGTCTGGCTGCCAGAAAGACCAAATACATGATTAGAGGGTTGGAACTTTCAGCTTCACACCCTCTACCTCCAGAGAGGGGAGGGGGGCTGGAGATTGGGTTCAATCATGTGGCCAATGATGTAATCCACCATGCTATATAATGAAATCTCAATAAGAACGCTAAGGCTCAGTAGAGCTTCCAGGTTGGCAAACACATCAATGCTCTTGGAAGGTGGCGTGTCCTGATTCCACAAGCAGAGGGCATAGAAGCTCCGTGCCACCTGCCTCCCCACTGACCTTGTCCTATTCGTCTCTTCTATTTGGCTGTTCCTTGAGTTGCATCCTCTATAATAAAACTGTAATCATAAGTATAGCACTTTCAGTGAGTTCTGTGAGTCATTCTAGTGAATTATTGAACCTAAAGGGAGGAGTACTCATGGGAACCCCCAGATTTGTAGCCAGCCAGGCAGAAGTGTGCGTGGCTTGGGAATATCCAAAACTTGTGACTGGTGTCTGAAGTGGGAGAAGCCTTGTGGGACTGAGCCCCTTAACCTGTGGGGCCTGGGCTACCCCCACATAGTTAGTGTCAGAATTGAATTGAATTGTAGGACACTCAGTTGGTATCAGAGAATTGTTATCGGAAGACTACCATCATCTACATATACAAAGGACAAAACAGTTCTCAAATACGTTTAAGGAGAATTGTATTAGTTAGAGTGATGTTAGCTGATAAAACAGATAAACCCTGCAATTTCAGTGGTTGAATACAGTAGAAATTTATTTCTTGCTCATATGAAGTCTAAAGTAGGTATTGCTGACTGAGTGGCCTTCCACATGGTCACTCAAGGACCCAGCCTACTTCCATCTTGGGTCTCTACTTCCTCTTGGGCCTCAGAGTCCTTCATACTAATCCAACAAATGGGGAAAGAGCACGGGAAGTTATATACGGGAAGTTGTTTGTGGGCCAGCCCTGAAAGGGGTACACTCTCTTCTCTTCACCTTTCATTGCCTAGAATTTGGGCCACCTCTCACTGCAAAGGATCTTGGGAATGCACTCTAGCTGTGAGCCCAAGAAGAGGAAATTGGTTTGATGTTCAAGCTAGTCTCTACTACAAGGATATAAAATAATTCCTTTATTTCTGAAAACGTTAATCACATAATCTAGATTTTAACCCGATTAATCTCAGTAGCCAAGAAAGACAGCTGTGATGAGGTAAGTTCTTCATTGCCAAGTGCCACACTAACATATTTCAAAATGGATCAGAACTCCAGTGTTTCAGTTCAGTGCAAGAATGAGTTCTTCAGCACTTACGATGCAGGACCTACAATAAGCAAAGGGGATAGAAAAATAGCTAGATTTGTCCTGCCCTGTCCAGTAGGGAAGCTTACAGACCAATGGAACTTTGCATTTAGCTGTCATACATTAAAACTATATACAATCAATGCAGACAAAAAGTCCTTAGCAAGTAGAAGGATAGTTCAAACGTAGAGATGCTTTAAAAATACTATATCAATAGCACATTAAAAATGAGCATATTATTCAAAGTAATTGGATATATTGATGGTTGGATGGATGGACAGATGTTCTGGTATAATTTCAGAGAAAATTATTTTAATTGATGTAGCAAAACACATAGTATAAGATTCAAAAAGTATGGCTGACCTAAGGAAAGCAGAAGAAAAGCCACTTTTTGAAAACAGCTAAGTTCTTAGCTTCCAGAACAGGCAGTTCTCAACACAGGCATTGGATGTGTTTGTTTATCAGTCAATTACTTGGAACTCAGAGTGCATTTTTCCTTAGAAGCAATGTCATAAAAGGTTGTTTAGATTCCCAAGCAAAAGCAGAGCTGTCTGTCTATTTAACCCATAATGTATCTAAAAGATTACGCTGCACTAAGGTCCTATTTCAAGTGTAACTCAGCACCATCATCATTTCTACAAGTAAATGCATCTGATATTCAACTCGGAAAACCGCTGTCATCATTCTAGCAAAGAAAATAGCAGGTGAAGAGGGAGAGACATTGTAGTCCAATTGCAGCTGAAGCAGCAACAGACTCCTTAAGATACCAGAATTCAGCATGGAACAAAGAGGTGAAGTTTCCATCAGAGAGGAGGTGGCAAGGGATAGATGTTTCTGGGCTTCTGTAGCTGGTTAACATCCACAGCTCTAGTTTCTTTTGAAAGCCCAGAAGATCTCAGTTCACGTTCTCACACAGCAAAAATCAGATCTTGAGTTCATCCAGACCCCACCCTCCCTATAATCTTACACTGGCTCCCTGCACTTATTTAAGCTTCCTGTCCAGCATGGTCAGTAGTATTAAATGCTACAGAGAGCTAAGGGAAGATAAGAACTGGACTGACCTCAATTTACGGAGATGCTATGTATCCTGAGCGACTTCATGCCTAGCACGTACCTGTTTTCTCTGTGGAGATGTAGGTTCATCTCATCCATTGAAAGTAGAGGCGAGGACCTGGGGTAGGTGGATTGGTGTGGGCGGCATAGGCCAGCTGAAGTTAGAGGGTATTATTACCTGTGGCGTTTTCCCCAAGGTTATATCACTTCAGCAGAGATTAACAGCTTGGATGTCAAAGTGGAAAACCGGAAACATCTCAACAGATTTTCATAAGAGAAGGTACTTCTTGGAAAATTATTTCCCAGAATGTCCAAATTGGAGAGAAAAGGACAGCTATGTCTGAAAGGGGAAAAAGGAAGATATACAAGATTTTTCTTCACAAGCCACCATCGCTGGGTCTGTACGGGTCATCTTTTTTTTTTTTTTTAAGGATTTTATTTTTTCCTTTTTCTCCCCAAAGCCCCCCGGTACATAGTTGTATGTTCTTCGTTGTGGGCCCTTCTAGTTGTGGCATGTGGGACGCTGCCTCAGCGTGGCTTGATGAGCAGTGCCATGTCCGCGCCCAGGATTCGAACCAACGAAACACTGGGTTGCCTGCAGCGGCGCGCATGAACTTAACCACTCGGCCACGGGGCCAGCCCCTGTATGGGTCATCTTTTAATACAAAGTTTCCTTGATCAGGTTTTTAATCTTCCCAAGCAACTTGAACCAATACCTCACAGAACATGACAGATCCATGAAAATAAAATAAAGTTAGATTTTTTTAAATGAACTATTATATCAGGATGGCATAGTCTAAAAGAGTTTATTTGGGTAAAAAATGCTTCATTGAGGACTGCTTAAATCTTTTGGCAGTTTCGCGTGATGAACACTTTTTAAGGAGAAACCGCTAAACAAAAATGATCAAAGCTTTCCTTTGGGATCTTTTACAGAAAAAAATGAATATGACACAGAAATTATTATGAATAAAGAACTTGAGGAAAAAGTGAATTACTCAAAGAATCTAGAAAAAAATTAATTGGCTCACTTGGAAAAAATCATTTCCAATTTGTAAATGGTTAATTTTAAATATTTTTTCCTTTATATTTGTATATATTTTATAGATGCTAAATAATAAGTAAAACATTTAAGTAAATTATAAAGCATGAGAATACAATAAAAATCAATTAAATCACTACCTAAGCACTATGATATTGTAAATATTATAAATACATCTATTCATGTATTAACCACTGATCAATCTTCCTATCTCCCTACCAGAAGCATTTATTATCCTAAATTTTGTATTCGTCATCCTATTCCATTGTTATGGTTTTATCAGTTATATATGTGCACCCTAACACTATGTTATTGAGTTTCCTTGTTTTGACTACTAAAGAGCTGTGTGTACCTGCATATAGTCTTTTAGAAGTTTATTTCTTCACTGAAGGTTATGCTTCCAAGGATAATTCATATTGTTGTTTGGAGATATAGTTCATTCATTTTCACTGCTGTATAATATTCCATTTAATACATATAACACTTTTTAATCCATTTTTCTGTGAATTAACATTTGGAGGTTTGGGTTTTTTTCATATATTTTAGAGCACATAGAAAAGATTTTATTTAGGGTATTTACATAAAAGGAACTGCTGGCTCATATGGCAAGCAAATGTTTAATTTTACAATATAAATGCCAAACTGTTTTCAAGAATGGTTGCAACAATTTATAGTCCACCAACAATATATGAGTTTCCATTAATCCAATCCTCTCCAGCATGGGGTATTGTCAGATTGCATTATTTTTACAAATGTAGTGGGTATAAAATCATATTTCATATTAATAGGTAAAATAATGGACAAATCTCAAAAACATTATGCTAGGTGAAAGACGTCAAACACAAAAGAATAAATACTGTATTACTCCATTTATATGAAACTCTAGATGATTCAAAACTATAGCAACAGGAAACAGATCAGTGGTTGCCTGGGGACTGGGGAGGGGATCAACTGCAAAAGGATGTGAGGAAACTTTTTAGGATAATGGAACAGTTTTATATCTTGGTTGTGATGGATGTTACATGAATGAATGCATTACCAAAATTCGTCAGACTGTGCAGTTAAAGTGAGTGAATTTTATTGCATGTAAAGTATACCTCGTATTAGTCAGCTCAGGCTGCCATAACAAAACACCACAGACTGGGTGGCTCAAACAACAGAAATTTATTTTCTCATAGTTCTGGAGACTAGAAGTCTAAGATCATGCTGCCATCAGTGTTGGTTTCTGGTGAGGGATCTCTTCCTGGCTTGTAGATGGCTGCCTTCTCACTGTGTCCTCATGTGGTCTTTCCTCTGTATATGCAAGGAGAGAGAGAGAGCTCTCTGGTGTCTCTTCCTTTGCTTATAAGGACATCAGTCCTTTCAAATCAGGGCCCCACTCTTACGACCTCATTTTACCTTATTTATTTCCTTAAAGACCCTATCTCCAAATACAATCACATTGGGAGTTAGTAGTTCAAAATATAAATTTTGAGGGACTCAATTTAGTCCATAACAAAACTCAATAAGCTAGAAATGAATAAATAAAAGGATTTTTAAATCATATTTCATTTTAGTCACACTTTCCATTTCCTTGATTACTAATGAGAGTGATTGTAATAGACACTATTAGTGCCCTGCCCAGATCCCCTTTACTGAGCCAGTGCATTTTTCCCCTAGATGCTGCTGGATTGACTGCTAATGGCTCTTCTTCTTTTCACATTTGTGGTGCCACCCACACTCCAGAGTTCCCCATGGGATCAGGCCAAAACCTTATCTCTGTTTAGCTCCTTCCTCTGCTCTATCCTGCTTCCCTCACTTCCCTAAAGGTTTCGCCTTCGAGCACTCCCTTGCTGAAAGCTTCTAGAAACCCCAACCTAACACGGTACCCATTTGTCCATCATGTTTCTTTTTCTTTATAAAATGCTCACTAACGTCTTTTGCCCATTTTCCTAATGGGTTGCTGTCTTTTCTTATTGATTTAGGAGTTCTTCATATATTTTGGATACTAGATCTTTGTCAGTTTTACGTGTTGCAGATATATTTTATTTATCTAATCTGTAGTTTATTTTTCATTTCCTTTTAAGCTGTCATTTGATAAACGTAAGTTCTTACTTTTAATGCAGACGAATTTATCAATATTGTTTTTACAGTTGGAACTTTTTACCTTGTTTAAGAAATTCTTCCATGCCCCTAGGTCTGAAATATATTCTCCCATATTTTCCATGAAAGGTTTATAATTTTTCCTTTTCACATTTTCCTCTCTTATCCATCTGGAATTGAATTCTGTGTATGGCGTGGGGTAGGGATAAAATTTCATTTTTTCTACATATTCATATATATGATAATGACCACTTATTTGATAATCTCCTGGAAATAGATTTCTGGAGTCAAACAAGATGGCAACATAGAAGGCTCCTGAGTTCCCCACCTGTCACAGATGCACCAAATGTACAGCTACACCTGGAGCAATTCCCTCTGAAAGAGATCCAGAAACTAGCTGAGTGACTCCTATACATTGAATGAATGAGAAACTACCCACATTGAAATGATTAGGAAAGACTGAGACACATTCTCACCATAAACCCCACCCCTAGCACAGCACCATACAATCAACAGGGAATCTCCAACTCCTGGCTTCTTCCTGAGCAATGAAAGGTTTGGACCTCACATCTAGCACCCCAACCTTTAAGAATCCCATCAGAAGGACAGACTCCCAAAACACCTAGCTCTGAAAACCAACTGGACTTTTGTCCACAAGACCCACAAGACTATAGAAAACAAAGAAGCAATTCTTAATGGGTGCACAATGCTCATCATGGCTATCTCCCCAGGGCTTATCACAGAGGGAGAAGGCAAAATCACCCATCTCTGTCTTTCCCTAAAAGAGGTTTACATACATACTTTAAAAGCTGCTGCCTGAGGGCCAGGTTTCCAATTTAGCAGGCATCTAGGTGCTGGCTGCAATCTCCCCCAGACACCAGGGAAGCCAGCAGATACTTCTCATGCCTTCTCCCTCCAGTTAGCTCCAATAATAAGACCAAGTAGCCAGAAGCTCCCTGGAAGGAGCTTGTACACACATCTGGCACCCCACCTTTTGCGGCAGCCACCCAAGGGATGGGCCACTGGATCACCTGGTTCTAACAGCCAGTGAGACTTGCATTTATGAGTCCCGCAGGACTACATAAAACAAAAAACAGTTATTAATGGATGCAGGAGCATACACACATACACTCATTCTGTGGCTACACACTTGGGCCCCAGCACAAAGGGAGAAGGTAAAAATGCCCATGTCCCAGTTTCTCCCTGGAAGGGACCTAACTGAATACTTTCCCATATGCTGTCTGAGGGTCCAGATTCCAATAAATCTGCATCTAGGTGCTGACTGCAATCCTCCTCCTCTATGGGTCACTGACAGATCTTGGCACACCCTCAACTACTGGGAGGCCAAGAACAAAGAAGGCAGCTTGGACAATCACAAAAGTTTGAGAGACAACCAAGAGCACAGTGTGGGCTGATCAGTGAAGTTCATCTCCTACACAAGACCATTTTGTCAAAACTGAGAGAGGTAGCAGTTTTATCTAATGTGCAGAAACCAACATAGAATCAAGGAAAACGAAGAAACAGAGGAATATGTTCCAAGCAAAAGAACAAGATAAAACTTCAGAAACAGATCTTAATGAACCAGAGATAAGTGATTTACCCGACAAAGAGTTCAAAATGACAATTATAAAGATGCTCATCAAGATCAGGAGCACAATGCATGAACAAAGTGAGAATTTCAACAGAGACAGAAAATACAAAAAAGTACCAAACAGAAATTATAGAACTGAAGAATACAATAACTGAACTGAAAAATTCAATAAAGAGGTTCAATAGCAGACTAGATCAAGTAGAAGAAAGGATCAGTGAACTCAAAGACAGGGAAGTAGAATTCATCCTATCAGAAGAGCAAAAAGAAAACAGAATGAAAAAGAGTGAAGATAGCTTAAGAGATTTACAGGACACCATCAAACAGAACAATTTACACATTATAGGGGTCCCACAAGGAAAACTGAGAGGGAAAGGGGTAGAAAGCTTATTCAAAGAAATAATGGCCCAAGACACCCCTAACATGGGTGGTTGGGGGTTGGGGGGACAGACATTCAGATCCAGGAAGTGCCTAGATTTCTAAGTAAGAGGAATCCCAGGAGAACTGCATCAAGAAATATTATAATTAGATTGTCTAAAGTTAAAGACAAGGAAAGAATCTTAAAAGCAGCAAGAGAAAAACAGCTTGTTACACAAAAGGGAAGCCCTATTAGACTTTCAGCATATTTTTCACCACAAACTTTGCAGGCCAGAAGGGAGTGGGATAATATATTCAAGGTGCTGAAAGAAAAGAACTGTCACCCAGGAATACTCTACCCTGCAAAGTTGTCCTTTGGAATTGAAAGACAAATAAAGAGTTTTCCAGACAAACAAAAGCTGAAGGAGTTCCTCACCTAGAGCAGCCTTACAAGAAATGTTAAAGGGAGTTCTTCAAGCAGAAATGAAAGGACGTTAACTAGTAACAGGAAAACATATGAAAGTATAAAACTCACTGATGAAGGTAAATACATAGTTAATTCAGAATACTCTAATGTGTTAATGGTGGTGGGTAAATCACTTATAACTCTAGTATAAAGGTTAAATGACAAAAGTATCAAAAACAAATATAACTACAATAATTTGTTAATGGATACACAATGTAAAAAGATGCCAGTTGTGACATCAACAACATAAAATGTGGAGTTTGGAGATCTTTGGTATGCATTCAAAGTTAAATTATTGTCAACTTAAAATAGATTGTTATGAATATAAGACATTTTATGTAAGCCTCATGGTAACCACAAAGCAAAAGGACAAAGCAAAAGCCTATAGTAGATACATAAAAAATAAAGGAATCAAAGCATACCACTACAGAAAATCATTAAATCACAAAGGAAGAGAGGAAGAAAGGAACAAAGAAACTACAAAAGAACTAGAAAAGTAACAAAATGGCAAGAGTAAATCCGTACCTACAAATAATTACTTTAAATGTAAATAGACAAAATTCTCCAATCAAAACACATAGATTAGATGAATGGATAAAAAATAAACAAGACCCAACTGTATGTTGCCCACAAGAGACTCACCTTAGCTTTAAGGACACATATAGAGTGAAAGTAAAGAGATGGAAAAAGATATTCCACGCAAATGGAAACCAACAGAAAGCTGGGGAAGCTATACTTATATCAGACAAAATAAAATTTATGATAAAGACTATAGTAAGAAACAAATCCCTGATGAACACAGATGCAAACAATCCCTGACAAAATACTAGCAAACTGAATTTGACAACGCAGGCATACCTCAGAGATATTGCAGGCTCGGTTCCAGCTCACAGCAATAAAGTGGATATCTCAATAAAGAGAGTCACACAAATTTTTTGGTTTACTAGTGCATGTAAAGGTTATGTCTACACGATGCTGTAGTCTATTAAGTGCGTAATAGCATTATGTCTAAAAAGACAATGTACATACCTTAATTTTAAAATACTTTATTGTTAAAAAATGCTAACCATCATCCGAGCCTTCAGAGAGTTGTAATCTTTTTGCTGGTGGAGGGTCTTGCCTTGATGTTGATGGCTGCTGACTAATCAGGGTGGTGGCTGCTGAAGGTTGGGGTTTTTGCGGCAATTTCTTAAAATAAGACAACAGTGAAGTTTGCCACATCAATTGAGTCTTCCTTTTATGAACAATTTCTCTATAGCATGCGATGCTGTTTGATAGCATTTTACCCACAGTAGAACTTCTTTCAAAGTCGAAGTCAATCCTCTCAAACTGTGCTGCTGCTTTATTAACTGGGTTTATGTGATATCCTGAATCTTTTGTTGTCATTTCAACAATCTTCACAGCATCTTCACCAGGAGTAGTTTCCATTTCAAGAAATCACTTTCTTTGCTCATCCATAAGAAGCAACACTTCAGCCATTAAAGTTTTATCTTCAGATGGCAGCAACTCAGTTACATCTTCTGGCTCCACTTCTAATTCTAGTTCTCTTACTATTTCCACCACATCTGTGCCTACTTCCTCCACTGAAATCTTGAACCCCTCAAAGTCATCCATTAGGGTTAGAATCAACTTCTTCCAAACTCCTGTTAATGTTGATATTTTGACCTCTTCCCATGAATCACAAGTGTTCTTAACGGCATCTAGAATGGCGAATCCTTTCTAGAAAGTTTTCAATTTACTTTGCCCAGACCCGTCAGAGGGATTTATGAATCTATAGAAATCTGGGAATCTATAGGAATCACTATCTACAGCAGCTATAGCTTTACTAAATGTATTTCTTAAATAATAAGGCTTGAAAGTTGAAATTACTCCTTGATCCAGGGCTGCAGAATGGATGCTGTGAGAGCAGGCATGAGAAAAACATTCATCTCATACATCTCCATCAGAGCTCTTGGATGACTGGGCGCATTGTCAATGAGCAGTCATATTTTGAAGGGAATCTTTTTTCTGAGCAGTTGGTCTCAGCACTGAGCTTAAAATATTCAGTAAATCATGTTGTGAGCAGATGTACTCTCATCCAGGCTTTGTTGCATTTATAGAGCATAGGCAGAGTAGATTTAGCGTAATTCTTAAAGGTTCTAGGATTTTTTGAATGGTAAATGAGCACTGGCTTCACTTCAAAGTCACCAGCTGCATTACCTCCTAACAAAAGAGTCAGCCTGTCCTTGGAAGCTTTGAAGCCAGGCATTGACTTCTCTTCTCTAGTTATGAAAGTCCTGGATGGCATCTTCTTCCAATAGAAGGCTGTTTCATCTACATTGAAAATCTGTTGTTTAGCGTAGCCGCCTTCATTAATCATCCTAGCTAGATCTTCTGGATAACTTGCTGCAGCTTCTACATCAGCACTTGCTGCTTCACCTTGTATTTTTATGTTATGAAGACAGCTTCTTTCCTTAAACCTTACAAACTAAGCTCTGCTAGTTTCAAACTTTTCTTCTGCAGCTTCCTCACCTCTCTCAGCCTTCAGAGATTGAAAGAGAGTTAAGGCTTTGCTCTGGATTAGACTTTGGCCCAAGGGAATGTTGCGGCTGGTTTGATCTTCTACCCAGACCACTAAAACTTTCTCTATATCAGCAATAAGGCTGTTTCACTTTCTTAACACTCACGGCTTCATAGAGTAGCCCTTTTAATGTCCTTCAAGAGCTTTTACTTTGCCTTCACAGCTTGGCTAATTGTTTACTGCAAGAGGCCTAGTTCTCAGCCTAGCTCAGCTTTCGACATGCCTTCCTCACTAAGCTTAATCATTTCTTGCTCTTGATTTAAAGTGAGAGACGTGTGACTCTTCCTTTCACTTGAACACTTAGAGGCCATTGTAGAGTTATTAATGGCCCTCATTTCAATGTTGTCATGTCTAAGGGAATAGGGAGGCCCAAGGAGAGGGAGAGAGATGGGGAAATGGCCACTCAGTGGTGCAGTCAGAACACACACAACTTTTTTTTTTTTTTTAAAGATTTTATTTTTTCCTTTTTCTCCCCAAAGCCCCCCGGTACATAGTTGTGTATTCTTCGTTGTGGGTTCTTCCAGTTGTGGCATGTGGGACGCTGCCTCAGCGTGGTCTGATGAGCAGTGCCATATCCGCGCCCAGGATTCGAACTAACGAAACACTGGGCCGCCTGCAGCGGAGCGCGCGAACTTAACCACTCGGCCACGGGGCCAGCCCCCAGAACACACACAACTTTTATTGATTAATTTTGCTATCTTATATGGATGCAGTTCGTGGTGCCCCAAAATAATTACAATAGTAACATCAAGGATCACTGATCACAGATCACCATAATAAATATAATAACAATGAAAAAGTTTTAAATATTGTGATAATTACCAAAATATGACACAGAGACACAAAGTGAGCAAATGCTATTAGAAAAATGGTACTGATAGACTTGCTCAACATAGGGTTGCCAGAAACCAATTTGTAAAAGAATGCAATGCCTGCAAAGTGAAATAAAGCGGAATGCAATAAACTGAGGTCTGCTATACATTAACAGGATCACACAGCATGATCAAGTGGGGTATTCCACGGATGCAAGGATGGCTCAACATTTGCAAGTTAAATAATATGATACACTACATCAACAATAGAAGTATAAATATCATCTGATCATATCAATGGATGCAGAAAAAGCATTTGATAAAATCTAACATTCTTTCAGGATATAAACTCTCAACAAAGTGTATATAGATGGAACATATCTCATAATAAAGGCCATGTATGACAAGCCCACAGCCAACGTCATACTCAATGACGAAAAGCTGAAAATGTTTTCTCTAAGATCAGAAATAAGACAAGGATGCCCACTCTCACCACTTTTTGTCAACATAGTATGAGGAGTCCTACCCAGAGCAATTACGCAAGAAAAAAAAATAAAAGGCATCCAAATCGGACAGGAAGAAGTAAAATTGTCACTGTTTGCAGATGACATGATATTATATAAAGACTCCACCAAAAAACTGTTAGAACTAATAAACAATTTCAGTAAAGTTGCATGGTACAAAATCAATATATAAAAATCAGTTGTGTTTCTATAAACCAAAAATGAACTATGAGGAAGAGAAATTAAGAAAACAATCCCATTTGCAATAAGATCAGAAAGAATAACATACCGAAGAATAAATTTAATGAAGGAGGTGAAAGACGTGTACACTAAAAACTACAGGACATTAGTGAAAGAAATTGAAAGGGCTCAAATAAATGAAAAGACATTCCATATTCATGGATTGGAAGAATTCATATTGTTAAAATGTCCATACTACCCAAAGTGATCTACAGATTCAATGCAATCCCTATCAAAATTAAAATGGCATTTTTCACAGAAATAGAAAAACAACGCTAAAATTTGTAGGGAACTACAAAAGACCCTGAATAGCCAAAGCAAACTTAAGAAAGAAGAACAAAGCTGGAGGAATCAGACTTCCTGATTTCAAACTATATTACAAAGCTATAATAATCAAAACAGTATGATATTGGCATTGAAAACAGACACACAGACCAATAGAACAGAACAGAGAGCCCAGAAATAAACCCATGCATATACGGTCAATTAATTTTTGACAAAAGAGCCAAGAGTATACAATGGAGAAAGGGTAGTCTCTTCAATAAATGGTGCTGGGAAAACTGGGTATCCACATGCAGAAGAATGAAATTATACTCTTATCTCACATCATATACAAAAATCAACTCAAAATGGATTTAAGACTTGAACTAAGACCTGAAACCATAAAACTTCTAGAAGAAAACATACAGGAAGGCTCCTTGACATCAGTCTTGGCAATAAATTTTTGGATTTGACACCAAAACCAAGGCAACAAAAGCAAAAATAAACAAATGAGGCTACATCAAACTGAAAGGCTTCTACACAGCAAAGCAAACCATCCACAAAATGAAAAGGCAACCTATGGAAGGGGAGAGAATACTTGCAAACCACATATCCAGTAAGGGGTTAATATGCAAAATTTACAAGGAACTCATACAACTCAATAGTGAAAAAAAGAAGTGAGCCAATTAAAAAATGGACATAGGACTTAGATGTTCCCAAAGAAGAAGACATACAAATGGACAACAGGTCCATGAAAAGGTGCTCAACCGCACTAATCATCAGGGAAACGCAAATCAAAACCACATGAGATATCACCTCACACCTGGTAGGATGTCTATTATCAAAAAAACAAGGGATAACAGATGCTGGTAAGGATGTGGAGAAAGGGAACATTTGTGTCCTGTTGGTGCAAATGTAAATTGGTGCAGCCACTATGGAAAACAGTATGGAGATTCCTCAAAAAAATTAAAAAAGGAAGTTCCATATGATCCAGAAATCTCACTTCTGGGTATATTCCCAAAGGAAATGAATTCATTACTTTAAAGAGTTATTTGTACTCCCTTGTTCATAGGAGCATTATTCACAATAGCTGGGTATGGAAATTACTTAAATGTCCATCAACATGCAAATGGATAAAGAAGATGTGGTATATATATATATACAATGGACTATTATTCAGCCTTTAAAAGGATGGAAATTCTGTCATTTACAACAACATGGATGAACCTAGAGGACATTATGCTAAGTGAAATAAGCCAGACAGAGAAAGACAAATACCACGTCATCACTTATGTGGAATCTAAAAATAAAATAAACCAAAAGTTGAACTCATAGAAACAGAGAGTAGAAAAGTGGTTTCCAGGGGCTGGGGGGTGGGGGAAATAGAGAGAGGTTGATAAAAGGGTGGAAACTCAGTTATAAGATGAATAAGTTCTCAGGATCTAACGTACAAGATGGTGACTACATTTGATAATGCTGTATTGTGTAACTGAAATTTGCTAAGAGAGTAGAACTTAATTGTTCCCACAAAAAAATAAAATCAAAAAAGTAAATACATGAAGTTAATTAACTCTCTTTGTACACTTTAAATATGTTATAATTTTATTTGTCAATTATACTTCAATAATGCTGGGCAGAAAAACACACACAGAGAAAAAAATAATAGACAAAGTGGAAACAAAACTTTTTGTTCCATTCCTTTAAATGTCTTATGGCAACGATTGTGTGAAGCTAAATAATGTTTAATAAATGCTATAATAAAGCAAAAAAATCTCTCATTTCCCCACTCATCTGCAATGCCACCCACCGCATATATCATAGTTCCATATACGCATGGGTCTCTTTCTGAGCTACCTATTGCATTCCTGGGATAGACCCAACTTGGTCATGGTGTATTACCTTTCTTATACATGGCAGGATTAGGTTTGCTAATATCTGTTAAGGATGTTTGCATATACTTAGCAATGAGATTGGTCTGTAATTTCCCGTTGTTATAAAACGCTTGCCTGGTTTTGGTATCAAGCTTATAGTATAACTTGGTGAATATACCAATTCTTAAGTTTCCTAGAAGACTTTGTATACAACTTTGTATAAAATTGGAACGATCCATTGGTTACAATTTTAAGAAACTCACCTGTATAACCAAGTAGAGCTGATGTTTGTAGGAAAATATTAAACTAATTCAATTTCTTCGATAGTAATGAGACTATTAAGACTTTCTTCTCGAGGTATTTTTGTAAGTCATATTTTTCTGGAAATTTTTCCCTTATGTCTGTATTTTTTTAGTCGATTGGAGATTATAATATTTTCATAATATTTTGTTACATTTTTAATCTCTACTGTGTCTACTGTTGTATCTCCTTTTTCATTCTTAATATTGTTTATTTATGCCTTCTCTTTCTTTTTTTGATCAATCTGATAGAGGTTTATCTTTTTTGTTAATATTTTCTAATAGCCAAGTTAGGCTTTGTTAATCTTCTCTACTGTATCTTTATCCATTCTCCTACTTTCTTTTATATGTTACTGTTTTTCTAATGTCTTTGTTGATGATTTCACTCATTAATTTAAAGTGGATTTCCTTTTCTAATACAAACATTTTAATATTATAAAGTTCCATCCTAATACTGATAATACTGACTTCTCTACCTCCCCAAAATGATATGTAGCATTGGCATTATTCAGTTCTAAGTATTTTTTAAATTTCTATTATGATTTCTTCTTTAATTCAATTACAAGAATTTTGGTAAATTCCAAATATTTGAGAATTTTTCGTTATTGACTTCTAAATCAATTACATTATGGTAAGAGAATGTGGTCCATATGATATTAGTTATGTGAAATGTTTTAAAACTTGCTTTATGGATTAGTATATGATCAATTTTTATAAATGTTCCACATGACCTTGAGAAATATGTATATTTTTTAATAATTGAGTGTGGGGTTATGGCCATTAGATCAAAATTTTTACTTGTGTTGTTGAAAACTTCTGTGTACTTATTCTTTTCATATACATTGAGAAATGTATATTGAAATCTTCCACTATGATCTTTTATCAATTTTTGTAGTTCTATCAATTTTTCTGTTATATATTTTGAGGCTATTTTACTAAATGCATACAAATTTAGGATGTTTATATCTCCCTGGTCAATTGAGCTTTTATGATTTTGTGTTGATGCATTTTTTACTGCGATTATTAATATAAATGAACATGTTTCATGTCTTATATTTTTATTTATATGTAACTTGCTTTTACTTCTCTTTTCCCCTTTAATACATTTCAAGATTGATTAAGTCTATTCAGTTGATTTTTTATTCAATTTTATCCTACTGATGTGGACTTTTTGTACTTTGTTTTTTATTCTTTTAGTAGTTGCCCTTGAATTTTTCAGCATTACCGTTTAACTTGCAAAATGTAATGATAAATAATATCTTAACCTACCTCCTGAACACTTTAATGATGATTACCCCTTTTCTGACTTATATACTGTTGTCCACATGTTTCACAATGTTATCATTGTTTTATGAGACAATTGTTGTTTGGATTTGCATACATATGTATGATTTTATTTATTCACCATTCCTTCATGCATCTGATACTGTCCTTATGAGGTAATTTTCCTAGTTCACAAAGAATATCATTTAGAATTTCTTTTTTTTTTTCTGCTTTTTCTCCCCAAATCCCCCCAGTACATAGCTGTATATTTTAGCTGTGGTCCTTCTAGTTGTGGCACATGGGATGCCGCCTCAACATGGCCTGATGAGCGGTGCCACGTCCACACCCAGGATCCAAACCCTGGGCCGCTGAAGCGGAGGGTGCGAACTTAACCAGTCGGCCATGGCGCCAGCCCCTAGAATTTCTTTTAGTGTGGGTATCTTGGAGGTGAACTTTCTTAGGTTTTGTTTACTGAAAATGTCCTTATTTTACTCTCAATTTTGAAAGGTAGTCTTCTGGTAACAATTCTAGTTAACAAGTATTTTCTTTGAACACTTTTGAGATATTATTCCACTACTTTTTTGTCTTCATTGTTTCTGTTGGAAGTCTGATGTCATTCTAGTTGTATTTTGCATATCCTATTTGGAGTCTGTTGTGCTTTCTGAGTTTGCGAATTCATATTTTTCATCAAGTCTGGAAAATTCACATCCATTATCCCTTCAATATTGCCTTTCTTCATCCTTTCTATTCTCTCCTTCTAACATTCAGAATAGATGCATTTAGACAACCTTCTCATTGTATTCTCTATTTCTCTTCATTATTTCCCATTTCCTTGTCTTCCTTAACCACATTCATTAATTTGCTCTTGTTTTATCTAATATGCTGTTTAATCTGTCACTGAGCCTTTTATTTCAATAGTTATATTTTCCATTTCTAGGACTTAAATTTTTTTTTCAATTCTCTCTGGTCATTCCTGATAGTATCTTGCTGTATGGTTATATTTACTGTTGTGCCCTTTATTTCCTTAAACATTTCATACTCAACTGTTCTATGCTCAACCTCTGATTGTATTCATATCTGTATCCTTGAAGAGCCAAAATGTATTGTTTGTTGTTTCTGCTGATTTTCACTCATTGTGCATCTCCTTACCATGGGTTTCATAATCTTTGATTGTGAGCTCATTGTTTCAATTTAATTAGTGGGAGTTTTGTGGGCAAATTTTAGGGACTCTTTCTTCTACAGAGTGTTTGCTTCTGCTTCCCCCAGAAACCAAGGGTTGACTTCAGTCTGAAGGTTTTGCTCAGTGCAGCAATCCCTAGATCATCTTCCCTACCTCCTCCTTGTCTCGAGGCTCACTACCCCAGCAGCAATGCCTCCATTGCCATATACTTTCAGGGAAAATCTGCATCTCATTGGACCCATTTCTCTGGTCCCAGTTCCCTACCTCTCCAGGTCCAGTTTGAGGTACATTGGAAGTGCTCCTTGAAGATGTCCCTTTCCTCTCATAATACAAGCAAAAACAAATGTGTTCTATGCAGAATATGGTTGTTCTGAAGTAGCAGGGTTCTTCAAAGCTCTTATTTAGCCATAATGCCAGAAGTGGAAATCCAAGTAATTAATCTTTTTAAGTAGCCTTATTTAATTCACGTCAACAAATTTAGTTTATCTAACATTTATTGAATGCATACTATGTCCCAAGCAATATTCTAAGTGCTGGAGATATAAAAATAAAACTATTTCTAGGTAAACTACTCTATTACCATCCCTCGCTCAAAAAGTATTCTTTTTCTTCTTCACTTTCATATATTTCAAATTTATTGACCTATCTTAAAACTATTATTAACAGATTGAAAATCATGTCTAAAGTCAAACTCTGTCTTTGCTAAACTGATTCGTTCTCCATTTCTGCTCATGGCACTCCTATTCTTTCCTTTAAGAGAATAAAAATCTCAAGAGAGCTTTGACTCCTTCCCTTCATACATCAAAGTAGTCCCTGAAAACTTCCCGTTATAGCTCCTCTACCAACATCTTTTCCATCTGTCCCTTCTTTTTTCATTCCCGTAAACTCTGACTGCCACATACCTAGATTCTTAAAATTGCATTCTCCCTCTTCTCCCTGTCTTTTTTGTTTCTAGTAAACACTCCATATTGTTGCCAGACCAATTTCCTTAAGCACAGCCCCAAATACGTCACTCATATCCACAAAATTTTTCAATAGGTTCCCATTACTTACCTCAATATTTCTCAAATTTTAGTACTGTATGGATGTCCTTTTAAAGAGAAAAAATTTTTAATTATTCTTATCAGATTTCACTTACAGAAAATATAAAAGTATCATAAACTCTGTGTTTAAATGTTTCATATAACCATAAACTAAAATAACTTTACATAAAAACAAAACTACCAAACCAATGAAAGTCAAATTAACAGCATTACTTTAATGTGACAGATAATAATTGGCTTAAACTAAGTTATCATCTTAACATAAGTATGGTACTGAGTGCTACAGCACAGGTTTGTCTTTGTTGCTGTTGTTTTTTGGCACACGTATATTGCAATATACCTGTGATGACTAAATCCTCCCACTTCTCTATTCAAAACCCTGGGATATCTTCATTGTATACTGGTGATGTCATTTGGCTTCAACCAGGGCAAAGATATCAAGATCATTTACTTTCTCCAACCGCCTCTGATTGCCTAGGGAGTGCTAATAAGACAACCCAGTGGTACTATTTGATGCTAGCTAATCACGGAAGCCAACATAAGTTCTGAAATCTTATGGTTCTCAGTTTAAAGATGAATGTTCCGGTCATCCAAAATACCTCAAACATTTTTTTAGATTATCATATAAACTAAAACATAAAACTTTTCAGTTCTCATAAACATTATTTGGCCAATGAAATGCATCAATTCTGAACAAAAGTTTTAAATGACATGGCACAGCTTTCCATATTCTTCTTTTCTTCCGCCCTGCCAACCAGAAATGTTCCAGATAGATGCTGTAGCAATAGCTTGAGTCCTAGAGGGAAGCAGAGCCACAGCTAACCCATAATGTAGATACAATGTAAACGAGAAACAATCTTTTTTGTTGTAAAAACAATCTAAAAGAAAAGACATAGCTCTTGTAGAATAGGTCTGTGGGTCTCATATTAAGAAATATTGGCAAAAAAATAAATAAGCATTCACACTCGTGTGTTTTAAAAGCCTCGAATAATCTGCCCAATTAACATTTTTCAAATACCAAATCCTCCCTCATCACTCCCCTAAACAAGTCCTCCTATATTTTCTTACCGTCGAGCTTTTGCTCGTGGAATTATCTCTGCCTACACATTCCTCTCCTCCCTCCTCACCTTTGCTCCCCATACATACTGAGAGAATTCTTCAATCACTTCAGTAGATTAACTACTGCACTTTATAGCTTTGTAATGACATGTATTACATCTTTATTCCTTTTTTTACTTTTTCTCTATGCATCTTATATTCCCTACCAGATTCTCTCCCTAAGAGTTGCAATGGGTCTTTTACATCTTTGTATCCCTACCAGTGACTAACACAGTGTGCTGTTTATACTAACTGCTCAATAAACAGTTGTTAAATAAGCGAGTTTATTTAATCTTTATTAATAAGAGTTTAACAACAACATTAAGATTAGTGAAAATGACAAATCCAGACCATGCAACTTTCTTTGTAATGCAGCTGCAAAAACTGCTGTCCTACAGTGACTGATTATGTTTTTGAACGGTTGTAAAACGTTAGCTATGGAAAACACCACAAAGGCAGAACTAATTTATCTGGTACTTAGTTAAAATTCCACGCAGCATGAGGCAAGAAAGGAATTCTTTTAAAAGCTCATTCTTACGAATTAATTAATTAGCCCTTTCTACCTATAGAACAAAATTAATTTAGAAATTAATATTGCTGGCAAAGTTCTTTAAAATATAAACTTTTTCAAAGCTAGAAGTATTGGTTATTCAATCTCCTAAGAAGATTTAAAAATAATGCAAAACAGTCCCCTTCAACATCAAGGTAAGTTTATATCAGCTACCTTTGGGAGGTGGGGGTGGTGCAGACAAGCTGGGGAAGACAAAGACAAAGGATGGAGAAGGCATTAGAGTTCAGAGCCTTCAACTCTTTGCCCTCCCAGTCTTGCTTCAAAGCCCTTGACTGCTCTATGGTCCGTGTCCCTCTAGACCCTGATTTCTGGCCATCCTGACCTTGGTTAATGGCCAGCCTGTCCTCCAAGGCCCTGCTGTCACTCACTGTTAGTTTCATGAGAGTTGGGACAGCAGCAAAACAGAGAGTTCAGTCTTTCCCTACAATTCCTAAATCACCTCACGGAAGCTAGCTGAAGCTCTGGCGCCCAGTGTTCACCCCCATAGTCACAGCAGGAGACTAATGCATCAACCCACCCTGGAGTCTCAGTAGATTGAGAACTGGGGAGAGGGAGTCCCAAATACTCATATTCTGAGAAAGGCCTGGGGCATAATCTGGGGACAAAGAGAAGGAGACATACTGGTTATAGGCAAAGAACCATCATGTGTAAAGGTAGAGAGCTTTGTTACCTTTAGGAAGCCGTCGCATGTTCAGTATGATTGGGGCATACATGGAGGTTGAGGAGTGATGAAAGACAAGGTTTGGGAATATCATGATCAAATGTTTGTTTTGCAAAGCTCCTTCTGGAATAAGAGGCCAAATTGGTGCCAGGGAAGTTGATTAGGAAGGGATTTCAGTCATATGGATGAGAGGTAATGAGGGAAAAACTGGGACAGAGAGAAGTGAACAGATCTGAGAAATTTATGAAGACACAATCGAAGAATTAGTCGCTGTGTTGGGAAGGGGGGGAGGATGCACGTTAAAAGCAGGCTGAATGGTCAGGTGGACCAGAACCAGTGTGTTAAAAGGCTCTGGATTCTGGACACACCGTGGGAATAATTTCCCTCTGCTAGTCAAATATGATATCATTCCAAACTGAATTAACTTCCCTGACCAGGACATTTGGATCCAGGACATTTGCTACTCAATTCAAATCCTCAACACTCTAACAGCTCCACTGCCCACTCACTTCAGCTTCTGGCTCTTGATCCTCCTCCAGTCCAGGTCTCTGATGGTTTCTTAACCTTGTCTGTGTTTCTGACCCAATGATTCCCCTAGACCTTTCTCTACCTCAGCCTGGGGAACAGAAGATGGTGATTTGCTTAAGTCAACCAAGGCCACCCCTAGAGCTTATACTGGGGCCAGCTCTCCTCAACATACTTGGGCTGTACAGAAGAGGGTACAGTTAGAGCAAGGGAAAAGGGTAATGTGTCTCTTGTGAATATTTTCCTACCTGCCTGTTAAAATTCTACCCATTCTCAAGGATAAGACTCAAATGCTACCTCTTTAAAGAAATCTTCATATACTCCACCACCACGCCACCAAACTTGAAGTGATTCTCCCTCTTTTATATTTTTTAATATTTTCTAACCTATCTTCAGGTACTTACATAGTCTATATTTTATAATAGTCATTTGACTACATGTGTTCTGTCTCCTACTCAATTATAAATCACTTAAAGTTGAGAACTATGTCTTCCTAATGTTTCATTTATTTGTTCAACAAATATTTGAGTGATTGAATGAACAAAGGAATGAATCTCTCTTTACTCCCCAGTGCCTTATATATGACATCATCCTTCCTCAGCAAATCTTCCCAGAGATATTAAAAGGCTACTTTTCATAGTCATGACTGTCACCTCCTTGTTTGGGGCTAGGAACAAAACTGCAAATAGCCAAAATAAAAAATGGAAATAGTAAAAAGAGGAGTTTGAAAGAAGTGGCTTAGACTTAATTCATCTTCCTCTTTCCTTCACACTACATTTTCCTTTTTTTTTTTTCAAGTAATTGCTTTGAATCGCTGATAAAAACCCAAGGCTTCAGAGTTTTTATAGCCCAATTTGAGGTAAACGGTTGTTCTTTACCCTGTCAAATCTCTTCTCCATAAATATATTGAATATATTCACTTTATTTTCCTTCTCATCAATATAAGTGTAAGTGAAATGATTTACAAAACGATGGTCTGTAACAGTTTGCCAATATGTGACACATATTTGAAGCACTGTCATAATGGAATTTTTAAGTAATTAAAATTATTTCATGACTAATTAACAACGGTTTAAAACTCCATAAAGCATTCCAACTTAAGCATTTCTATTCATACTCCATCTGCCAAATATTAAGCAGAACAGTACAAAAATAGGAGAGGGGAAGCCATTTCCAATTATACCCCCATTTTTTACTTATTTATGGCAATAGCTTCACTCAGATTACTTCTCTTGATTAATAACATTTAATATATTAAAATGACTATAAACGTTCATTATGAATGCAGAAGAAACCGTTTTTTCTATTAAAAAAGCAAAAGGGAACTATCCTGACTTTTATGTTTATCTAAACAAAAGGCCAATACTAGTTAGAAGAAACATCTGTCTGAATAAAGTCAGAAAATTCCCAAGGATATACTTAACTACTTCTAAGCACGCCTTCAGAGCAGACCCACCCATACACGTGTCTCGCAGTCCAGATGGAATGATAAAATTTTCCAGCCCCTCCTGGCATTTATTTAAATGTTTGGCCACCCAGATACAAACTTCATCCAGCAAATGAGAATGACTGTTCCAAACATAAGTGATTCGAGCCATCCTCTTACTTGTAGAAGTAACGATTGAATTCTTCATGTGTTAAGTCATTCTGTGCTAATGCTGTTTCTGTTCTATAATTTGAAGACCTTCAGTCATTCAACAAACCTTGATTGGGCTCCTCTCCTGCACAAGCCACTGTGCTAATTGCTGCAAGCATATCAAGATGAATAAGATATGTCCTTCTATTCAAGTGTAAAATGTCTTGGTTAGAGAGCTAGAATTTAATTTAATTATGAATAACTATAATGCAACAGGAAATTGCATAAGAAAAGACCAAAGTTATTCAAGTAAAGGTACCAGAGTTGGTTGATAAGTTCCTCAGCTTCTTCACCTCTCAAGTAGAATATTCTATACTCTCGCCTAAGAGGTCCTCAGCAAGCCTGATCTCCAATTACCCACATTAACGCACTCTGTGTTGGCTATTTTCTCTTCCCTGTCTCACTTCCCTATGTCCCTGGTAGTGTTTCCTGACATTACCTCTCATATAAAATTCTCCTCTCAGACCTACTCATAAGATATGCTTTGGGGGGAATTCAAACTAAAACACAATAGCTCAGCCAAGTGAGGATGTTGTTGATGACTAATAGAACGATGTTATTTCACAGGTCCCTGAAATAGAGCAATATTTCCCCAAAGAGCGATCACTAGACTATCTGTGACCACCGATTTCCCCTTGCTGGATATTTACAATACACATAAGGATAAGAAGGGTATTGAAAAGTCCAGCAGCAAAACAGAAACCTATTTAACATTGTTTAAGAGTCAAACAAACCTATATGGCGCCCTTATTAACCTGGTTAAAGCCAGTTTGGAAAGTGCTGGAATTGATATTGACACATTCCTAACTTTTATGAAATTTTATTTACTCTTCTTTCATGGGGACCCAGAGGGTACTAAAACATATTTGCTGGTATCATAATATTCAGAGTTTTAGCCAAATTTTTATTTTGCTAAAGTATATTTTAGCTTGTTAGCTAATGATGACAGACTGATTTTTAAATGCCTTAACCTAAGCAATATTTTTTTTATTTTATCCCTTTCAAGGAACCTGCTTTTTTTTTTTTTTTTTTTTTTTTGCTGGAAAAGATTCACCCTGAACTAACATCTGTTGCCAGTCTTCATCTTTTTGTTTTTTCCCTCCCCAAAGCCTCTGCACATAGTTGTATACTCTGGTTCTAAGTCCTTCTAGTTCTTCTATGTGAGCTGCTGCCACAGCATGGCTACTGACAGACACATGGCATGGTTCCATGCCTAGGAACCAAACCTGGGCTGCCAAAGCAGAGCACACCGAACTTTAACCACTAGGCCATCGGGGCTGGCCCTTAAGCCATGTTTAATACTGTTCAGACTCTCAGCTCACATGATTTTCTATGGACCAATGGCCTTGACCTAGTTTCCTATGGGAACCACTTATATTGAGAGGCGGGAAGGAGGTTAAAAGGGATTCTGGGACGATATCAGCAGAAACGTGAATCCCTACTGCTCAGTGCCTCACAGTGCTAATCCAAATGCCACTTACCAAGTTCCTCTCCTGAGCAGGAGCATCCACAGGGCCTGGCACGCAGGTGGGGCTTAAGAGACTGAGGAAGGCCTGGCCAGACGCCTTAGAGCCCTGAGGAAGGAGCTGACATGGAACTTTGCTTCCCTACAGACCTAACTACAGTCTAGGAAATTCTGGTGGCAAAAAACTATCGAAGTGAGAACCAGAGCTTTTCAGTTCCTAGAGATAAGTTTGCTCCCTAAAAATCTCTGGACTTATCCCACCTCAGAGGAAGGGTAGTACGAGCCATAGGGAATGGTCCAGGGAGGACCCATGAGGAAGCTGAATCTGGAGGTGAGTCCTCCCTGCCAGAGGAGCAGCGAGAATCTGATCTTTCAATCTGAGAAGAGAGTGAGCAGTGAGGCTTCCCCCTGGTGCGTCTACAGAGGGCAGACCACATGCCAGAGAGGAATTACAACGCTGACACAGAATTACGAAAGGACACAGATAACAACATGGAGGAAAAGAAGGAACACCCAGTGATGGTCAGCCACAGTTCAAAATAAGATTTTCTGGGACCCAGAAACATGATCTTTTTTTCACTTTTTAAAAATCGGTGGATGAAATGAAAGAGAAGATGAGACACATATTGATGGTCTGAAAGATGAACAAAGAAAAATATTACAAAACACAAAACAATGGACTTTGGCTTCCAGCCACAAAGGAGCAACTTGTCTTAGAATAGCCTTCCTGCCAAGAATGATTATACAAGCTGGGGCAAATGCATAAAGTATCCGTGTGAAGTCACTGGGGAATAACAAAGTAAGCAAGACTCCAGGAGTCAAAATTTCAGAGAGTTAGGAGGTACATTGAGGTGAGCCCCTCATCTGCCTTTGACTTTTCCTTTAGTACATTTGGCAGTTCACTGCACTGGGAATAGAGACCTAACAGAAAGCAGTGGTCAAGGATTGTGGAAATCTCTCAGGGTTACAGAGAAAATAGTCAAAGTATGGTGTTGCCAAGGAGACCACAACTCAAATAGGAGGAGGGAAGTGAACCAAAAAAATCTAGAATCAATCTCACCTTGAGATGTTTACTCATCCCTAAGTTGTGTGCATACTCAAGATGGAAGTCCCAGAAAACCAAGAAGAAAGCAACGTCTGGGAGGCTGAAGAGTTAATAAAAGACGTCAAAATTCTGATAGTGCTAGGGAATCAGAGAATGGAGTTCAGGCTCAACTAAGTGGGATAGCCCTTTTAAACACACAAAGCTTTAAATTGAGATGCCAGAAGGGAAAATCTCTTAGACTAAGGGTGATACTCCACCAATAAGAACAAACTAGAAATAGACCAGCCACGACAAAGGCTAATGCCTGCCATCAACTGGATTAAGGTGATCTTTCAGTGCTGTGTCTGCCTGCCAGGAGAAAGTTAATATCAGCTGAAGCATCTACAGTTTTTCATACACAATGTCCTGAACCAGTGATCTTAGCTAGATATTCCAGATAACTTGCTGGTGCTTCTAGATCAGCATTTACTGCTTCCCCTTGCACTTTTATGTTATAAAGAAAGCTTCTTTCCTTAAACCTCATGAACCTACCTCTTCTAGCTTCAAACTTTTCTTCTGCAGCTTTCTCACCTCTCTCAGCCTTCATAGAATTGGAGAGAGATAGGGTCTTGCTCTGGATTAGGCTTTGGCTTAAGGGAATGCTGTGCCTGGTTTGATCTTCTATCCAGACCACTCAAACTTTTTCCAAATCAGCAATAAGGCTGTTTCGCTTTCTTAACATTCACGTGTTCACTGGAGTAGCACTTTTTTTTGCTGAGGAAGATTATCCCTGAGCAAACATCTGTGCCAGTCTTCCTCGTGCTAAACTTAACCACTATGCCACGGGGTCAGCTCCTGTTGTAGCACTTTTAATCTCCTTCAGGAACTTTTCCTTTGCATTCACAACTTAGCTAACTGTTTGGCACAAGAAACTTAGCTTTCAGCCTATCTCAGCTTTCGACATGCCTTCTTCACGAAGCTTAATCATTTGTAGCTTTTGATTTAACTTGAGAGATGTGCAACTCTTCCTTTCACTTGAACAATTAAAGGCCATTGTAGGGTTATTAATTGGTCTAATTTTAATATTGTTCTGTCTGAGGGAATAGGGAAGCCTGAGGAGAGGGAGAGAGATGGGGGAATGGCCAGCCAGTGGCGCAGTCAGAACACACACAACATTTATGTATTATAAAGTTTTGCTGTCTTATATGGGTGCAGTTCATGGTGCCCCAAAACAATTATAATAGTAACATCAAAGACCACTGATCACAGATCAACATAACAAGTATAATAATATTGAAAAAGTTCAAAATATTGCAAGAATTACCAAAATGTGACACAGAGACACAAAGGGAGAAAATATTGTTGAAAAACGGCACTAGGGGGCTGGCCAGTGGCACAGCAATTAAGTGCGCACGTTCCACTTAGGCAGCCTGGGGTTTGCTGGTTTCAATCCCAGGTGCAGACATGGAACTGCTTGTCAAGCCATGCTGTGGCAGGCATCCCACATATAAAGTAGAGGAAGATGGGCACAGATGTTAGCTCAGGGCCAGTCTTCCTCAGCAAAAAGAGGAGGATTGGCAGCAGATGTTAGCTCAGGGCTAATCTTCCACAAAAAAAAAAAGATAGTGGCATAGGAGGACTCTAACTGACCTCCTCCCATGGACACAACAAATTTACAAGTACTCTTGGAACAATTACCCCTGAGAGAGAACTGAAAACTGGATTTAAAAAAAAAAACCCACAAGAAGAGATAGTGCTGACTGAGATGGAAGAGGCAGAAATTCCTTTCTGGAAAGGAAAAAGCCACCTTCTAGCTGCAACACTTCATGGCTGGGAGCAATCTTAAGGTACAAAGCTTTTCCTGGAAGAGTGGAGGATCTGAGGGGGATAGCTATGCCACAATAAGCAGCTTTTGGACTCAGCACAACCAAGACAAGCGTCACAATATCTGACTTTACTGGATATTAACAACAATGAGGAATACCCCTAGAAAAGCTACTGGACATAAGGGAAAGAAAACTCTGCTTTTAAAGGGCCCACACACAAATTCACCTGTTTCGGAAAGCAACCTAAAATCATCAGAAAGAAAGGTGCACAGTCCTTTGGTGAAAAGAGACTTACTTGGTAGGCTCTGGGAGCATCTCAGGGAGGTGGAAAGTGGCTGGGACCACCTCCTCAGGGACTGAGGCATTGGCAGCAGCCATTATTGTGACCTAGTACAGATGTACTGACATAGATGCTGGCAGATGCCATTGGAGTTCTTCCCCTGGCCCCTTGGGGCAGGGGTCTGCCCCATCCACTAGAGCACTGATTTACTCCAGCTCAGACAGGGCAGACAGCCCACCCTAGGGACTGGCCACACCCACCAGCAAGCCCTCAGGCAACGTGTGGACCTGCATAGGCCAGGTGTGTGGGACTTCTTCAGCAGGGTGAATGGGTCCACATCTGCAGGGCAGGGTGTGCGTGAGGCACAAGCCTGCATTGGAAGAATGTGTAGGGCCTCTGAAGCTGGGCAAGTGGGTACATTTCAGTGTGTTGGGGTATGTGCATGGGACAGGACTGTGTTGACAGGGTGTGTGGGCCTGTGGGTGGTGGGGCTTGTCAGCTGCAGCACACTTGTGCTTCTCAAACAGCTACATGGGGGATTGGCCCCATTTTCCAACACCTGAAAGAATTGTGTGCTCCCATGCCTGGGGCTGACCCCACCCAGCTGCGCTCCTAAGAGAGCTGACAACAGCCTTGCAAGCCAGAGGCTTATAGGAATTGTAAGCCAATGAGCCTAACAACCAGCCGCACTGGAGCCCTACTCACTTAGCAGAAAAACTGAAGCAGGAATGTGCTAGTAGACCTTGCAGCCAAATATACTTGGGTTCCTCATGCCTGATAAAGTGGCTGAAGGGACCATAGCAGCCACATGCAGCTGAGCATTACAACCAACTGGCCAGGGGGAACACTGCTGGGTATCATAATGCATCTCTTACAGAAGGCCACCTCTCCAAGATTGGGAGACATGGCTGATCTACCTAATACATAGATATAAGCACAGAGAAAGAGGGAAAATGAGGACACAAAGGAATATCTTCCAAATAAGGAAACAAGACAAATCCACAGAAAAAGAAATAAATGAAACAAAGATAAACAATCTACCTGATAAAGAATGCAAACTGATAGTCACAAGGATGCTCACTGATCTTGGTAGAAGAATGGATGAATTCGCAAGAATTTCAACAAAGAATTGGAAAATATAAAAAAGAACCAATCAGAAATGAAGAATACAATAATGCAAATGAAAAATTCACTAGAGGGACTCAATAGCAGAGTAGATGATAAAAAAGAACAGATCAATGAGCTGGATGAAGGACTAAAGGAAATCACCCAAGCTGAACAGATAAAAGAAAAAAGAATTAAAAAGAATGAGGAAAGTCTAAGGGGCCTCTGGGACAACATCAAGCACACTAACATCTGTATTACAGGTGTCCCAGAAGGAGAAGGGAGAGACAAAGAGGCAGAGAATCTATTCAAAGAAATAGTAGCTGAAAACTTTCCTAACCCACGGAAGGAAACAGACATCCAGGTACAGGAAGCACAGAGAGCACCAAACAAGATAAACCCAAAGAGGCCCGCACCAAGACACATTATAATTAAAATGTCAAGAATTAAAGACGAAGAGAGAATCCTAAAAATGCTGCAAGAGAAAAGCAACAAGTTACACACAAAGGAATTCCCATAAGGCTATCAGCTGACTTCTCAGCAAAACCTTACAGGTTAGAAGGGAGTGGCACAATATATTTAAAGTGTTGAAAGGGAAAAACCTACAGCCAAGAATACTCTACCCAGCAAGGTTATCATTCAGAATGGGAGGAGAGATAAACACTTTTCCAGGCAAGCAAAAACTAAAGAAGTTTACCACCAAAAAATCAGCCTTACAAGAAATGCTAAAAGGACTTATTTAAGCAGAAAAGACCACAAGTAGGAATAAGAAAATTATTTTTTTAAAAAAAACAATAAAATCACTGGTAAAGGCAAATATACAATAAAGGTAGCAGATCAACAACCTATGAAGCTAATGTGAAGGTTAAAAGACAAAAGTATTAAAATTATCTATTTTCATGATAAGAAGGTAACAGATACACATGCACAAAAAAGAGGCTAGATATAATATCAAAAACATAAAATGTGGGAGGAGGGGAGTAAAAGAGTAGAGCTTTTAGCAAGAGGTCAAACTTAAGACATCACCTTAACATAGATTGCTGTATACGTAGGTTATTATATAGGAAATTCATGGTAATCGCAAACCAGAAAACTATAACAAATACACAAAAAAATTAAAAGAAAGGAATCCAAACATAATACTAAAGAAAGCAAACAAACCACAAGGGAGGAGAGAAAGAGAATAAAAAAGGAACAGATAAGAACTATTAAAACACCCAGAAAAAAAGTAACAAAATGGCAATAAGTACATACTTATCAAAAGCTACTTTGAATGTCAATGGATTAAAAGGCCCATTGATTATGCTCCAATCAAAAGGCATGGGGTGGCTGACTGGATGAAAAAAATAAGACCCATATATATGCTGCATACAAGAGACACACTTCAGACCTAAAGACACTCACAAACTGAAAGTGAAGGGATGGGAAAAAATACTCCATGCAAATGGCAATGAAAAGAAAGGTGAGGTAGCAATACTTCTATCAGACAAAATACACTTTAGAACAAAAACTGTAACAAAAGACAAAGAAAGGCACTACATAATGACAAAGGGAACAATCCAACAAGAGGATAGAACACTTGTAAATATCTATGCACTCAACATAGGAGCACCTAAATATATAAAGCAATTATTGACAGACATACACGGAGAAATAGACAGCAACACAATAATAGTAGAGGACTTTAACACTCCACTTACACCAACGGATAAGTCATTCAAACAGAAGATCAACAAGCAAATATTGGCTTTAATGGCACATTAGACCAGATAGATATATACAGAACATTCCGTCCAAAAACAGCAGAATACAGATTCTTTTCAAATGCACGTGGAACATTCTCCGGGATCGATCACATATTAGGCCATAAAACAAGTCTCAATAAATTTAAGATTGAAATAATGCCAAGCATCTTTTCTGACAACAACAGTATGAAAGCAGAAATCAACTAATACAGGAAGAAAATCAGAAAGGCCACAAATATGTGGAGATTAAACAAAATGCAACTGAACAATGATTGGGTCAAAGAAGAAATCAAAGGAGAAATCAAAAAATACCTAGAGACAGATAAAATGAAAATATGACATGCCAAAATTCATGGGATACAGCAAAAGCAGTTCTAAGAGGGAAGTTTATTGCAATACAGGCCTACCTCAAAAAATATGAAAAATCTCAAATAAACAATCTAACAGGGCACCTAAAGAAACTGAAAAAACAAGGATAAACAAAGCCTAAAATCAGCACAAGGAAGGAAATAATAAAAACCAGAGCAGAAATAAACGAAATAGAGACTAAAAATATAATAGGAAAAAATCAATGAAACCAAGAGCTGGTTCTTTGAAAAGATAAACAAAGTTGACAAACCTTTCGCTAGACTTACCAAGAAAAAAAGAAAGTTCAAATAAATAAAATCAGAAATGAAAGAAGAGAAATTATAATGGACACCTCAGAAATACCAAATATTAGAAGAGAATACTATGAAAAGCTGCATACCAACAAATTGGATAATCTAGAAGAAATGAATAAATTCTTAGACTCATACAACCTTCCAAAACTGAATCAAGAAGAAATAGAGAATTTGAATAGACCAATCACCAGTAAGGAGATCGAAACTCTAATCAAAAACCTCCCAAAAAAAAAAAAAAAAGTCCAGGAATTCTGGTGAATTCTACCAAACATCCAAGAAGACTCAATGCCTATCCTTCTCAAACTCTTCCAAAACATTGAAGAGGATGAGATGCTTCCTAACTCATTTTAGGAAGCCAACATTACCCTGATACCAAAACCAAACAAAGGCAACACAACAAAAGGAAATTACAGGCCAATATCACTGATGAACATCAATGCAAAAATCCTCAACAAAATACTAGCAAATCAAATACAACAATACATTAAAAATATCATACACCATGATCAAGTGGGATTTATTCCAGGGAGGCAGGGATGGTTCAACATCCGCGAATCAATCATCATGATACACCACATTAACAAAATAAAGGATAAAAATCACACAATCATCTCAATAGATGTAGAGAAAGCATTTGAGAAGATACAGCATCCATTTATGATAAAAACTCTGATAAAATGGGTATAGAAGGAAAGTACCTCAACATAATAGAGGCCATATATAACAAACCCACAGCTAATATCATGCTCAATGGAGAAAAACTGAAAGCTATCCCTCTAAGAACAGGAACCTGACAAGGATGCCCACTTTCACTACTCTTATTTAACATTATTGGAAGTCCTAACCAGAGCGATGAGGCAAGAAAAAGAAATAAAAGGGATCCAAATTGTAAAGGAAGAAATGAAACTGTCAGTATTTGCAGATGACATGATTTTATACAGAGAAAACCCTAAAGAATCCACCAAAAACCATTTAGAAATAATCAATGAATACAGTAAATTTGAGGGATACAAAATCAACAGACAAAAACAAGTTGCATTTCTGTACACTAACAATAGAGTAGCAGAAAGAGAAATTAAGAATATAATTCCATTTACAATTTCAAGAAAAAAAATACTTAGGAATGAATTTAACCAAAGAGCTCTACACTGAAAACTATAAAACATTGTTGAAAGAAATTGAAGAAGACACAAAGAAATGGAAAGATATTCTGTACTCTTGGATTGTAAGAATTAACCTAGTTAAAATGTCCATACTTCCTAAAGCAATCTGCAGATTCAATGCAATCCCTATCAAAGTTTCGACGACATTTTTCACAGAAATAGAACGAAGAATCCTAAAATGTATATGGAACAACAAAAGACTCCAAATAGCCAAAGGAATCCTGAGAAAAAAGAACAAAGCTGGAGGTATCACACTCCTTGATTTCAAAATATACTACCAAAGCTATAGTAATCTAAACAGCTTGGTATTGGCACAAAAACAGACACACATCAATGGAACAGAATTGAGAGCCCAGAAATAAACCCACACATCTACAGACAGACAATCTTTGACAAAGGAGCCAAGAACATACAATGGAGAAAGGAAGTCTCTTCAATAAATGGTGCTGGGAAAACTGGACAGCCACATGCAAAAGAGTGAAAGTAGACTGTTATCTTACATCACACACAAAAATTAATTCAAAATTGATTAAAGACTTGAACATGAGACCCGAAACCATTAAATTTCTAGAAGAAAACATAGGCAATACGCTCTTTGACATCAGTCTTAGCAGCATATTTGGAAGTACCATGTCTGACCAGGCAAGGGAAACAAGAGAAAAAATAAGCAGATGGGACTACATCAAACTAAAATGCTTCTGCACAGCAAAGGAAACAATAAACAAAATGAAAAGACAACCTAACAATTGTGAGAAGATATTTGCAAACCATGTATCTGATAAGGGGTTAATATCCAAAATATATAAGGAACTCATACAACCCAATAGCAAAAAAAAAAAAGAGAGAGAAAGAAAAAGAAAACGAAAACAATAATTAAAATACAGGCAAAGTTCCTAAATAGACATTTCTCAAAAGAAGACACACAAATGGCCAAAGATATATGAAAAGGTGCTCAACATCACTAATCATCAGGGAAATACAAATCAAAACCACAATGAGATATCACTTCACACCTGTTAAAATGGCTATTATCAAAAAGACAAAGATAACAAGTGTTGGTGAAGTTGTGGAGAAAAGGGCAATGGTGGCAATGTAAATTGGTATAGCCATTATGGAACACAGTATGGAGGTTCTCCAAAAAATTAAAAGTAGAACTACCTTATGGTCCAGCAACCCTACTTCTAGGTATATATCTGAATAAAATGAAATCAGGATCTTAAAGAATATCCGCACCCCATGTTCATTGCGGCATTGTTCACAATAGTCAAGACATGTAAACACGTAAACGTCCATCAACAGATGAATGGATAAAGAAAATCTGGTGTATATATATACATATATGAATATTATTCAACCTTTTAAAATAAGGAAATACTGACATTTGCAACAACATGGATGAACTCGGAAGACATTATGCAAAATGAAATAAGCCAGACATAGAAAGACTAACACTGCATGATCTCACTCATATGTGGAATCTAAAATAGTCAAACTCATAGAAGCAGAGAGTAGAATGGTAGTTGCCAGGAGCTGGGGAGAGGGAAAAATGGGGAGATGTTGGTCAAAGAGTACAAAGTTTCAGTTATACAGGATGAATAAGTTCTGGAGACCTAAAGTACAGCAATGTGAATATAGTTAACAATACTGTGTTGTATACTTGAAATTTGCTAAGAGGATAGATCTTAAGCATTCTCACCACAAAAAAAAATGGCAACTACATAAGGTGATGGATATATTAATTAGCTTCATTGTGGTGGTGATTTCATAACGTATACATAAATCAAAACATCAAGTCATAAACCTTAAATTACAGTATACAATTTTTATTTGTCAATTATTCCTCAACAAATATGGAAAAAATATAACAAGAAGATATCATAAATAATCTTTTTGGAAATTAATTTGGCAATATTTATTAAAACTGTAATTACACATAATTTTCAACTCAGAAACCCTATTTCTTGGACTCTATCACATAGAAATAAAAACTCCAGTATGATAAATCTCCAGTATGTAAGGCATATATCCAGAGATATTTACTGTAGCAATGTTTGTAGTAGCACAAAAAAAGGAAGCAAAATTAATATCAATCAATTGGAGCCCAGAACATTAGGCAGCTATAGAAAAGAATAACACAAGTCAGTGATCCAGGGAGATCCAGGGAAGTACATTACAAAGATCCTGGTTTTTAAACAGTTCTTAACTCTGTGTGCATGTGTGTGTGTGCGTGCGTGTGTGTGTGTGTGTGTGTGTGTGTGTGTGTGTGTAAAATTATATGATCATGGAGAAAGTTCCAGAAGAATAAACACCAAGTTATTTACATTGGTTACTAGGGATGTCAGTGAGAGGTGGGGTTATCAATAAAAAATTAAACAAAACTCAGTTTTTCAAAAGTTTTCCATGATTTAAAGAAGCCAGCATGTATTATATTATCTCATTTAGGTAAAAGTAGAGCTGTGAATACGCATGCATAAATGTGAAAGTACGGTCTCCCAAAACAGAAATGGTGAGGACCTGGGGTGGTAGGATTTCAGAAAACTTGTACTTTCTCTAGCACTTTTTTCCAAATTCTTTGAATTTTTCGGAAAGCAAAACTCAAAACAATAAAGCTATTTTCATTGTTAGAAACGATAAGTAAAAATAAAGCTAGAAAGTTGAAGAAAGGGAATTCATAAAGAAATCAAAGCAGAATTAGAAATCGAACCATGAAGCATCCCAGAAATATGATAGGAAGATCTCTGTCTTGTTTGACTGGAACCTGTCACCATGGCGCCAGAGAGGAGGATCCCAGATAATCTTTTTTATTGTTCCTTAAATCATCCTCACCTCTATCTGAACCAGAGATGATTGATGATCTACACACGGATAATGATCCTGGGTCCCTCTGAGGAGCCAGGTGGAGAACCCAGGACATAATGTTTCTG
Source organism: Equus quagga (assembly GCF_021613505.1). NCBI lineage: Eukaryota > Metazoa > Chordata > Mammalia > Perissodactyla > Equidae > Equus > Equus quagga. The sequence goes on from NC_060276.1 coordinate 88,799,389, forward strand.
GCAGGCCCCCTTGCTTTGTCAGCTTTCCTATGGTCCTACTTGGGGTGGATCAGTGTAATTCTTTCCTTAGGTTTGCTTGTTCAAGATGACATCATGGCCCATTATGCCCAGGTACCAGGTTCCATTATCAAATCCATCAATTTCTCTCTGTTCTTTGTGTCTCTAAAAACAACTCTGCCCCAGCCACCGCCCACCCAGGCTATAAAACAGGTTTCAGGCTTTCACAGTGAATCACATCCCTGAGATGTTACAGGAGCTGGCTTTTCCCAGACTGACACGTCTTTCCTTGAGGGTGACACCTTTCATTTTCTACCCACGCACCACCCATAAAAGTTCTTTAATCATCTTCAGTTCTGTTTGCTCTGAGTAAATCTCATTTGCAGTTCCTGATGGGAATGTGGGGAGGAGGGTGCTATCACTTTTCCTTTGCCCAATAACAGTAACTATTTTCTCTTTCCTAGTGACTATTTCTGAGCTTTTCCTGAACCACTGAAATCATGTCACATTAACTGTTTGTGAATTCTCTCAACCTCTTTCACTGTCATCTTGCTCAGGCCAAAAACCTTGAAATCATGCTTGACTCCTCATTCTTTCACATTCCACATCCATTCCATCGGTAAATCCTGATGGCTCTACTTTGCTCAACAACATTAGTCATTAGGAAAATACAAATTAAAACCACAATGAGATACCGCTCCATACCCACTAGAATGGCTAAAATAAAAAATGCCAACAATACCACATGCTGACAAGGTTGCAGAGCAACTGGAACTCTCATGTATTGCTGGCAAGAATGCAAAATAGCATACTCTGGATGCAAAATAGTTTGGCAGTTTCTTATAAAATTAAACATACAGTTACCATATATGCCAATCACACCCCCAGATATTTACCCAAAAGAAATGAAAACTTATGTTCATATGAAAACCTGTACACAAAGATTTATAGCTACTTCATACATAACCAAAAACTGGAAACAACCTAAATATCCTTCAGTTACTGAATGAAGAAACAAACTATGGCATATCCATAAAAGGGAATTCTACTCAATAAAAAGGAACGAACTGCTACATTGATTCACACAACAGCAGGGGTGAATGTCAAATGCATTTTGCTTAATGAAAGCAGCAAGATCCAAAAGGCTACATACTATATGATTTCATTTATGTGAAATTCTGAAAAAGACTAAACTATAGGGACAGAGATAAGATTAGTGGTTGCCAGCATTTGGGGTTTGGGGGGATGGTGTGACTACAAAGAGGCAGCATGAAGCAATTTTTAGCATAATGGAACTTCTCTATGTCATGACTGTGGTGGTGGATACAGGAAATATAAGAATTTGTCAACCCTCCTGGTCCAAGCCACCGTCAACCCTTCCCCGGACTCTTACAGTAATCTCCTAACTACTTTCTTGCCCCCTCACAGTGTATATGATAGCCAGAGTGATACTTTTGAACCTACGATATATCATGTCATACCCATGCTCAACGGGCTTAAAATAAAATCCACTTTTCTTACTTCGGTCCCTAAGGCCCTACATGATCTGTCTCCTGCCTCCTTCTCTGACCTCATCACCTAGTACTGTCCCCCACATATTCTAGCCATGTTGGCCTCCTTGTTTGTCTATGAACAAGCCAAGGTCACTCTGACTTCAAGGTCTTTACCCTTGCTGTTTCCTCTCACTGGAATGTTCTTTGCCACTTACCTGCATGGCTTATTCCCTTGCTTAAAACTCTCAGTGGCTTTCCATTGCCTACAGGATAAAATTGCAGTTCCTCAATGTGGCAATTAAGACCCTTTGTGATGTGGTCCCCACTCATCTCTACATTCCTATCTGTCACACATTTGGGCCCCAAACACAGCGAACTCTGTTTCTGAATTCTATCCTCTTCTCCTTTTTTTCCTGGTGAATAAATATCTACTTATTTTTTTGAAATTCAGCTTAATCATCACCTTCGGGTAAAATAGACAACTCTCTTTCCATGTACCCGCTGTGCCCTGCATGTGCTTCTAGGTTGGCATGTGTTGTCATCAAGCTCTCCAGGTGATTTCCACGCATACTAAAGTTTGAGAAGCACTGGTCCAGCATTTACTATGTGTATTATATTTTGTGTATAATATCATATGTATTATGTTATATTTGATTGTACGTCTGTCTCCCCTGGCTGTCCTGAAAAGCCCTCAAGGCCTTAATCTATCCCCACAGCCCAACACAGTGTCTGACTCCCAATAGGGGTTCAATAAATGTTAGATGAAAGAACAACTGAACAGATGTGTGCCTATGCTTCCTTTCTTTCTACTTTCACGTTCCTGACAAAATAGAGTTCTCTCCCTGTATTGACCACAAGCCCAATCAGAGATCAGAATGGCACAGAAGTGCAGTCGGGTCTGGCACAAACTTGCCTTCTGTTGTTGGAACCAGACTGTGAGTCACCTTTCTTTTGTCAGCTGGCTCGTTAGGCCATTACAAACTTACTCAGCTTGTTGATTATTTAGATAGTATTTAGTCATCAGACTTAGCCCCTGAAGTCTGAGTCTGAGGGTTACGTTCATTAAGTGCACAGCCTTAGTGCAAAGGTCTAGGGGTCACTGTAGATTTTTTAACTTAGAGCAATTATTTCACTGACTAGAGCTCCATCTTTATCTGGAGGAAGATATCCCTTAGATGTGGATATTTTGAGATATTCATGCTGGGTTCTTTTTTTTTAAGTTGAGCCATTTCATGGCTACTGCTTATGATTGGAGTTCACTATTCTAGGAAATAATGCTTTGAACAACATCTTTACCAATGTTAGTTTTCTATTGAATTTAATTTGTGCAAAGAACTTTAATCTATAAAGTCCTTGACCTTCTCAGATATTTACTGAAAGACAGCATAGGTTCTCTCCACCCACCGCCCTTTCAGTAGTATCATTAACTGTTCCTTTTCTGGCAGGAATGATGTATTACTGAACAAGGCCTTTGGCAATAGGGGTGGGGCACATGATATTGTTCCTAGTAATACCATTAATCCAGAGAACTGCCCTGAGACTTCATTTCTTTCACCTAACAACTTATCTCCACTCTTTCAACCACCAACTCCAACTCAAACGCTCTCAGTAAAGCAAAGAGCTAGAAGAAATGGAAGGTGGGAGGGAGAGCAGGAGAGATGAGGAAGGAAGTGGCTTTCTGATTGTTGTAAGGAAGATGGGAAATCAGGAATGGAAGGCAGGGGCTGCCCAGATATTTTGGAGTACTGTACTCATGCCTACATCAGCCTGAATGTTAGGTAGGTGTGGCCCAAGGAGAAGAAAAGGTTTTTAACTGATCGTGACTCATTCCCACTTAGTGTACACTAATTAAGCTCCCACCCACTTATTTTTCCAGCAAAAAAAATTGATTCATGGCAAGATAGCCTTGGTCATCTGAACTGTGACTCAACAGTTTCTGTCTGTGAAACCCAAATTGCTGCAAAATCCTTAAGAGATTGGGATCGTCTCTAGAGTTGGGTTATTATATATCAGTGGATCATCTATCCCCAGGTGTGTTTAATTTAATTCTCCCAAATAGATTCCTTCACTGGACATCAGGAGTGCACACAGCCCTTCTAGGTAGGAAATAGAGCAATCCAGAAGCATACCAATGCCATCTGACACTTTCCCTCTTGCATCCCCTTTATATGGGCTGTGAAACTCAGCTAAAAACTGACACTTATTTTTACATGATTAAAATTATTGCTGTATAAATCTTTTGTTATTAAGACACTGTGGCTGAGGCTGTTAATTGTCTCCCTAAATCCATTCTCCTTGACTTCCATAGTGATAGCAATGGCACGTGACCACCCAGAATACATTACCCAGCCTCCTTTGAAGCTAGGTATAAAAAGTGATCCAGTTCTGGCTAGCTGAATGTGACCAGAAGTAGCATGTTCAACTTCCAGGTTGTGCCCCTATAGAGCAAAGGCCTGCCCTCACCTTACATTCCTGTTGACTAGAATGTTGGCATAATGGTAGGAGCTGAAGCAAACATCTTGGGCACAAGTTGGAAGCAATGAATTAAAGATGGAAGAGAAACAAACAAGATAGAAGGTACCTAGACTGTGATGACTGTGGAGCCACCTTTCCAGCCTTGCCATCTACCCAGATTTTTATATTAAAAAGAAAGAAACTTCTATCTTATTTAAGTCACTGTTACTTTCAGTTTCTCTGTTATAAGAGCTAGATGTACCAATATTGTAACTAGTATAGATATTTTCTTTTTGTTTTCTAAGCAGAATCAGCCCAGTAGCGGTCAAAAGTAATAAAATTTGAGATTAAACCAGAACATGGTCAGTAATGACAGCATATGAGGAAAAGACAAAGTATTATCTTAGATGGATGGGCCAAGACCAGGCCTAGAGGCTGAACCAAATTACTTTGGAGAAAGGGAGTTGCCAGCAGTCTCTGTGAGCAGAAAGGTGTGGGAGCCACAGCCTTTACTGGTTTGAAGGGAGGAAAGAAAGCGGTGCTCCTAAGTCCTGTGTCATGATGGGGTTGCAACACATCCTGAGGCTTCCCCTTCCTTACTGTGGGAGTCATTGTATTCCCTCAACTTCTACCTGTGTCCCTTCTCAAGCAACAATGACGAGGGGTGGGCCCCGTGGCCAAGTGGTTAAGTTCACACGCTCCACTTCGGCGGCCCAGGGTTTCACCGGTTCGGATCCTGAGTGCGGACATGGGACCGCTCCTCAGGCCATGCTAAGGAGGAATCCCACATGCCACAACCAGAAGGTCCTACAACTAGAAAATACAACTATGCACTGGGGGGCTTTGGGGAGAAGAAGAAGAAAAAACAAAAGAAGATTAGCAACAGGTGTTAGCTCAGGTGCCATCTTAAAAAAAAAAACACAAATGACCAGGGTGGCCAAATTTAGGCTAATTTGAACATCAAAATAAATAATAATGGTAATAAATTACAACACATTCAACTTTTTAAAAAGTATCCATAAGTCTATAGTGATACTTGAAAAAAGAGGAAGGAGAAAAAGTTCTTTTTTCAGAAGAATGCCAGCTAATAAACAGAAAAGTGATAAAAATTATAACTGTCATTTACAACGACCATTGTAATAATTGATTCAGACCTTGGTGAAAAGTTCTTGGAGAAGAGGATATTTACAGTCTCACTCTCTACACCACAGATCACTTTCTAGGCACAAAGCAGAAAAGGCACAATGGAGAAATCTGGCGAATTCTACCTCAACCAAGTGCTCAAAGTTAGCACAACAAATAATGGGAACGCGTGACACATCGTGCCTCCTAACGTGATGCCCTGAGCAGGACACTCTGGAAAGTCCTGCCGAAAATGTATAACCTGAATCTAATCCTAAGGAAACAATCAGACAAAACTGGATTGTGGGGCATTTCACAAGACAACTTATCTGGACTCCTCAAAAGTGTCATTGTCATAAAAGCCACCCCCAAAAATGGCTAAATGGACTGTTCTACATTAAAGAAAACTAAAGACATGACAGCTGTGTGCAACACATGGTCCTTGAAAGCATCCTGAATTTTTTTAAATAGCTATAAAGGTCACTACTGAGAACAATTGGGGATATTTTGAATATAGACTTCAAATTAGATAATATTATAATAATATTAATTTCTTTGGTGTATAATAGGATTTTCATTATGTATCCTCATTATGGCCTTGTTCTTAAATACATGCTGAAGTATTTAGAGGTGACATGTCGTGATGTCTGCAATTTACTTTCAAATGATGTGGGGGAAATTAGACATATATGTACATATAGAGAGAAAGAGAGAGAGAGAAAACCAAATGTGGCAAACCATTAACAATTGGTGATTCCAGGTGGATGGTATATGGGTGTCCATTGTTGTATTTATCCAACTTTTTTTATTTGAATTTTTGTCAAAAACAGAGAAAAATGCGGGGTCAGCCCTGTGACATAGCCGTTAAGTGCCCACGCTCCACTTCAGCAGCCTGGAGTTCACCGGTTCAGACCCCGGGCAGGGACCTCCATACTGCTTATCAAGCCATGCTGTGGCAGGCGTCCCATGTATAAAGTGGAGGAGGATGGGCACCGATGTTAGCTCAGGGCTAATCTTCCTCAAAAAAAAAACACACAGAGGAAAATGGCCATTTTGCCTAATAATCCAGATTTATCCTTATCCCACATCTTTTTTTTATAAGCAAATTATTCAGGAAAAAGGGATTTCTTTCATAGTCACTCACAATCCCCTATCAATCTCCAAAAGCTATTATTTTTAAATGGAAGCCCAAAGATTATGAAATATATATCGTTATCGAAGATCCCACTGCTTATTCGACAATTAATAAAAGCTAAGGAGACCTTTAAAATTTTGTTTTGATTCTGATTGCCTCAGTCTAGTCAACTATGACAAGTTGAACAAAATCTTGGCTTACTTTCTGAAGAATCTAGGTAACTGTTTCTGCCCAGACCAGCAACCTTGAGCATCTATTAACACATGTGAAATAGCCATTTGAAGTCCTTGAAGCATGTCAATATTCAAGTTCTTGCTCCAAATATTTCCAGTGGAGGATTCGGCATTCTCTTATGAATGAGGGCAATTGGAATAGTGGCAAGATGGGTGCATGTTTAAATTTTGCTGAGGTTAAAAGAATATCATTTCATATGGATTTACCATATACTGATATAGTTCAGTACTTTTACAGAAAGATTGTCTTTGGAATGGTTCATAAAATCATCTTTGAGTCATCAAACGTGCCATGGGCTAGGCCAAGTAGAAAAGTGGACTCCATCTCGAAAGCCAAGAATTAAAACTCAAAGAAGTAAATATCTGACCAATGAGTTTCCATATGGAGAATGGGCATTATTATTTACTAGATATATTAATGATCTAAATTGTGGGGCTATTCTCCTGGACTAATGAGCCAAATCTTAGAGACAGTTAAATCCCTATTCCCTTCAATCTGCTGATTTGGATAGCTAAACTGAGGTACCTCAGTAGCTGTCATGATATAATAGAGCAGCAAGTCTTATTTTCACTCTTTTATCTTCCCAGGGCACTCTCATGTATGTCTATAACTTTGATTGCCATGTCTATGTGCTGACAATTCCCAAATCTATGGCTGCAGCCCTGATCTCTCTTCTAAGCTTCAGACCAATATATCCATTTGCCTAGATGACATTTCTACTTGGAGGACCCACTCCACACATCCAAAACTGAATTGGGGATGTTCTCCTTAAATCCTGCTACTCCTGTGTCCCCTCCTTCAGTGAAAGGCACCACCATCCACTCAGTTGTCCAGTCCAGAATGCTCGACATCATCTGTGACTCTTCTCTCCCTCACTCCCCACATCTAATCAATGACACGGGCTTGTAATTTCTGCATCTCCCAAATCCATCCACGTTTCTCCATCCCCACTGTCAATTGCCTAGAACAGATCAGTTTTTGGAATTGACAGTTGGGATTGTAAACGGTGGTTGGATTCGGGAGATATACTCCAAAATAGGTTACTGCCACTCCAGTTTTGCCCTCTTCAAACCATTCTCCACATTATGACCAGAGTAATTTTCCCAAAATGAAAATCTAATTCTAAGCCTCCCCTGCTTGAAACTTTTTAATGGATCCCAATTGCGCTTAGGATGAATTTCAGATTCCTTGGACTTAGAACGTCCTGTATAATTGGGCTCCTGCTAACCTCTTCCCAGTTCATCTCTCACCAGTCAAACCCTGCAAACCCCATGCTCTGGGAATACTGAGCTTCTTTCAATTTCTCAAAAATGACTTACTCTCACCATAGGACTCATCATACTATATTGTGGGATAATCGTGTGTATTGATAGTTTTCTTGAATGTATTCCTTCACCAGACTGTAAGATCTGTGAGAAGAGCTGTGTCTATCTTGTTCACCATTTTTTATTCAATTCATATACAGTGGCTAGTGCATAGTAGGTGTTCAACAAATGTTTGTTCAGTGAATGAATGGTGTGATCTTCCAGAAGTTTGACTATTTCACTATTTATTTATTCTAACAAAGAAACTGATTCGGGATTTCCGAATCTACTTTTTCCCTTAATTTTGTTAGTATGGTAGAGGGCCCTCTTTCCCCTCCCAACACAAACTGAGAAACGAGGCATAGGAAGTAGATGGAAATGAACATGTCAGTTTTATTACTGATAAAGCTGATTTAAGAAACTCTCTTCAGAGCTGCAGCCAAATGGGTTGAATTAGACAGATTTGAGCCCCAACTGGACAACAGTGGGTCTCCAACACAAGGACAGTGACTAGTAGAAAATATGTGCAGCCTGTGGTCAGGGTGTCTCCACAAGAGAGAACCTATAAAGGGCTAGCAAAGTATGCTCAATTTCTTCTCCCAAACTCACCAATCAAGTGAGTTACTTTCCTCCTCTGAGAATGATTGAGTGAGGGGTGAGAAGGCCAGGAGATTTACTCTAGCAGAAACCCCTAAATTCTTGAGTTGATTGTTCATCTACTTTCATTGTGTATTATTAATAATAGGAAACATTTAAAGTTATACATGCCTCTGAATATAGCTATAGCAGCATCCCATAATATGGGCTGTTGTTAATCCATAAATTAGAACTTTATTCTTTGAAGAAATACTAATGTAATAGAATAGCTTCAAATTCCTTAATTTAAAGTTTAGGAGGTTTCTTAAACTACTGTAACCATTTTCTGGTTTTATTGCAATGTACTGAAGTGTATATACTGCCTGATTTCTGCTTTTTGAAATACAGCAGAGTTTTCTTTGAGGCCTAGTAAAATAAATTTTTGTAATTATGGCATGGCTAATTGGAGAGAAAATACATTCTCTGTAAGGTATAAAGTTCAATATATTTTTATTAAATTAACAAGCATATTATTCAAATTAGACACATCCTCTTGTTTTTATATGTTTTTATCTGATAGAGTTGTATTAAAATCTCTAAAAAGCTTTTAGAGTTATATGAGTTTGTCGATGAGTTTCTGACAGTTTCTGACTTATAAATATGAATACTAAGTTATTTGGTATATAAAGTTCATAGCTGTTATATCTTTGCTCTGTATAATGATTTTGCCTTCAATTCTGCTTTGTCTGAAATTAATATTGCCACCTCTTGGGGTTTTTTGTTTATACTTACAAAGATAAATTTTTGTCCATTTTGGGGCTGGCCCCGTGGCTGAGTGGTTAAGTTCACACGCTCCGCTGCAGGTGGCCCAGTGTTTCGTTGGTTTGAATCCTGGACGCAGACATGGCACTGCTCATCAAACCACACTGAGGCAGCGTCCCACATGTCACAACTAGAAGGACCCACAACAAAGAATATACAACTGTGTACTGGGGGGCTTTGGGGAGAAAAAGGAAAAAAACAAAATCTTTAAAAAAATTTTGTCCATTTTTAATTTTTAAGATTCAGTATCTTTTTGTCTCTTATAACAATATATAGGTATATTTCATATTATAATCTAACCAGAGGGTATTTCTATTTTAATAAGAAGTTTTAATAATTTTTGCTTGTTGTTATAACTGATGTTTCATTGATTTTATCCCATTTTGGGGGGTTCTTGTTGTTTCTTTAAAGACATATATTCTATGCATGATTTGTGTTTATCCCATTTAGTCATTTAGAAAATATAAACATTATAAACTATTGTAATCCACATAGTAAATGTTTACACAGATGGAGTAGATCTTCAAGTTATTTTCTTCAAAAAGTACATGGATGGCATATTTTCTGAGTCTATAATACTCATGTCTTTCTGTTGCCTTCATAAATAAATATTGGCTATTTGAACTAAATCTTTCTCTCCAAATATTTCAGACGTTGTACTGTAGTCTTCTAGCGTTTATTTACTTTAGTTAAAAACACTGGAGTTAGCCTGATTTTTCCTTCCTTTATAAGTAAACTAATTAAATGACCCAATATTTATAAGATATGTTTAAATCCATATGATTCAAAATATGTCTACATGAGAATTTCTTTTTATTTTTTGTGCCTGGAAGATTCTGGACTTTCAATCTGCGCAATCAGATCTTTTATTGGCTCATGAACATTTTCTTCAATTATGTCTGATTATTGCTTGTGTTCTAGTCATGCTGATCTCTTTCTCTGGTGTATCTATAATTTTTAGGTTTGATGATTTTTCTCTTTGCTTAAGTCTTTTCATCTTTTTCTACTTGTTCCCTAAATTCTGGGAAAATGTTTGTTTTCTGAGCTACCAATTCAATTTTTTAGCATCAATTCTGCTCTTTTCTGTCCCCAGAAAGGATATTTGATTCTGCCACTGCATTTCTATTTCTCTTACACTTTTTAAAATTTTTTTATTTATCTCAACCACTTTCCTGTTATTCTCCTACAGCTGTCTTTATTTCTGCTACCACTTTCCCTAAGGCTTCTAGTCCTGTTTCATAGAAGTTACATCTTCTCGTAACTTTAAGGATACAATTTTCTACTGCTTTCAATAGTAAATCGTTTCGCAGTTGGCATTCTTCTCTTGAGTCTTCAGGGTGGTGTTTCTCCTGTTCCGCCGTATTTCTTCACCAACCTGTATGTAAGTTGTTTCTATTTACTCATCCCCTAAATGAAGAGAGAGCTAGCCTGACCCAGTTCTTGCCAAAAGACAGACTTTTTTTGTCCTCATTTTCCCCTGGGCACTGCTCTCAATCCATTTTTCAGTGCCCAGGAGATATTTATTTTCAGCAGCTCTGAGGTACTAGGAACCTTCTCCCACCCCAATAGCTTGGTTTTATGATGCTCTAAATCAATAAAGAACATGAAAAACCATAACTATCAACACACACTATGACAGGGGTTCTTCTTGTCTCTTCAACTGCAATAAGATATTATCAATTCCCTCTATACTTCCTTGCAAATAGTTTTCTCGAAGATTTTTGGTCCCTACTAAATATAAGAGATATACTAACAGAAAAGGACACAAGCAAGGAAGAGTATTCTAGCTGTCTCATAAAAGCTCCCCACTAGTGAGTGGATGGCTACCATGTTTTCTGATAGGCCCAGATCTGATGATTTTGAGCCACCCAAACCCTCCATTTCATGAAGGAAGCATAAAATAACCTCTTTTATCACACTGGCAGATTTTCTTCTGTAACTGACAGCAAAATACCTGTAGATCACAAATTGTATTTTTGAAACAAGTACATCACTCTTACAATTGAGTGAAACTCTAAATAGGAGTTGGCAAATGACTAAATGTCAATCTTGATTTTCTTTGTTACTTTGAGTCCATCTTTTTCTGTGTTCATGATCATTTTAGTGACAAGTCAAGAATTACAGCGTCAGAGACCACCAGCCGGACACCACCTTAAGACAGAAATTACACCTTGATTTTGATGCACCTCTCTCCAACCTGTCAAAAGAAAAAAGTAGAACCTAACCTGAGCCTGTGACTTTTATTCATCAGGTTTAGCTTGGGATGGCATTAAGCTGTTTCCAAAAAGTTAACTCATCCTCAAAAGATAAAGTATTGGCAACATGGACTGAATCAAAATGCAGGCCACAGGCTCCCAAAGGGCAGTTCCAAAGATTCTTTGAGTCATGGCCATATTGAAAGAATGAGTTGAAACAATTCCCATGAAACCACTTTGAAGAGAATTGTTCTCATTTGTATGCTGAAATTTTAGTATGTTGTTAAAAATTCAATCACATTACTTTATAGCCACACCTTTATACAGGTGTTTCTTTCTCACTCAGATACTGCCTCATTAACTGCCATTAATCAAGCACCCATGTTGATGTTCTTAGGCCTAATCTTTACTTTCCTTGGGACAAAAATCTTATTTTTCTGAGTTGCTTGATGGCCTAATGTTGGTGTACCAGTTATTAAGCTGGTCTCTCTCAGCTCCAAACCCAGCCTTCTATACCTTGCTTTATAAGGCTGGGACTGGGATTGTGCCCTTTCAAGCTTTGCCCATACAGAGTGCTAGAGAGATGTAAGGCTGGAGGAGGAAGAAGGGACGTGCTCCTTCCTGTTTACTTCCTGTTTACTTCTAGGGGTTTCCTATCTGCTTCCTGCTCCTGTGAGAGTCACCCGAAACTCACTTTTTTTTCCCCCCAAAGCCCCCCAGTGCATAGTTGTATATTTTAGTTGTAGGTCCTTCTAGTTGTGGCATGTGGGATGCCGCCTCAGCGTGGCCTCACGAGTGGTGCCATGTCCACGTCCAGCATCCGAACTCGCAAAACCCCAGGCGCCGAAGCGGAGCCCGTGAACTCAACCACTCGGCCGCTCGGCCAGCCCCAGAACCTCACTTCTTAATCCCAGAAGTGGCAGTCCCTTCCCTAAGCAGCAGCTGAATCCAGTGTGCAGTTTTTCCAACACTTGCAGAACCAGTCTCACCATGTCCCTGCCCGAGACACCAGAACCAGCCCACTAGCACCCCCTCCTCGGGGGTCTGAGCCCAAGCCCCATGAGGTCTTTTCTTTCAACACAAAGACATCAGCACCAGCCAACTGGTGTCCCTTCCTCAACCATCTGTCCGTCAGCCTTATGTGGTCTCTCCTCCAGGTCTCTAAGTTTTAATAATTTCAACATCTTTCTTTTGTTCCCAGAGCGCTAGGGGTAGTAGCTGTCTCCTGAAGTTTCTACCTCCATGATACCTTAGAGATCCCTTTTTTCCTCTTCAGGTACTGCTATGGGTTGAATTGTGTTCCCCCAAAAGATATCGAAGTCCTTATTCCCGGTCCCTATGAATATGACCTTACTTGGAAGTAGGGTCTTTGAAGATTATCAAGTTAAGATGAAGTCATTAGGATGGGTCTTAATTCAATATGATTGATGTCCTTATAAAAAGGGGAAATTGGGTCACAGAGATAAACATGTACAGAGAAAAGACAATGTTAATACACAGAGAGAACACCATCTAAGCCAAGGAAAGCCTGAGGCTACCAGAAGCTAAGGGAGAGGCATAGGATAGATTTCCCCTCATGGGCCTCAGAAGAAATCTACCCTGCTGACACCTTGATCTTGGACTTCTAGCCTCCAGAACCGTGACACAATAAGTTTCTGTTGTTTAAGCCACCCTGTCTGTGATACTTTGTTATGGCAGCCCCAGGAAACTAACACAGATGCCAAGTTAACAATTTTATACCTAGTTAACAATTTTTACATTAAATTCTCCTGTTAAAACAACTGGCGGAATTCCTGTCTCCTGACTCGACCCTAACTGATATACTTGGGTTTCCCCCAGAAGCAGACCCTGCAAAAAGGATATGAATGCAAGTAATTTATTTGGAAGTAGTTTATTTTGGAAGTGATGCCAAGGAGAACTTGTAAGAGAGACAGGGAAGGGAAGGAAGGCAACGTAGGGTGGGTTAATGAAGTTGTAGGGCTTGACCCTACCGGGGACCTCTGAGTGACTCTATAGAACACGGCTCAGAATTGTCTCACTCAAGGAGTGATGAAGCTGGAATATTTAGTCACCAACTCCTGTCCTTCATCACTTGAGGGCTAGTCCTGGAAACATTAACTCCCCAGCACTTCCAGCCTCCGTTGTACGTAGTCCAAGCATGCTCCTGTGGCCAGAGAAAGCCCTCAGGCAGAGGGTCACAGGTGCTTATGGCAAGTAGCTGCGGGCATATATAGGAATGGTGAGAACAAGAATAAACGTGGGCACCAACGTGGGCATCTGCTATGCTGATTGTTAAGTCTTCAAGGTCTAGCTATTCAAATCCTGAAGAGGCACAGGAGATTATGAAATGTGGACATCTTTTATTTTGCTGAGAAATCGTAGTGAAGCAGGAACATTATTGCCCTTACAAATCAAGAGCACCAGCAGAGCTGCATGACACAATACAATACAACTCCCTTTTCACTCTCTGTCTGAACTCATCTAATGCATGAAGGTAGATTATGAAGATATATTTAAACTATTTTGTTTGTAGTTCTGATCCTATAGCCTCTTTTCAACGACTTGACAGAACCATAGAATATAAGACCTAGAGGAGGCCTTAGAGATCAGCTAGTATGAAACTTTTAACTAAAAATTAGATTCAGAAACCTTTGTACAAACAAAATCTTACAGTCTGAAAAACAGACGAAAGTGGAGTCACTCTGGTTGACACTTTCGAGGGGCAAGGGTTGAGGAAGCTTTACCTGTTGGGCACCCCCTCATCCCACTGGCACCCCTGAAGGGAGGTCACAGATTCCCCAGTGCTCACGCAGTCCAATTTGAAAAGCAGTGATCTGCTCCAACCTTCTCATGTTAATGGAGAGAGAATCCCAATTTTCCTCCCCTGAAGTCTGCAAGACAATATCCATGATATCTAACGTTGATTATAGCTTTCTTTTAAAAATCCTCATAATTTGAATTACACTAATTCAGAGTGGCTGACAGGGTGCTTACTTGAATGCTACTACTGAAAATGGGATTCGCAAAGCAAATTAATTAGATTAAAAATGTAAAGTATGATGACCATCCCCACTTAAAATTCATTCCGATCATTTTAGATCATGAGTTCTCATTTTTTTAGAAAATTGGGGAAAACATCTAAGCGGAGGGGTGGAACTGCAGAGTGGGTTAAGAGAAAGAATTGGGAGATACAGACGTAAGAATCAGTAAGTAATTCTTGAAGAAGGAATAACTTAACGTTGTGGATAAGCTCCCTGAAGGTATGAGGCCCAGAATGAAAAGAGCAGAAACCACAGGATGGGGCTTTGAAGACAACTACAGTTAATGGGGAAGAAAAATTAACAAAGACTCAAGAGAATCAAACGGATAAAAAAAAATTACAAACCAACGTAGTGTACCAGAATGTAAGGGAGAAAGATTTCGAGAGGCCAAATTATTTAATATAGCACAGCTGAGTAGTTAAGAATGCCTGTTGAATTAGTACCACCAGTTTTGGCCAAATGGTCTTATGGTGCTCTTAAACGATGCAGTTCTAATGAATGATGATGCAGATTCCAGAGGTTCTAAAGAACATAGGTGTGGCCATATGTTGAGATCTTTACTAATCAAAAAGTAAAAAGCAAAACCGTCTTTTGTGAGTTTCCTTTTGAGGAATCTCTTGTTAAACCTCACTGTTACCGATTGTCTACTTTTCCCTTAATTTTGCTTGTGGTCAAGATTATGGGTACCAATTGTGATGAATCTCTGGTTCATCTAGAGGCTTTCCTATTTTAATCTGCATCACTACTCGTTTCTTGGTACAGTTACGTTTGTAGAATGCTAAGACTGCTTTTTATGAGAGCATTTCATTGGTTCTTCTGAGGATGACTTGATTCTGGACATAATTCTTTAACCTCATAATTTTTTTCAGTTTTGCATATATTGAACAGTCATAATTTAGGTCGTTCTAAAAGGCCTGCAGCAAGCATCAATGATCGTTTTCATTATTTAACAGTTTTTCATAAGAATTCTATACCATCGAATGCATTCTTCATAGGTACTTCAATATGCAGATCTGTATTCTGCTTTAGCCAACTGACAATAATTCTTGTGGGCTGGTCAGCCCTTACTCAGGGTCAGCCTGGCTGCACTAAACTGAAACTTCAATACTTTTGAGAATTACAGTGGTATTCTTCATAGTGCTGAGAATGGCTATAGGGAGGCCAATCCCAAGCTTTTCATCAAAACAGAAGGGATCCTTTATTTCGATGCTGCTCCATAGAGATCATGCTGCTTCATGACCATGCTTCTCTCTTTCCCTGATTCCCTTCCATCCCTGGCAATCTGCATTTCACAAGTAACGAGGACCACCATTCCCCTAGCCTAGCAAGAGACTCTGTAACGATCTATGCCTCTTCACTCCCTTGCCTCCCTGTGGATGTTATTAAATTCTGTTTCTTCTTCTTTCACGCTTATTCTGGTTATCTATTGCTCTGCAACAAAATGCCCCAAACTCAGTGACATAAAACAACAACCAATTAATGCTCACAGATTCTGTGGGTCAGGAATTTAGACAGGGCCCATCAGGGATGGCTTGTCTATGTGCTGCAATTTGGGGGCACATAGATTCAGACACAGCTGGAGATGACTCAAACGACTGTATATTGGAATTATCTGGAGGCTTCTTCATTCACCCATCTGGCATCTGGGTAGGGATGACTCCAAGTTGGGAATGTCGACTGGAGCACCTATACGTGGCCTCTCTGCGTGACTTGGTCTTCCTCACAGCATGGAGCCTGGGTTCCAAGATGCAAAGTCCTAAGAAGTAGCGTACGGAGAACAAGTATTTCAAGGAAACCAGGCGGAAGCTGCATGGTGTCTTTTCACCTAGCCTCAGACAACATGCGGGTTTACTTTGATTACATTCCGTTGATTACAGGTAAGTCACAACGGCCAGCCCAGATTCAAGGGGAGGGTTTTTTTTTTATTGTGGTCATAATAGTTTATAACATTGTGAAATTTCAGTTGTACATTATTATTTGTCAGACACCATATAAATGTGCCCCTTCACCCCTTGTGCCCACCTCCACTCCCCTTTCCCCTGGTAACCACTAAGCTGTTCTCTTTGTCCATGTGTTCGTTTATCTTCCACAAATGAGTGAAATCATACAGTGTTTGTCTTTCTCTGTCTGGCTTATTTCACTTAACATAATACCCTCAAGTTCTATCCATGTGGTTGTGAATGGAATGATTTTGTCTTTTTTATGGCTCAGTAGTATTCCATTGTATATATACATGCCACATGTTCTTTATCCAATCATCAGTCGATGGGCATTTGGGTTGCTTCCATGTCTTGGCTAGCGTGAATAATGCTGCAATGAACACGGGGGTGCACAAATCTCTTTGAATTATTGATTTCAAGTTCTTTGGATAAATATCCAGTAGTGGAATGGCTGGATCATATGGTAGTTCTATTTTTAATTTTTTGAGAAATCCCCATACTGTTTTCCATAGTGGCTGCACAGTTTGCATTCCCACCGGCAGTGTATGAGGGTTAAAGAGAGGGGCTTCTTGATGGGAGAGTGGCAGGGTCTCATTGCAGAAGAGCACGTGGGATTGGAGATATTGTTGTAGCCATTTTAGGAAAAAAATAATCTGCTACAACACTTCTGATGGTCATTTTTTGCTCTCTGTTTTCTGATTACTCAGCAAAACTCCTCATCTGGGCCCTGACTGTCTTCTAATCACAGAGTAATAGCCACCTCCACAATAGCTTCTCTCTTTTTTTTTTGACATAAATTATTTTATAGTTCTGTAAACCCACACAGGTCTCACTAGGCTAAAATCAAGGTGTCTGCAGGGCTGTATTCTTTTCTGCAAATTCTGAGGGAGAATCTCTTTCTTTGTTTATTTCAGTTGCTGGCAGGATTCAGTTCCTTGGGGTTGTAGGACTGAGGACACATTTCCTTGCTGGATGTCAGCTGAGGGTTCTTCCCAGCTTCCAGAGGTCTCCTGAATTCCTTGCCTCACTGTCCCCTTCCCCAATCTTCAAAGCCAGCAATGGTGGATGGTTCAAGGCCCTCCCACACTCTGAACCTCTCCTGCCTCTTCTTCCATAGCATCTCTCTGACCTCCTCTTCTACCTTCCCCTTCTACTTTTTAGGCCCCATATGATTACAGTGGGCTCACCCAGACAATCCAGGATAATCTCCTAATTTTAAGATCTGTAAGGTTAATCCATCTGTAGTCTCTTTTGCTAGATAATATAATGTACAAAGGCATAAAACCAGAGATTAGGGTATGGATATCTAGGGCAGGGGGAGCATTATTCCATCTATCATAGTGACCCCAGGTGAGAGCATCACTTCTCCATTTCTTTTTTTTTTAATTATTGTGGTAAAAAAATATATGTAACACAAATTTTGCCATTTTTAAGTGTACAGTTCAGTGTCATTAATTACATTCACAGCATTATACAACCATCACCACTATCCATTTCCAAAATCCTTTCATCATTTCAAACAGAAACTCTGTAACCATTAAGCAATAACTCCCCTGCCTCCCCTCCTGCCCCCCAGCAACTGCTAATTTACTTTTTGTGTCTAGAATTTGCCTATTTAGATATTTCATAAAAGCGGAATCATACAATATTTGTCTTTTTGTGTCTGGCTTATTTCACTTAGCATAATGTTTTCAAGGTTCATACACTTTGTAGCATGTGTCAGAACTTTTCCTTTTTATGGCTGAATAATATTCTAATGTATGTATGTACCACATTTTGTTTATCCATTGATCTGTTGATTAACACTTGGGTTGTTTCCACCTTTTGGCTATTGTGAATAACGCTGCTATGGACATGGAAGTACAAGTATCTCTTTGAGTCCCTTATTTCCATTCTTTTGGGTAAATACCTAGGAGTAGAATTGCACGATCATACGGTAATTCTATGTTTAACTTTTTGAGAAAAGGCCAAAATGTTTTCCACAAGAACTGTACCATTTTACATTCCCACCAGCAATGTGTGAGGGTTCTAATTTGTCCACATCCTCATCAACACTAATTTTCCTTTTTTTTAATAACCATCTTAGTAGGTGTGAAGTGATAGCTCATGGTTTTGATTTCATTTCCCTAATAACTAATGATGTTGAGCACCTTTTCATGTGCTTATTGGCCATTTGTATATTATCTTCTTTGGGGAAATATCTATTCAAGTCCTTTGCCCATTTTTAAACTTGGGTTGTTTGTCTTTTTGTTGTTGAGCTGTATGAGTTCTTTATATATTCTAGATGTTAAATGCTTATCAGATACATGATTTGCAAATATTTTCTCCCATTCAGTATCTTAACCAAGGGCCTATGCTGTGTTAGACTGCATTATTCGCTCACAATTTTTCCTTCTTGCTATGTCTCCTCTCCACGGGAGGAGGACGCTTCCCTGTTCCATTAACATGCCTTTGGCCAATGGAATGTTAGTTGACATGACACAAGTAGAGGTTTTTAATGTGGCTGTGTGGTTGGCTTTCTACCTTGCACTTCTGCCATCCACCATGAGGGAGCATAGCCTGAGTAGCTTCTCCAGAATAAGGAGATATGTGGAAGAGACCTGAACCTAGCCTACAGCTGAACCCAACAGAGCCACAGTCTTGCAATCCACTGGCTTGCAAATGAGAAAAATAAGGGAGATTTGATAGTTATTTTACACAGCATTATTTCAGCAAAATCATGACTTATACGTACGACTAAGATGAGGAACAACCAGAATTCAGACTGCATATCCCACTTCAATTTGAGCCACAGCTCAAAAAGTACTCAGTTCACAGCTATTTGACATGGAATGCGGCCTACCTGTGTTCAAAGTATTGAAGCTTGAAAGCATGTCTAGTATATAAAGGGGATGATACTGCTACCATAAAGAGCAACTCAAGGCAGACAGCCTTGTACTTATCTAGACTTGCTCTAACTCCACTAAAAATAACTCATGGATTTTGCTCTTGGGGGCCACATAGCCCAATTCAATATATTCTGTAAACTGACTTAGACAAAGAGATGTGTAGTCAATATCTTTCCTTAGATTTACTAATGGCTTTATTTTTCTTTTGTAATAGAATCGTAAACTTGGGCAAGATATCCTGTTTTTATGATGCTACACAAAGGACATGTGAAGTCTTATAATAGTTCTTTCAAGATTTTGTCTCCTCCGCTAGCACCTGAAACAATGCTATAAATTGTGTTCAACTCTATGTGGCAACCATGAAATTTGGTACCAGCCTCAGCTCACTAGTCTGACTCGGCTTGTCTGTGTGGGGCCAAGTCAAATGGTGCCTTCACTCCCAGATGGCATCCTTGACACGCCTAGATGCCTGTCTCAAGATTTTCTGAGTCTTAGGTAATCAGGAATGTAAATCTATTCATTCACTCAGTAAATATTTATTGAGCATTTGCAGGATGAGGCATTGTGCTAGACAGGCACTGAAAGGTAATTTGCTATTTCTTCTACACCATAAACAAGCGACAAAAGAGGATGCAAAATTGAGAGGTGGGCAGAGTGAGCCTGTAAAGCTCTCCTGCCTCATCCCTTCACTTCTCTTCTAGTGAGTCTTGGCGTAGTCTTTCCCCCTTCCCCCCCTACCTACCCTCAAGTATCCTTCCAGTTTTTCTTAGCCCTGTCAGACCTCTGGCTACCCCCTTTCACTTCCACCCCACACATATGCCCTTTCCACAGGCTGGGGGTCTTGATGTACTCCCTTGAGTAATATCATTTGCCCCTTTACATGAATCAAACTGCCTTGACTCCAGTTCAGGGGTCTGACACTCAGGGACAGCTGATATTTCTGGCATATGTAGATAGGGCAAGGCCAGTGCTGGGGATGAGGCTGCTGTTGACAATGTTTCAGAGGCACAGGACATGGTGTGACTTTGGTATGCTCAGGCTACCTTAACCTCTTTAAGCCTCAATCCTTTCACTTATAAAACAGATATACACACATGCACACACATAAAGCAACCTGAATGTCCCCCAGCAAAAAGACTGGTTAAAGAAAATATGGAATACACATACTTGGGAGTTCTATGCAACCATTTTTTAAATAAGTTAGATTTATATGAATTCACATGGAGAAAAACTGTAAATTATTATTAAGAGTAAAAAGCAAGTCATAGTACGCATGATTCCGTTTATAATACAAAACATATATATTACTAGGGCTTACTATAGTCAAGACCTGTGCTAAGCACGCCTCATGTGTGGCCACATTTAATCTTCATGATAACTGCAAATTAGGTACTATCGTTTCCCCCACAGTACAGGTGAGGAAACGAGAGATGGTAAGTCACTTCCAAGACTAGAAAGAGTTTGGAAAAGGATTTGAACACCACACCCTCTTCTCTCCTGGAGGTATAAGTCTCCTGTAGAGACAAGGAAGTAAAAAAGAGAAAAGTGGCATTCCTAGTCTTCTCCCTGCTTCCAGGCTTTTAGTCCCTCCAGAAGAGTGGATTTCCTATTGTGTAAAACTTGTACTGCTGAAGGTAGGAGAGAGAATTTCAGGGATGGCTTTGGCAGGCCTCCCACCCTACATTAAATAACAGTATGCCACATAGTGAGAGCACATCCTTTGTTCTTTTTAATCCTCTGATTACATCTCTACTAAAGGCTCAACTCAGGGCTGGTCATTAACACCCCTAACACTTGTTGATCTTTTTCTTATAGAAAACCAACCTCGCACTCTGAGCACACAAGTGTTACCTAATTAGACTTTAGGAACATTGTGCTGTTTTCCTTATATTTATATCTGTGGTTATCTTCTATTTAAGGCAAGCGATACAGGGTATTCATTTATTGTAATGATAAAGTGTTTTGTCTTTTAAGGAAATATAGTTAAGACGTTTCTTCATTTAAGTGTTAATTTAAAGAAAAATATTAACTAGTAGGATAAGTGGTAAACAAAAACAACAAAAGTCAGTACTTATGTGACTAAAATATTAAATACTTCACTGTGCTAAATAATAAGGCAAATAGCCCAAATATCCATGAAACTGAACTTCCCTGTCTACACACAGCAACCAATTGATGCCAATAAGAGAACACAAATAATATTTATTTTTATATAAATAGAATTTGAACAATAAAATGCAAATAAAAGTTTATACTGCCACTCGGTAAGGAACCCTAATGAGAATGTAGTTAATAACATAATAACTGATGCTTATCTATCACTTAATACAAGCCAGGCACTATTCTAAGTATTTTACGTATATTAACTAACAACACTATAATATGAGTACCATTACCTCCATTCTACTCACGAGGAAACTGAGATATAGAGAAGCTAAATAACATATCCAAGGTCACATAGACTATCAGTCTGACTCCAGAGTCTATGTTCTTAATCATTATGCTATACTATCTCCTCATAATAAAACTATTCTAAATATTTATGCAAATTCTTATCCTTCTTCCTAACTGCTGACTGGGACTCCAGAATCCCAACTTTTAGGTGACATACCAATCATTACTTTGCCACCCATATTCTCGTCTTAGAAAATCTGCATCATCTTCCACCATAGAAGTGTTATGGCACCCCCATCCTAGTCACAGGTAATTGGACCAGGGGTTTACACCTAACTTTCTCCTGGGACTTCAGAATTGGAACACTACAAAACTTAATTCAGAAATTGAGACACTGAGAGACTGAATCTTCCAAATAAAATCAGGCAGAGACAGGACAGGAGTCATTGCCATGGCAAGCCAACGCAACTCATGAGCTGAAGTTGTGGAGGTGTGAAAAAGTCACAAGAGATAGGACCAAGCAACTCTACCAAGAGAAGAAAGTGTGCTGTGCCTCCTTAAAAGTTGGCAGGACCCCCTACAGTACCTGACATCCCAGTTCTCATTCCTGTGTGACATAGCCATAATCCAGTTCTCATTCTCAAGTCCCCATGAGATTATAGCACTTAATGTTACAATAAATCCTGTTTCACTTCAAGCTAGCATGAGTAGATTTCTGTCTCTTGCTATCAAAACGTGCCTAGACAGAAGTGAAGTTGCGTACGATAGATCTTGAGTGAAACTGTGGAGTAATAGTAGGATTGGTGGTAATAAGGTGCCCCCAGTCCCGAGATGGGAAAATGGTAGTCCATGTAGGGCGGCAAAGCAACTGGTTAAGTTGCAGCCAGCTAACTGAAGGGTCTCTGAATGGGTACCCATCAAGGAGGAAGATTTGCAGGACTTGGTAGCCAAATATAAGGATATCTGAGTGAGTTGGTTATTACATCTGGTGATTTAAGTAAAGAATATCAAGAAAGATAAATTCTTTCCAGAGTGCCCAGCTGGATGAAGATAAGGAAAAACAAGGCACTTCAGTAATTTTCATGGGCTGTTCTTCCTATCTGTAACAGTTTGTCCCAACGCAATACTGGAAACTCCCCAAGGTTTGAAACGGCTTCAACAGGAAACTTTATCAGGCTCTACTGAGTGATGTTTTGGAAAGTTGTCAGTAGGCCTGACAGTCGTAAATAAATCATCTTGCAGAAATTATTTAAATTATACATCATTGGTAATGATTATTCAGGTGTAATGAGTTTAATTGATTACAAGAGTATTTTTTTAAGATGATGTAATAACTGCCAGTGTTGGTTTGTTGTTTGAAGTGCACACTAGTGGGAATGATTTAAAATTTTAAATCATTTGATTTGCATTTGTTGTGAGAGATATTTTAAAATATGTAAACAGGATTGGTGCTGTCCCATAGCCTTGGATTGCCCTGTCACTAAAAGATAAGGCTTCAGTTAATGCTCGAAAGCTCCTATTTTGAGGCAGATATCTCAAGCAAATTCATAAAGGCCACTTAGTTATTGGCTCTTGTCTCCTCCAACCAAAGGGAAAAAAAAGAAGAAAGAAAAGAAATCTTGCCACCAACCACTCCTCAGCCAATTGAGGTCAGGGGACATCTCTCAGATACAGTGAACTATTACATAAGTCTGCCTTCCATATTCCTCCCTCCCCAACCCACCATGGACCAACCTGGAGATGCAGGGCTGTCAAAATGATGTTTAAGTGAGTATATGTTGCAGTCACGGAAGTGTGCTGTTCAGATCACCCTTCAACAAAGAACTTACCATTCAGTGCCAAGGAGCTCAATCAGCTGACAGCCTATAGCTGTAACATTTTCAGGATCCACCTCAGCTTTGGAGCTCCCAGGCAGTCTCAGCCAATGACTCGGCACAGCAGAAGTCCAGGGACTGGCCATTCTGCCCAATGCGGGACGCCTCCAACAGCATCTTTGCTCCAAAGCTCATGGTTGGGTTGGTAAGACTTTGATGGATCTGCATCTCAATCTGCAGACTTTCCATGCCCAATCCTGTTTCGGTCCCCTTTTGTCTTTCATAAGCCTTATCCTCAACAAACCTATTGCACTCCTAGCTCTATTTCCGTGTTGGCTTTGCAGAGGACACAACTGACACAATATAATTTCACTTTTGGCTGCTGCCATCCCTGAACCAAGACCAATACTATTTTTATGAGAAGCTGTTAGGTAGGAAAAGAACTAGGATTTTAAAAAAGGCTCATAAAATCTTCCACTACTGATTTTAAGCCATAATCGACCCAACATACTGGAGGTCTGAGTCTACTGGGACCCAAATGAGGAGACAGTTGTGAGCCTGGCTGAATCGCACTATCTGGCTTCTATGTTGTGCTGGGTTTCTTGGGTTAAAATAAATGCCGTAATTGGAAAAGACTCAAATCTTGGTGGTTGGAATGGGAATGTTATGGAAAAGCCAAAGAAATTGAAAAACTCTGAACTCTGGGACTCTCCAAAGCCCTGATTCCTCCAAGTTGGACAAATGTGATGATCCCTCCAAACAGAAGACCAAACCTGAGATGCAGTTGGGCTGGTTACAAGCAAAGACCACCAAAGCCCCTCTTATGTGTCAAGTACCAAGATAGGCACAGGAAACATAGCAAAGGAGGGGAAAAAAAATACCTGCCTTTATGGAGTGCACAGACTTTGACTTTGATAAGAATGAGGAGTCATTAGAGGATTTTGATCAAAGGAGTGACATGATCTGGCTTATTTTAACAGGTTCACTCTGACTGCTATGTGGATAACAGCCTACTGGGGAGTTAAGTAGAAGCAGGGAGGCAAGTGAAAGGCTACTGAAACAATTCAGGAGAGAAATGATAAAATGATAACGGCTTGGAACAAATGAGGTAGCAGTGGGGGTGAAAAGAAATGGTTGGATTCTGGATTTATTTTGAAGCAGATCCAATAGGATTTGCTGATTGCTTGCTTGCATGGGGTAGAAAAGAGGAGAATTAAGGATGACTTCAGGGGTTTGGCCAGAGTACTTGAAGGACAAAGTTATCATTTGCTGAAATGAATGACATTGTAGGAGGAGCAGGTTTAGAAGGAAGACTGGAAACTCCATTTGGGACATGTTGAATGTACGATGCCAATTACGCACTCAAGTGGACATGTTGAGGAGGCAGTTGTATCATCCAGAAAATTCTCAGGATCAGGCCAGCCCCAGTGGCCCAGTGGTTAAGCTTGGCACACTGTGCTTTGGTGGCCCAAGTTCGGCTCCCAGGCAGGGACCTACACCACTCATCTGTCAGTAGCCACGCTGTCGCGGTGGCTTGCATACAAACAGAGGAAGATTGGCAACAGATGATAGCTGAGGGTGAATCCTCAGCAAAAAAAAGAAAAAAAGAAAATTCTCAGGATCTGTTCTTGACTCAAACAATCCCAGCAGACAGTCTAGCCAAGTAATTGCTAGGCTTCAATTCAAAGGATTCCAACCCTCGCCAGAAGGAAAATGTTTTGATGTTACATCCCCCCGCAAGAAGATCCTCCCCAATTTTCTTCCTCCAAGGTTCCATATCTCAGTAAGTGGCAACACCGTGTGTCTTGAAACCCAGAAGTCACTATCCTCTCTCTAAATTCCCACACGCATATCTAATCAATCACCAATCCTAATTATTCTCCCTCCTCTGTATGTCTTAAGTCCATCTACTTTTTTTTTATCATCACTGCTACCCTTCTGGTCCAACTTCCAACATTGTTCACCTGGACCACCACACCTGCTTCCTATTTTGTCTTCTTTGTTCTTTTGCCTCCCTTCTATCCATTCTTGATTCCACAGAAAGAGGCAAAGTTAACACACAAGTTTGCACAGGATTGCCCAGGACCCCACCCCCTCATCAGCCCTTGAGCTCAAAATCTAGGGAGTGGGAGGATTAGAAACTCCTAGATAGTTGTGTAGGAATCTGATAATATCAAGAGTGGTGTTGGATAGTGGCAAACGATGATAATTGACACACTTTTGAATTGGCTAATGACAAATAATGGTCACTGAATTTGGGGAAAAATTAATAAATTGGAATGAGCATACTGGAAAAGGATAAGTTAGCTGCTTTAGCTAAAAAGTTTCCTTGATGTAAAGCTGAGTTTGATCACAGAAAATAATGTTGTATTTCTTTGCACATCTGCATCATGGTAGGTGATGTCAGCCTGGCTCAACGGGCCATTACCCTTCCATCTGTACACACTCTTCCCCCTGCCTGACTGCTCCCTCCCCACCCCAAACAGATTGCTATTATCCTTCACTTCTCAGCTTAAATGGTTTCCTTAGAGAAACCTTCCCTGACCCAAGATTAGATCAGTTCCCCCTTATACCTGCTCTTAACACCTTCTGCATGTTCTTTACAGCACTTATCACAAGTGCAATTGTGCAATTACTCATTTAACTCACTGTTTAATGTCTATCTCCTCTAGAATGTAAGGAGACGTGAGCAGGGACCACACCTGTCATGTTCACTGCTGTATCCCAAGGGCATAGCACAAGGTCTAGCATCCAGTAGGTGCTAAATAACCATGTGTTGAATGAATAAATGGCTACGGATATTTCACAATAGTAATCTGGAATGTTTCCTTCATTTCTCTTGCCCACCTTCAATCAGACAGCCAGCTCTGTGCTTCAGAGGGGAAGTACTTCGAGGGGAAGGGCAGAAAGTCGAAAAAGCCTGCACATCCTCCTGGGTTTTGTTTTCTAAAAGCCCAAGTCTTTTGAAGAACATTCACAGGTCTATATAGTTTCTTGAAGAAAAACGTAAGGAAAAGGATTTCCCTCAGATGAGAAGAAAATTTCCAGAGACTAGCAGAGGCAAGTGTTTGTGGGTCTCTAGAGCAAGGAGACCTGCATCCAGCTTCTCAGCAATGCCCTTGGGGAGGGAGCAAGACCCCAGAGAGGAATGGGCATCATGTGGTCAGGGCCAGCGTATGTCTCAGTGTAGACCAATCACAGGGGACTAGATGGACACTTACAGGCACACACAAACACACACACACCCCCAGTACTCTAACCCTGGGCAAGATCCCGGATGTGGATAACAGCCTGTAGGGAAGGGAAAAATGACTGAAGTGATATTTTAGAAAAATGGAAAGGTCATTTCTTGCACCCATGGGTTTGTGGAATGATACTCATTAATTCTATAGTCTTGCTTTATATACAATTTAGCTTTCACATCATATGCAGTTTGTTCTAGCCTAGTAATTTAAAAGTGGATCCCCCAGTATGTATGGTGTTAACAGAACCTTATACTTTACGATCACATTTGTTCCTTGTCCTAAGCCCGTGAGATAGAAAGACTATGTGTTACTCCCGTCACCAACCCATTGTACAGGTGAGAAAACTTACTCAGAGAGGCCAAAGGGATGAACGAAAGTCACAAAACTCTGCTAGAAGCAGAGTTGATCTTCTGACCTCTAATTGCATAAAATCCTTTATGTAATACAATGCTACTTCTATTAATCAAAATGTTGATTTATAAGAACATTCGATACCCTGACCACATTAGACAACAATGAGTTTTCTGTATTTTGGATCAATTTTTCCCGGCAAAGTTAATTTGCATTTTTCCAAGTTCAGTTAAAATTTCAAAATAGTCTTTATAGCACTGATGCCACATTGTTTGTTAATTGTTGCTTAATTGTTGAATTTTCCTGTCTGTTGGTACAACTAAACTTTTTTTTTTTTTTTCCGGATGAGACACATTCTGCTAAAACTACCTGCTGTTGTTTGTGATTCCGGTGGTGATGCTGCCAGGTGGAGAGAGGGGAGGCAGCTTGAGTGAAAGTCTCATGTTTGATATCTTCAAAGTGGGGCCTGCAATTACTTCCCTCCATTTTAAATTTTATAACACAGTGGGGCTACTCAGGTTGTACAATGTGGTTCTAAGGTTTTTTGATGTTTCCCAAAATCCAAGACTTGTTTTATAATCATGACTATATAAAAACTCTCAGTGGCTGAGCAGACTTACACGGCTACAAAGGAAGCTCGCTTCCATGGAATAAAAAATATTTTCTTTGGGGCTGGCCCCGTGGCCGAGCGGTTAAGTTCGCGCGCTCCGCTGCAGGCGGCCCAGTGTTTCGTTGGTTCGAATCCTGGGCGCGGACATGACACTGCTCGTCAAACCACGCTGAGGCAGCGTCCCACATGCCACAACTGGAGGGACCCACAACGAAGAATATACAACTATGTACCTGGGGGCTTTGGGGAGAAAAAGGAAAAAATAAAAAAAAATCTTTAAAAAAAAAATAAAAAAAAAATAAAAAAAAAAAAATTTTCTTTGGTATTCCGCTATGTTAATGCCATCGAGAGGATAATCCCATGTCAGTCCTTCACCTTAAAATTGTATATTATTATTACAAGAGCATCCCAAAGGCATTTGTCAAAAACAAAAATATGATAGACCACTTCATTTCTTTCTAACATCTTCACATAGAAGGACAAAACAGGGGCCAAAGTACTAAACAGAAATGATTTTGTAGATACAAACATGGATCAGTGACTACTTGAACTATATGATGTAAACAGTATGACGGAAGACCTGCTTTGTCTAGTTTTCCATTTTTGACCCAAAAGCAAGTATGTGGTTTACAATGAAAACCAGTTTCACTGAGAGTATGACTATAAAAACAGAAGCATGTTGGTGTGGAGCAGAGGATTCTGGGCCAGAAGGCAGCCATGAGGGCTGCCTGCCCAGTTTTGTTGCTGGCTTGTCAGCAAACCAGTAACCTCTTTATGTGTAAGGGTCTCATTTGTGAAATGAAGATCCTTCCACCTGTTCTTAATCAAGTGTAAATGGATGTTAGGAGGATTATTCATACAATCCCTTGAGCTCCAAGGGGGAAAGTGAGGTATGTAGGCAGCAGCCAAGTCTCTTAACTGGACGCTCTCTAATAGATCACTATAGCAGTAGGTTGCCTGTGTGTTAACACTTTCTTTCCCTTACTTACAAAAGTTAAGCCATAAACAGTGAATTTTCAAAGAATCAATAGCTTTAGAATAACAAAAATGTTAAGTATAAGCACCATTTATCACTATATTAGAAGCTCCTAATCAATTAATCCATCAAGTTAACAATCAAGAGTAGAAGCACCGTCTAGAAATTTGCTCCCCCTTATTGAACCCTATGGGAAAGATGGATATTATCCATGAACACCAAATTCTTAAGTCATACAAAGAGCTCAGTGCATAAGACCCCATGTTACCATGTGGAATCAGAAGGCAAAATTGTAAATATAAAATTTCAAGCAAATACTGTGTCCTAAAATGTCATCAATTTTTAAAATTAGACAAGCCATATCTGGTCATTATATTGTTCTTATTAAATATATTTTTAATGAATAATAATTGTTTTAATTTTCAGGGTTTTAAAAAACTAGACTAAGGCAATAATATGAAAAGAAGTCTTAGCCAGCACACTTAAAATATTTATAGGATCTATCAGTTTTATCTCTCAGATAAATGTTACCATATAATAGCTGGTCTTATACCCTTCATAAACTTTCAAATTAAGCTTCTACATGCTCTCCTGATTCAGAATTTTGTTCTTATGGACACCACTGATAGCAGTTGAAGTCAAATCACCTAATTGCTTTCTCTTTAGGAAACTCACTACTAGCTGCTCATCTAGAATGAACAATTATCTTTATAAGACATTGAAAATGCACTAAACACATTCAAAGAGAGTGGATAATGAAGAACAATAACCAAATCAGAACATGGAATCCTCAGTCTAATCTTCGACTGAGAGAGTTCTATTGTTTCTGAGTAATAGGATGAAACTTACCAAAACTCACATCAGTGCTTTTAA
The DNA here is from genome assembly GCF_021613505.1 of Equus quagga. Lineage (NCBI taxonomy): Eukaryota > Metazoa > Chordata > Mammalia > Perissodactyla > Equidae > Equus > Equus quagga. The sequence continues at coordinate 88,828,853 of NC_060276.1, forward strand.
AGTCAGATTCTGTCACCCGGAACATAATACAGTTAAGTTACTCACAAATTAATCAAAACTTGTTTTAAGAAAAGGAAAAAATTGTTTTCTTAGAAGCAAGCAATGGCCATTTAGTGAACGCAAGACCCTAAAAATGGAAAAGAAATATTAAGGTGCCATGGACATTCTTCTGCTTGGGGAAATTGACTTCTAGAAAGAAGATAGGCATTCAATCAACTGAAACACAAATTAGTGATGCTAGTGTAGTGTTAAAAGAGAGTAAATACTAGTTTTTGTTTTCCGTGGCCTATATACAACCTCATCGCTGGTTTATCTCACCGGACATAAGATTTACATAGTGTATTAGTTTTCTAGTGCTGCATAACAAATTACCACAAACCTAGTGACTTAGAAAAACACATATTTACTATCTCACATTTCTGTAGGTTAGGGTCTGGGCACAGTGTGCCTAGATTTTCTGCTCAGAGTTTCGCTAGCCAACATTAAGTTGTCAGTCAGGGCTGTGGTTCTCATCTGGGGCTCAGGGTCCTTGTCTAGGCTTATCGATTGTCGGCAGAAATCAGTTTCTTGGGATCATAGGACTTATATCCCCACTTTCCCACTAGCCATTGGCTGGGGACTGCTCTCAGCTTCTGAAGGTCGCCCCTTGTTCCTTGCCATGTGGCTCCCTTGGGAATTTACATGGATGTTTGCTTTCTTTGGGCCAGCCAGAGGGTATCACTCTGCCTTCCTCTTCTGTGACTAGCCAGAGAAAATTCTCTGCTTCTAAAGGGCTCACTGGATTAGATCAGCTTCACTGAGGATAATCTCTCTTGCAGTGAACTGTGCCATATAACATAAAATAACCATAGGAATGACATCCTATCACATTTATAGGTCCCACCCACATTCAAGGGGAGGGTATCATACAAAGGAATGAGTCATTGCAGGTCATCTTAGAATTCTGTCTACCTCAGAAACCTTATGTTTTTTTAAAAAAAAATAAGGAAACCAAAGTGGGAATAGGACCAAAAAGGGAAGAAACCATCAATTAAAGGATTCCTACTGTGTGCCAGAACGATACTTGGTGCTTCTTATGCAGTGTCTCTTTTCATTTTCACAAAATTTTTGAGATGGTGGCCTGATCCCACTTTTGAGATGAGAAAAACTAGGCTCAGAACAGATGAGTGATTTGCCCAATGTCACAGGCATGTGAGAAGTATAGCCAAGACTTGCACACAAGTCTTTTGATTCCAATTTCCTTTTGTTCTTTTTCTTTTTAAAGTGTTATTCAGTATAAGAACAAAATACTTCATGTAATGTGTGCTTGATAAAAAGAATAAGATTAGAATCACTGATATAAGAGGGTCCCTGGGTGTGGCAGGTGAGTAGAAAACAGATAAATGTGCAAGTGTGATTCAAATACAGTGGTGGTGCTCAGAAGGGAACATAAGACCAGCCCACTGGACGAACTTTGTAGAGGCCAATTGGGCCACATCTATCAAAATTACAAAAGCACATGACCTTAAACTTAACAATTCCACTGCAAGAATGTATCCTACAGATATATTTGCTCATAGGGAAAATGAAGCACGTACCAAGTTATACTTTTCAGCACTGTTTGTAATAGAAAAGAATGGAAACATCCCAATTGTTCATCCATAAGGGGCTGGTTCAATAAACCATGACACATCTGTGCGATGGAATGCTATGGAGCCATAAAAAAGAATGAGGAGGCTCTTTATGCATGAAGATGGGGATTATTTCACTATTTTGTTAAGTGAAAAAAGCAAGATGCAGAACAGTATGCTTGGTATGTCATCATTTTTATAAAAAGGGGAAAAGGAAACACAGACATACGTATATAAACAATGTATATGCTTGTGTGTGTGTGTAAATTATATAGGCACAGAATATCTCTGGAAATACACACACACATGGAAACTGGTAACATGATCTAACTCCAGGCAGGGAAACCGGGTGGATAAGAATAAGAATTGAACAGAAACTTTCCATTGTCTAGACTTATGTACCTATTTGAATTTTGAACCATGTGAATATGAATATATGTATATCTACATACATAAGGATACAAAGGGACGGAGAAGAAGAGGCTCAAGAGACATGGAAAATATTTGCACATAGAAATCTATCTATTTGTCAAGGGACATGGAGTTATTCCTGAAATTTTTGTTTTGAAGAGCCAGTATTTAAATTTAAGTCACTGCCTATGAAGTCCAAAAAGGTAATAGCAAAGAAAAAATAAAAGTGAGTAGAAGCCACTAAGAGAAGTAGGAACATTTAGAATTTAAATAAATCAATAGTGAAGCAGTGTAAGAAGTCGAACGGAGCCAGGAGTGGAAATATGAGAAAATCACTTAAATAAAAGAAGTTATTACTTTTGGTTCATGCCAAGCAAGTAGAGTAGATTCAGTTTACTATCTTAAAACTTATCCTTTTCAATAGAACTGGTGTGTTTATACTTTTAATTGGAACATAGGGAATAACCATCCTCTGTTTTCCTAAAGCAACTACAATTCTTGGGAGCTGAGTCAGGCGTGGAGGCTATCACTGACTTGGTGGCGGAACATGGGACAGAGAAAATTTAGATATCAGTCATCGTGCTCCACATGGGGTCTGTCTAGTGCCAGGAAAACCAAGCTTATCCTCAAAACTTCGACATAAAGATTTTCGAAGCTTGGGGCTTCTGGATGGTATCTGCATTAAAGGCTCCCAGGATTTACACACAGAAACTTCTCCAGATAGCAGTCTCTTTGAGCCCTTCTCCTCTGAGGCTGCCTGGTGCTATTTAATGTCACAGGGGGAGGGCCAAGTCGGGGAGAAACTAAGCTTGGCAAAAGGAGCAGGCCCAGAGGGTCAGACAGGATGCTCCCCTTCCTCCTGTTTGCTCTGTCCTTAAAGGCGTCATTGCCTCCTTTCGGGGCCAGGAATCTATGAGATTTAACTATAGTTGGATTATGCCCCGTGTACTTAGGCTGACACCAGAGAGTGTCTAGAAAGTAAGTTACTTGTTCTGTCATGCTTATGCTGTCCTCAGAACCTTGCCTTTCCGTTTTGCACCAGAACTGACCACCCAGTAGACGCTCATGGACCACTGGTAGTTTTAGACCTTATTGGGTGGACAATCTGCTCCAAAGTACGCTCCTCCATCATTTCCCTGAAAAGATCTCCCTTATTAATTTGTTTTTCTTATGCAAATGAAAAATTCCCCTGTAGGGGGCTGGCCCAGTAGCGCAGCGGTTAAGTGCGCACATTCCGCTTTTCGGCGGCCCAGGGTTCGCCAGTTCGGATCCCAGGTGCAGACATGGCACCACTTGTCAAGCCATGCTGTGGTAGGCGTCCCACATATAAAGTAGAGGAAGATGGGCACGGATGTTAGCTCAGGGCCAGTCTTCCTCGGCAAAAAGAGGAGGATTGGCAGTAGTTAGCTCAGGGCTAATCTTCCTCAAAAAAAAAAGAAAAAAATTCCCCTGTAGCTGTTATGACAACAGTTGTTCAGGTCTCTGTTTGGCCTGAAATTATATACATTCTTTCCACTCACACTGTTTCTAAAGAACTCTATTTCTGAAATGTGCCCTTTATTTTTGTCCCTTCCTCTCCCTCCCAACCCTCAGGGGGTGGACATTTAAGTAATTAAAATCTAAAAGAAAAACTCTAATTTGCATTTCAGCCTTAAGATGAAATCATTTTGCTGCAGAAAGTGCCACTGCACTATACATAAAAGTCATGACATATAACGGGACCCGCAAAGTTTTGTTGAAACAAATTAACTCAATGTATTGTAGCCTCACAGTTCACAGGACAGTAGTAGCTTTATGGAATTCCATGTTTAATCAATCCACTGGGGACAAAGAAATCTTTTCAGTTTGGTCACTGACTGATTATTTGATGGGTTTAAGTTTGGAGAATCCAAATGAACCCTAAATATTTTCACTCACGTTGCTTGGGCAAAATTAGGCAAAAGAAAAGAGACCATTAGGTCTTTTAAACACAGCAGTCACGTAAGGCCACAGAGGGTTGTAAAGATTTAAAACTGGAGGCCATGTGTGCCAACTGTTGCATGTTTTTAAATCTCAGAGAACAAAGGGTACAATGCATCTGTCACACCTAGGATGCTAGAGGGAGAAAACACAACATTCAAATGAGAACAACGACCTCTACCCTTCAGAGGAAGATGATCTTGAACTTCGGAAGAATAAATAGCATTGTGAGTGTTTTGAAAAGTTTCCTTTAATCTTTTAAGACTAAAATCTCCACTTTTCATTATGAACTCTTTGAATTTGAGAGATATTTTGAAAGTAAACTCTTAGGGCTCTACTCAACTCTGCTGACCCTTTGTTTCTTGGATTGCAAATTGCAGAGATTATGAAAGCTACATATAGGAGTAAGAATTACAGAACAATTCATCAAAGTAAAATGTAGGTCAGGTATAGGCCTTAATTTGGGATCCCCAAAAGCAGACTCTGAGACAAGGATTGGAGTATAAGTAGTTTATTTGGAAGGCGAATGAAACACCCAGTAGCAGGGTGGAGAAGTGAGACAGAGAAGGGAAAAGAGCCAACAAAGCCACCTGTTTTCAGAGTGGACAACCTGAACTCAGGTCCACTGAGGAACTCTGGGAGCCCCAAGAGCACATAGACCTCAGAGTTATTCCACCCAAGGGGCTAGAGAGCTGGGATATTTATACACTGATTCCTGTCATTTATTGGCTGAGCAATACTCCCAAGGAAGCATTAATTTCCTGGCATTTCTGGCCTGTTGCATGGATGGCAAAGCCGACTATGGAGGCCAGAGAAAACCTTCAGGCCTGGATGCTCTGAAGTCGTAAAAGCAAAGGAATTTGGGCAGGGCACCATTAGCAACTGCCACCCTCTCACTGTATGATGCGGTTTTCCACTGAAGTAGTAGCTATAACTATATTTACAAATCCTTATCAATGTCATTGCTGACCTCAAGTCCCCAGCCCTTTACACAGTGCTGTCACATGTCAGCTCATAAAACATATTGGTTGAATGAATCAACAAGTGATTTATTCCATCCACTAATATTACTATTATTATTGTAATTTAAAGGAAGCAAAAGTTTATCATACAATTTTGAAACTGTTTCCAAATGGGCTTATCTCCCAAATAGCATCTAAAAAACTAAGCAGTATCGCCAAGGGTGTGAGGAAATAGCAATTTGCACACTGTTAGTGAGTGTGTAAATAGGAGCAAGCTTCCTGGAGACCAATTTGTCAATATTTATCAACATTTTAAAGGTGCATATTTTTGGACTCAGCAACTACGCTAACAGGAACTTATCTTACAGACACATTTGCATAAGGGTATAGCAATATATGTATAAGATGTCCACTACAGCTCTTTTTAGTAACAGTGAAAAACTGGAAAATAACACCATGAAAGTTAAAAAAAATTATAGTAAATCCATACAATGAAATGCTGTGGATATCATGCAGGCATTAAAAAGAGTGAGGTATATCCATATTTGACAGAGAAAAAGTCCAAGATATATTAAAAGAAAGTGCCAAATTTTAAATAGGATGATCCCCTATGTGTAAAATGATGGGGAGGTCGGGTATTTACAACATAGGTATGCTTATTTGGCCAGATAAAATACCTAGAAATCAAACACTGGAGTTTCCAAATCTATGAGACATCACAGAATCTTTTTTATTTAATCTGGCCCTTACCCTCCAGTTAAATTGATTGGCTATTTTAACAACTCTATTTTACATAAATTTCATCCTTACCAAAAAGTCCACAAAGTGAGCGGTAACACCCTCTGTAGTAGTCTCCGTCAGGGCCCCATTCATATCCCATGACCCACCTCAGAGGTCCCCTACAGAAAACTCCAGTAGAAGCCCTTCTTCCTGCATCTCTTTGCTCTGGATGCAGGAGACCTCTCAGCCTGCATAAGGTGTGGGCTGGAAGTGTCAGGGAATGACCCTCGTGCAACGAGTGACAGGAGTTGGTGGATAAATACCCCGGCTTCCTCAGCTGTCAGGGGGAATGTTTCCAGGCGTGTTCTACACAGTGTCTCAGAAGCTCCCCAGCAGGACTGAGCCCTTGCCCACAGCAGTAACCTGCTCATCAACACGCCTTTGTCGGCTTTCTCTTTTCCTTATCTCACTGTCCCCACCCCTTCACTGGGCTTCCTATAAAATCCTCCCAAATGAAATAATTGCACCTAACTCCTCATCAGAGAGCATGTTGACCAAATGTTTATCTCAGGGTCTGCTTAGGCTACAATACCATTTGATAGGTTAAGAAACTGAGACTCTTAAAAGGTTAGGTAATGCACACCAGGCCACATAGCTACTAGGTTGAACTATACGAAAATGCCATCTCTACAGGTCATAAATGGCCAAATATCAGCAATTTCATATGATTGGACCTAATAGTAAGTATTAGGGCAGAGGTTTGAATCCAGATTGAGAACAAAGCTTGTGGTTTCAAGAGTGATCCTAATAGGTGTGGCCCAGAGTAGACAGTAAAGGGATGTTGTACACATTTTCCACGCTGGTTGCAAGCATGGGCTTTGGATTGAGTCAGACCCAGATTCAAATCCTGCTTCTTATTAGTGTGCAATGGGGATCAAGTTACCTAACCTCCGGGAGCCCCCATTTTGTCACATAGATAATGAAACTACCTCATAAATCTCCTGTGAAAATCATGTGAGATACCATGTAGCAAGTATCTGATACATAGTAAGCCCTCAATAAATGGTTATTTGCTCAAAATGGAAAAAAACAATTTTTCTTTCTTTTGGTTACAATGGACAGAAACTTAAACAAGCTTAAGCACACAAGAGCTTGTGCTGGGTCATGAGATCAAACAAAGAACACGGGTAAGCTGGCCTCAGGTGACTGGATCCAGGAACTTTGGACACCCTCTTTCCGCCCATCATTCCTGCTTCTCCCTGTTTCATTCTTTGAGACATTCGTCGGGTGTTGGAGCCCCTGGCTGCAGGTGACTACTGATGGAAAGGGAGCTCTCCCCAGGGAAGGTCTCTGAGGGGTCCAGCTTTGATTCAAAAACTCTAGACTAACTCCGGTGGCCAAAGAATAGTGGCTAGGCCTGGGTTATTTACCCACTTACTGGGATTGGAAGAGGGGCCTGCTGCCAGCAGAGGCATGGAAAAGGAGCTCTTGGCAGACTGTTCATCTCAATTTTAACAGTCATTAGCATAGACTGAAATAGAGTTTTTTAATTAATAGATTTTTAATATTTAGAGCAGTTTTAGGTTTAGAGAAAAATCGAGCAGAAAGTACAGAGAGTTCCTATATACTCCCTCTCCCACCCTCCCACCCTCCCACACCCAGTTTCCCTATTATCAACATCTGGCATTAGTGTGGTACATTTGTTACAACGGACGAACAATATTGGTACCCTATAATTTACCAACATCCATGGTTTACATTAAGGCTTACTCTTTGTATTGTACATTCTATGGGTTTTGCCAAATGCATAATGTCATGTACCCACCGTTACAGTGTCACACAGAATAATTTCACCACCCTAAACATTCCCTGTGCTCCATCTATTCATTCTGTCCTTCCATCCTCTCCCAACCACTGATCTTTTTACTTTATCTACAGTTTTGACTGAAATATTGTTTTGAATAAACACTTGCAAAGGATTTGAAAATTATAGCATTTCGTTTAACCAAAATTTCGATCATTTTCAGAGGACAACATGGATACTATTTTACAGACCGATAAATCTGCTTTTTTGAATAGAAAACTATACCAAGTCTTCTTGTGTTCTCACAGATTGTCTTACCCCAATTTGCCTCTTCTCATCCTTCCACACTTAAATGCCCCTCTCCCTTGTGCTCTAGCATCTTTTGAGCTGCAAAACCCATTGCATTTAGATTAATTTAGTGCCCATTAATTGGAAATCAAAGTTGCCGTACTTGGCATGACGTTAGATTATTGGAGAGAGAGTTTTTTGCGGCTTTTTGTGGTGGGAAGGGTGGATATCTTCAGGAGGGCGGTAGGAGGGGGGTGTTGTTTGGCTTTTTTTTGTTGTTTTTTTTACATTTTTCTTCCAATTTTATTCCCAGTCCTAATTGCACTGGGAACTGATTTAGCAGCTGTAATGTCACTCACAGCCTCTTGACAGTGCTAGCAACTTGTTTATTTCTTCTCTTCATTGCTTCCTTCAGTTCCCCCAACCTGATTTCTCTTCTGAAGCATCTTGTTCAAAAATAAAGAAACAAAAATGTATTATAAGGAAAACTCATAACTAAGAATCCACGCCGCATTCCTCATATTAAAAAGCACTTTGGGGATCGCCTTCATTTCTACCAACAAATAAACATTTTCCCAAGGTTTAAACAAAGGCACCCTTTAACAGTCTATAAAGAGACTGGCAAAGTCTGATACTATATTAAAATGCCAACATCATCATGTTAAAAAATTATACAGATAACACATAAAGATTATATTGGCTGAATAATTTGTTTAAAGGTATTTCAGCACCACCTTACTACATTTTTCTTTATTGGTGGTATGTTTAACATTAATAAGCTCCACAATGATTTTCATCCTATGTTTTTCTGTGAAAGGGAGAGAGAAAACCAAGAATAATACTGTATTCTTTAAGTCCATAGGAAACTGTTCAGTTCAACCAGTGTGGATTTGGTTTGTACTGTGGCAAGGTGCTAAGATTCACGAATACAAAAGCATAGTCTGTGTCGTAGACTGGATTCTCCCAAAGCAGACAGTCAGATGGAGATAGGGGTACATGATGGTTATTAGGGATCAACACCTGCAAAGGGAATGTGCAGACAGTAGGAATGGGCAGAGAGAGAAGTTGAAGTGCAATGCAAGTCTGACAGAGTCTCCCCCAACCCAGCAGGGAGCTCTGCAGTAAGAATTGTCCATCACAGTTGTCCTGAATCTGGCTTGAACTGGCTGGGACTTGATATCCTCAGCTTGATCAGTCACTGATTGTGGGCTGCCCAGGAAGAGGCATGACCTAGGGCCAGGGGGCTGTCTGTGATGGAAGCAGACGCTGAGGGGGCTGCCCACACTTTTTGCAGCTGGGCAGCAAGTCTTTCCTTGAAGGGGGACCTGGGCAGCACATCTCTGTCTACCACAGTGTGGTGGGAAGAACAGACCCAAATATAATTTATCACAATGTGGCAAAAGTTGTGATAGATGTGTATGTAGGTTGCTACAGAAGCACAGAGCAGGAACTGAGCCAGAGAGGGCATCAAAAAGACTTCTAGAAAGAGGTAACCCCTCAGCTAAATAGGAGCTAGGGGCTGAAGAAGTGGAGGAAGATTTGCATTTTCAGAGCATATTTTATCTGAGGCTCTCCAAGTGTTAATTTCATTTGGTATCTCTCTGGATTGGGACTTAGAGGAATTTAATTATTTTCCTTTCACAGCAGCATGAAATAAGCTATTCAAGGTAATTTAAACCCAGAGCCAGGAAGAAACTTCAGCAGTCTTGGGAGTTCATATTTTAACTACTAACCCAAGAGCCAGACTCAAATGGTTTATCAGTTGAATAAAATATTCCAATCTGCTGAGGACAAGCTTGGTAGGGTGAGGGGTTCTAGAGGCCACACAGTGAGGTCGAGTCTAGTCATCAAAGGTTGTGCTTCCATTTGTTTGTTGCATAACATGTGATATCTAGCTTTAGGGAAAGATCTGGGTAACTGACTGAATGTTTCACATTTTATTATGCATTTTGGTATCAGTTAGAAACACACTAAAATTACTGTCAAAACTGTACAAAGAAGAAAACACCAAAAAGTGGCAAAGTGGTTATTACCACACTTAAGGCTTGTTTCTCTTCACCGAAATTTGCAGAAGCTAGTTCCAGCTCTCAGATTTTGCCTAATGTGATGAAAAGGCCATTGTAGCTATGTGTGACAAAAATGACAACCAGGGTTACCTTCATGGACATACGACCTATGCAGTCACACAGGACGCTGCACTTAGAAGGGGCCCCACGCTTCATTTAAAGCTCTGCTGTTGTTGCTGTCTTGGAATTCTTAAGATTTTGGAACCAGGTACCCATGTTTTCATCTCACCCTGGGCCACACAAATTATGTAGTCAGGCCCGATTACAAATAATTGCTTAAATTAAGAAGCAGGTTTGTTTTCTGGATCTATGCAAAATCTAGTGTTAATTGTTAATATGGAATTTGAATTTTAAGAGCTGGAAACTGGAACCATTTTACCTTTTTATCTTGTACTTTTATTTAATTAGAAAACTATGTGTTCCCTGTAGAACATTTGTTAAGTACGTAAAGTATAAAGAAAATCATCCAGAAATATTCCTTCCTTATGCCCCTTCTGTGATTGCAAAGATATTTAATATCTTTGCTTAATCTCTCTTTGATTATTTCCTGTAATATTTAAAACATTTCTAGAGAAGTGTGTTTTGTACCAGATTCCCAAACTGGGCATGCGCAGAGGATACAGAGGAGACCCACAAGAGTCCTCAAAAAGTTTTTTGAAAAAAGCGATGAGAAATAATTAGGGCAATGAAAACCTGAAGATGAGATGTGTGTTTTCAACACAGGTCCAAGCAGCTAGAGCTCAACTCCGCCCCTTGGGACTCCCCTCCCCCAAGTGTAAGTATAGTGGGGAGGTTTCAGAGGGAATAGACATATTAACAGTGTCTTGTTCACCACTGTATCTCCAAGTCTAGCCCAATACTCAAAAAATATTTGTTCGATTGCCATTGAATTGGAGGAAGATTTTGATATGTGGCTAGGTCATAGTAGAATACTTAGGCAATAGGAACAAATATGGTAAAGTGGGAAAGAGGAGGTGTGTTTGGAATAGGCCAATCAGAATGAAGCTGTGGAGGGCTGAATAATGCCCCCCCCAAAATGACCACGTTTTAATCCCAGACACCTGTGAATATGTTACCTTTCATGGCAAAGGGGATTTTGCAGATGTGATTAAGTTAAGGATCTTGAGATCAGGAGATTATCTTGGTGGGCCCAATGTAATCACAAGCTTCCTTATAAAAGGGAGGCAGAAGGGTCGTAGACACAGAAGGCAATGTGATGCTGGAAGAAGAGAGAGAGAGAGAGAGAAGAGAAGAGAGAAGAAAAAGAGAAAAAAGAGAGAAAAGAGAGAGAGAGGAAGATGCTACAATGCTGGCTTTGAAGATGAATGATGGGTTATGAGCCAAAGAAGGCAAGCGGCCTCTAGAAGTTAGAAAGGCAAAGAAGCAGATTCTCCCTTAAAGCCTCCAGAAGGAACACAGTCTTGCCAACTCATTTTAGGACTTCTGACCTCCAGAACTGTAAGAGATGAAAAGTGTGTTAAGTCACTAAGTTTGTGTTCATTCGTTACAGCAGCAATGTGAAACTAGTACAGAAGCTAAAGGTTAACTCCAGGAAATGCAGCAGACAATTCTGGAAAGATCAAGTTTTCAAGTAAATAAATATCTTTTATTCATAGTATAATGTTGAGCTAATCTTAGTCCCCACAGAAATCAGGAAGGGGCATACACTATAACATCATTAGGCATTTTCATTCATCAGAGAAGATTGTGGTATCATCTTCAGATGGAACTTAAAAACTGGAGAGGTTTTATTGACCACTCTGGTATGGTTTAGGCAATCCCACCAAACCAGGGCCAACACTAGACATTTATGAGTTACACAGGTCACAAGCGACCTTTTGATAGATTTGCTTGTATTGCCCCATGATTGGAAAGGGTTTAAGAGTAAAGCCCAGGGGATGCTACCAGGGAATACATGTTAGCAAAACAGGTAGGGTCATTGGAGAAGGTCTTTGCCTAGAGTTTGGATCTAGAGCTTTACAAGTGGCTTTCCCATTAATATATTCAACAACAGAGTTATGGAAGAGGAGAACAGGCAAATTCAGAAGAAGAGAAAGGGAAGGTAAAAGTGGAATTACCAAATATTACTTTTCCATCACTGTTGTCTCCCTTTCACTATTGGAATCTTGCTGCTTTTGAAAATCATAATTCTTGCAAATGATGAACACAAATATAATTTTCAGCTAATACTCCATGGCATCTATTTTGTTAGTGGTAAAAATAAAGGTACTACTACTATAGTATTGTTATGTCTATAAGTAATGCTTTTTACAATCACCAATCCTGCTAATTTAACTTCCTAAGTACATCTCTAATCTGTTTATTTCCTTACATAGCCTTCTACTACCTATGTTGTTGAGGGTACCAACAGGAAACATATGACACACTCAAATTGGAGGAGGGATTATTTACAAAGGAGTGAGCTCAGAGAAACCACGGAGTAGAAAATAGAGAAACCCTTGGTAGTAAGAGAAAAGTTATCACCCCTAGGGCTGAAGGGACCAGGGGAGGGAGCAGTTATCTAGAGAGAAAGAGTCAGGTACAGAAGGTAGATTGGAGAGGAGTATGAACGTCTGTTGAGGGACGCAGCCAGCCAGAGGAAACCCAAGAAAGAGTGAATTGGGAAAATATGTACCCTGACCTCATTCTCCTCCAAATTTCCAGCCTCCTACAGTGGTTCCCCATTGGCCAAATGCAACCAGTAGCCAGAGGACCCGGGATCTTGTTTCTGTAGTTCACACAGGTCAGCTTCCCAGGGCACAAGGCAGGATGGAGAAGGTGGAGAGTAAATTTGGAGGGGCAAATAGAGAACATTCAGCACACCGCCCTCTTACAGTTTATCATCATCTCTCTACTAAACTAAAGCCAAAGTCGTTTCTCACCATCCACTGTGGCTCCCCTCCAATATGTTCTCCAAACCGCAGTGGAAGTGATCTTTTCAATATGCAAGTCTGACTATGGCAAATCCCTGTTTAAAACACATCAATTGCTTCCCAAAGGCATCAAAATCCTTACCATGCCCCCAACCTCATCTTGGATTGCTCTCCCTCTCGTTCCCTTTGTTCCTGTCACACAGGCCTTCTTTCACTTCCTAGAATAAGCCACAAGGCCTTTGCATCAAGCTATTTCTTTTTTCTTTTTTCTTTTTTTGAGGAAGATTAGTCCTGAGCTAACTACTGCCAATCCTCCTCTTTTCACTGAGGAAGACTGGCCCTGAGCTAACATCCATGCCCATCTTCCTCTACTTTATACGTGGGACGCCTACCACAGCATGGCTTTTCCCAAGCGGTGCCATGTTCGCACCCGGGATCCAAACCAGTGAACCCCGGGCTGCCGAGAAGCGGAACATGTGAACTTAACCGCTGCGCCACCAGGCTGGCCCCCAAGCTATTTCTTTTGTCTGGATTTCTCCACTCCCAACCAAACCCTGGGCCTAGTCCAGGACTCTGCTGGGGAAGCCTTATCTGACCTCCCCCAGCAGACCCCCAGTCTAGGTTAAGCTCCCACTTTACGTACAATGGTGTCTTCCCTGAGAGCACTTATCTTCATTTCCAATTCTATATTCCTTTCCTGTGATGCTTTGATGAAGCCCTCTTCCTCTGTTTTGTTCCCCCTGGTGCCTCCCATGCTGAGCACTGTGCCAGACACTTAGTAGGCACCAAAACAAAGAAAGAATGAATGATTGACTAATATTAACAAGTTACTTTAGAATTGAGTTTATTTCTTTGAATTCAAGCAGAAGCTAAAGTGGATATGGAAAAGAAAATTAACTTTAAAACCCAGTTATGTAGGAATTGGCTAAAGAAAGCCATTTTTTCCTTGCCAAACTGTGTTCCATCCCTTCATTTCTGAGAGCGATGATGCCTTCCATCATTCTCCTGTAACCGCTTTCTCCAGCACAGCCTCAGTGCCTGCTCTCCCAGAGGAGCCAATGCTTCCCACGAGTGCCTGGTAAGGTACAATAAAACTGCTTAACTGGAAGCCTCTCCCGCCTCCCTGCTCAACATTTGTCCTACCTCCCAGGTCATGAAGGATAAGGATTCATGACTCAGGAAATTTCAGCTTACAGACCAGCTGCAGTGTTTATTCCTCGTCAGTCAGAAGGCTGATGTTGAAGAGATCATAGTGGTATAATTATTTGTGTGTGTGTTGGTATGTAATGACTCTTAATGGTGGGTTTTATGACTTCAAATAACCCCAGGTTAAAAAAAAAATGACACCCTATGTCTTAATATTCCCTGAATTCTAGACATTCAAGTTTAGTGGGTTTTTCCACAGGCCTACTACTAATTTAGTGGTCTTAACTGAACTATTCATAAGGAAATGGGTCTCTTTCAGTTCGGCCTGAAGCCTCAACTTACTATTCCAAGTAGTCTATGTGGTCCTTTATGTGATAAATCCACTCAAATGATAGTCCTTGTCTCCTTAAAACATTCATTCCAGACCATCATGGATTCTAGTGTTCTTTTTAACGTTTGTTATATTGCTTTCAGAGAAAAGTAATTGTAAGGAAAATAGCTCACAGGCTAAGGGGAGCGAGAGTTTGCCCAGGTTTTTCTTCTTATTGAAAAGCATCACTTTGGGTAGAGAAGCTACGTTATCAAAATACCCAGAATCCTTTTTGCAGCTGTTTTTATACTTTCAAGTTCATAGTTAGAAAGAATTTCTAGAGAATTTTAGGCCTTCTGGGAATGAAGCTATAATTTGCTTGTGCAACTGTGAGCTGTCTCCCGTCTCCATGTTACCTGGGTGTTTTTGAGCTCACGGCAGGGCTGCATTCCTTTGCTTGACCAAAGCTCTGTCCCCGTTTGTTCCCGCTTAAGCAGGTAGCTCTTCAGCCTACCCCCAAGTCCATTCTTGCCACCCACTGCCTGTATTTCTCCTTTGGCCTAGCACACAGTCCTCACAATAGTATTAGCCTTGGTCTGCTCAACGGTATCAGCCTGGAGTGCTTTCTTTAATGTTACACTAGCTTCGCTCTAAAGTTCCTCGGAAGCTTCAACAGGTCATAGTCTCCGCCCCCACTCCCCACCTTCTGTTCTTCCCACTGCCCCCCACCCCAACTCCCAGGATCTTCCGGCCAGGGCATCTGTCACCTTTTGTTCTCCTTTCCCTGGAAAAAGGGCTCTCTGGCTCACATCTGCTAGTTGCCTTACTTAGGCTAAGGCAATCTGTGATTTAAATGGAACTCTGGGGTGTTAACCAAGGGCGTTATCTTAGGAACTCATGCTGTAGCTGCCATTCTGCCCTGCCAACGGGCTTTTAAGGTAGCTACTGTATTAAAACTTTCTAGGCTCTATCGCTTCTTGGGTTTAAGGTGTTATCTTCAGTGGAGAAGGAAAGACGTAGAAAGTTTATGGAACAGAAATAAAGGAAACCAAACTGCTATCTCGATTCTACACTTAGATGCAGTTCTCATCTCGGGGGAGAGGAGAGGAACTGGTAAAATCACGAGAGACAGGGCTTTTGTCAGCACCCTTGACACCGACTGCTACCCACACTCCACTCTCAACTGGGTGCTCTGTGATTTCTCCAAACGCAGTGACCAAACCCAGCAAGACGTGGTTTGGTTCACTTGTTTGAAGACTTGGCTAGCTAAATCGGGTGACAGTTTAGAGCATGAACTTTAGGTTCAGGAAATGGGCTCAAATTCCATCTTCACCCATCACTAACTGTCACCTTGGGCAAGTGATTTGGCCTCTGTAAAATTGAGTTTATTCTATAAAATGACCACAATAAAAAGCTCTCTCATAGAGTTGTTAAAAAGATTAAAGGAGATAAATGTTTTAATTATACATTTAAATTTTTAAATTTGCAATTGTGATCAAATATATGTATAATATACCATTATAATCATTATTAAGTGTATAGTGTTAAGTATATTCACATTGTTGTGCACTCAATCTCCAGATCTTTTTCATCTTGCAAAACTGAAACTCTATACCCATTAAACAATAACTCCCCATTTCCCCTTTCCCCCAGCCCCTGGCAACCACCATTGTACTTTCTGTTTCTATGAGTTGAACTACTCTTCATACCTTATATTTATGAAATGATACAGTATTTGCCTTTTTGTGACTAGCTTATTTCACTTAGTATTATGTCCTCAAGGTTGATCCATGATGTACCATGTGTCAGAATCTCCTTCTTTTTTAAGGTTGAATAACATTCCATTGTATGTATACGCCACATCTTGTTCATCCATTCATCCATGGATGGACATTTGGTTGCTTCTACGTTTTGGCTTTTGTGAATAGTGCTGCTGTAAACATGGGTGTACAAATATCTTTGAAACCCTGGTTTCAATTCTTTTAGATAAATACCCAGAAGTGGGACTGCTGGATCACATGGTAGTTCTATTTTTAATTTTTTGAGGAACTGCCATACTATTTTCCATACTGGCTGCACCAGTTCACATTCGTACCAACAGTGCACAAGGGTTCCAATTTCTCTACATCCACACCAACACTTGTTATTTTCTGTCTTTTCTTTTCCTGATAGTGGCCATCCCAATGAGTGTAACGTGATATCTCATTGTAGTTTTGATTTGCATTTCTCTAGTGATTAGTGAGGATGAGCACCTTTTCGTGGGCTTGTTTGCCACTTGTATATCTTCTTTGGAGATATGTCTAATGAAGTCCTTTGCCCATTTTTTAGTTGGGTTATTTGGTTTTTTGTTGTTGTTAAGTTGTAGAAGTTCTTCATATATTCTGGATATGAACCACTTATCAGACATACAATTTTCAAATATTTTCTCCCATTCCGTAGGCTGCCTTTGCACTCTGTTGATTGCATCCTTTGATGCATGGAAGTTTTAAATTTTGATGTTGTCTAATTTATCTATTTTCACTTTTATTGCCTGTGTATTTGGTGTCATATCCAAGAAATCATTGCCAAATCCAATGTCATAAAGCTTCTCCTTTATGTTTTCTCCTAAGAGGCTTATAGTTTTAGGTCTTACACTTAGGTCTTTGATCCGTTTTGAGTTAATTTTTTATATGGTATAAGGTAAGGGTCCAACTTCATTCTTTTGCATGCAGATATCCAGTTTCCCCAACACCATTTGCTGAAAAGATTATCCTTTCCCCATTGAATAGTCTTTGCGTCCCTGTGGACATAATTATATGTTTGTTGTTGTGATTATTTGATTCATGTCTGCCTCCCTCACTAACTTATAAGCTCCAAGAGGGCAAGAATCATGTTGATTTTGCTCACTTAACTTGAGTGAGTACCCTCAGTGCTTAGTATATATAATAAAGGCTCCATAAAGTTTTATTGAATGAGCAAACAAATGCTTGAGAAAAACTTAGCACAGTGCCTGGCACTAAATAAAATTTCAATGAGCAGGAGCTATTATTATTGTTACTGTTGCTATTCAACCTATTGTATGTACCCTTCGCCTGAGGCACATTTTGCTTAATCTGAAAAAAGTGAAAATAAAACTTATTGCCTCCAAGAAACATGAGAAAGCCAATATCAGAATGCACGATGACTCAGGCTTTGGGATCTGGCAGACTTGGTTCAAACATTGGTCCATCTCCTTCTGGCCTTGTAATCCTTGGCACATTACTTAACCTCTTCCAAGTCTCAGTTTCCTCATCTGTAAAATGAGGGCAATAATATTTACTTCATATAGCTGTTATGTGGGTTAAATGAAATATGTATAACGTCTTTGCATAGTGTCTGGCTTTTATAATAAGCCCTCAATAAATGGTCCTTCTGTTATTTCTTTACAGACCATTAGAATCTCTATCTTTTCCCCTTAGTTTGGTTTTGCTATTGTCCTTTAAAAGGTTACTTTCTTAACTATTGCCTCCATTTACAAGACAATTTAAAATAGATAACAAGGGTAAATAGCTTAAATGGGAAATATTTGATTAGAATACTTAAGGCAAAATATCATTGAAGAGTTCCTCTCAGATCTGGGAATTAGCAAAGACAGCCTGTGGAAAAGTTAAGAGTTATTTTTCCTCTTGACCAAAATGGAAACCATCTTATTAGTGCAGATCCTGACACTATAATACATGAGAATGAAGAATAAAGATTTTTCAGGAAAAGAATCTCCATTGAAAAACAAGTATCATTTATGGGAAAGTATGGTAAGAAGGAAATATCTCCTTGAGAGTTTTACAGGCTCATACTGCCAGAAAAGACCCCTAGAGAGGATCTGCTCCATCTGTGCCCAGGGGAGGGGAAATGATTAAACCTACCAGTGTTGATAGGCTTGTATTTCATATTGGCGACTTATTCATCACTTGACCTTTTCTACAGCTCACTTAGCATATACTCCTTTCTATTGAAGTTTGGGTGACTTACATGACTCTTTGCAACTTAGCCAGAGCTGGGCTCAATATGTCACCCACTGGACATGTTGCAGCTGATTGTGCATTTTTACCAAGTAGTGTGACAGTTTAGTGGCAGCCTGGAAAGAAAGCATCAGGAAACCCAGAAAAGGAAATTAAGGAAAAGATACCAATTTAAGTCCCCACTTTACCTTTGAAATCTCTCATAGCTAAGACAGAAGGAAAAATTCCAAATGCTATGTAAGATTTTCATTTGTTTTTCTACACAAAAGATAGCTAGTAGAATTACTTTTAATTAGTAGAAGTAAATCCAATGCCCTTTTCTCTGTTTCTGCTCTCTTTAATACCTCTTCAGCTCTGATACTGTTGATCTCCCCTCCTCTGTGAAAATCATGTTTCTTCTGTTGTGCATTTTCTTCCCAAGAATCCAACCACTTTAACTGTTTCTGTTGGCTCCTCAATCTCTTCCTAATTATAAGTGATTCTCTAACACAGTTCAAGAAACATATAATCATTTATTTATTTATTTGATGAACATACGTGGAATACTGACTATGTTCCAGACACTTTCTAAGTTCAAGGGTTGAAAGAGAAAGGCTATAAACGAAACAAATAATTGAGATTTCCAGGAAGTGATAAGGGCTATGGAGCTATTCATTCATTCATTCATTCCTCATTCCACAAAATCCTTTGACTTCAAATATCTTGAACGCCTACTACACAGCAGGCACTGTTCTAGATGCAGAGAATTCTCTTCCATGGACCTGAATTGTGCCTCCCCATGGTGAGCAGGATGGGACAAGAAGTTGGAGGCAGGAGCCCAGTGGGTAAAGTGAGACAACATCTCAGTATGGGTTGATGGGGGAGTGGATTAGAGTGGAGAATGAAAGAAAAATTGACAGGATTTGATGACTAGCTGAACATGGAGAAAGAAGTAGAGTGCTAAGAAAAAGCCAACGCCAGTATTTGGGTGACTGGCAGAACAGGGAGCCTTCCATCATTCATTCTACCCTTCTCCTGCTGAAAGTGTCCTGATGTTCTTCTGGGGCCTTTTCCTACCCCTCCACTCTCATCAGGGGATTGATTCCCACATCCAGCTCAAGTGTGGGCCCTGATTGGTTAAATTATTCAGTGACTCTTATTCCCTGGCTACAGTGATTTGTTCAGGAATGGTCATGTGCCTCAATACGAGACCAATGAGACAGAGTGAATCCTAGAACATGGGCAAGACCTACTGGATAAGATTCCTCTTCTCTTGTCCTGGATGCTGATATATAAAGAGGTGAAGTCTGGAACAGTGGCAGCTGTTTTGCTACTTCAAGGGGAGAACTTGGAACTCTGGGGGCCACCTTGTGAAACCTAAGAATGAAGCCAGTATCACAGAATGCACAATGATGAGACGGGGAGAAAGTGCATCTTCAGTGACGTGATTTGAGTCCTGGATCAAGCCTCTCATGAAGCTGGCATACATCTCAACTTTTCAATTATGTGAGCCAAAGATTCTCTGTATTGTTTAAGATGGTTTGAGTTTCCTTTCACTTGCAACCAAAAGAATCCTGACTATTGCAAGCCCATTAGCACAGCACAGTGTTGAGTCCCAAGGAGGCCAATCACTACTTGTGGTCTTAAACTACTTGTGATCACACTACTTGTGATCCAATGAATGGATATCTTCTTATTAACTTTTGAGATACAACATGTTCAGTGTATACTAACACTATGTTGTGTCCAAAGGCAATCTTGTTTTCACTGTCAAACAAAAGTTCCCAGTCACTTGTTCACTGATAATAAAGAAAGAAGGGTAAAATGAATCTTTAGACAGAGGTTTACAGAAGCAAACACGTTTGTATTCAGATCCTCCTCTACTCCCTGAAGTGTTCTTTTGCGTTTCTTATGGGTTTCTCCACCCTAGTGATGAAGTCAGCCCTGGCCCCTTTTTTTTCAGTGAGCTTATGCGCAGCCAGTGTTGGGGCAGTGGTTCTTAACTTTTAGATGTACAAGACTCACTTGGGGAGCTTATAAAAATACAGATCCCTGCGACACGCTCCAGGAGATTCAGATTCAGTTAAGTCTTTGGTACTGCCCAGGAATCAAGATTTTTAACATTTTTTCATAAGCTCCCAGGTGATATGGATGCAGTTGTCATTTTGAGAAACGTCCTTATCTTACATTGGGTTCCCCTAAAGCAGATCCTGATAAGGGGTTTCATAAGCGAATGATTTGTTAAGGAAGTAGTCCCAGGAGAAACCTGTTAGGGAATGGGAGAAGTAGTAAAGGGAAGGGGAGGGAGTCAGGCAAAGTCCTGCGGAGGGTCGCTGCAGCCTGATCCCAGACGCGGGGGGTCCGCCCCCCGCCCCCCCCCCC
>NC_060276.1:88859339-88906235 GCF_021613505.1 Equus quagga
CGGCGCCGGGCCCGGGCCCCCCTCGCTCCCGCGCCCCGGCCCCGCCGCCCGCGCCGGGGCGGTCGCCCGCAGAGGAAGGCGCCGCAGTCTCCGGCCTCGCAGCCCCGCTCGCTCGAGCGTCCTCAGCGCCGAGGGCTCGCGGGTCCTGAGGGGAGGAGGCGAGCAGGGGCCGGGCACTGAGCTCTTTGGCGCCCCCACCCCGGTTTTCGGAGCCCTCCACGCTGCGGCCGCTGCCCCCTCCGGACCATGGCCGACGACGACGTGCTCTTCGAGGATGTGTACGAGCTGTGCGAGGTGATCGGCAAGTGAGTCTTCACGCGAGGGAGCGGGAGTGTGGAGAAATGCAGTTCAGTGATGCCTGGGTCTTCCCGCACCCGCGCCCGCGCCGGGCCTGCCCCCTGCCCTCCCTCCCCTCCGCCTCCCTTGTCCTCCTCACCCGGGAGTATTTATAGACGTGTACCTGGACCTCCTGCCGGGCGGGGGTCTGGGGGTTTCTCAGCGATCCGTGGAGGCCAGCGAGCCGAGGTCAGCCACCCCGTGAGGCGTGGGGCCGGCTGAAATCTGCTGTCTGCATTTTATCTGACGGTTGCACAGGGACGTGGCAGAACCGATTTTATAGTTGCTTCCTGGGAACAGTTGGGGTTATTGTTACCTTGCGTGTAGCACAGACCATTAACGAAAAGAGCAGCTTGCATTTCCTTTGCTTGCGTGGAGAGAGAGAGAAAGAACGTCCAGGGTTTTTAATTGTGGGGTGTGTGTCTATTGTGCAGGATATTAGATAGATGCCTTTGTGTTCATCCCATGCGCGGATTGGAGGGGGTCGTTTAAGACGGGGTGCGTTCAGTTTCAGCGAATTCCTCCCCTGGTATGGACGAACGTGGAAAGAGTTGGGGGTATCCGAATTTTTAATGCCTCGTTATGCAATGACTGTTAAATCAGTGTTCGAGGCTTCCTTCGACTGTTGTTGGGATGGTGGTTAGCGTGGTAGAGCCGTCTGCTTTGAGTCACCGGGCTGGTCTAGAATATAGAACTGACAGTCCAAATGCTCATCCTTTCATCTGCGTTGTATAATTACACTAGGGAAAAGCAGAGAATCAGATTAATCACAGTGCTGATTGAGAATTAAATCTGCAGTTCCTCATCTAATTGTCCATTCCTTAAATCTGTTTTGAATAGTTTCCTTTTCATTCTTGTCAAACAGTATTCCAAGTGCACAATCCTGCTAATTTGCTTGTGAAGGAAATGCTGGCGATCTGAAGTTGATTTCCTAGTTCAGTGTGTATTCTGTGGCTTTAGAAGTTGAGGAGATAAGATTTAAGAGCAATTTTTGCTTATTTATTGAGGATTTCTAGATAACTGCCATTGAAATATTTTACCTCTTTTTGGAAGCGGTGCTTTATTGTCTATTTTAAGGTCCGCAGTTTGGAAATGAAACCAAGACCTTAGAGCAGTTGGCTCGCTCTCTGTTAAGTTGTCTGCAGTACTGAATTTCAATTTGTTTAAGTGCTGATAACTCATT
Source organism: Equus quagga (assembly GCF_021613505.1). Lineage (NCBI taxonomy): Eukaryota > Metazoa > Chordata > Mammalia > Perissodactyla > Equidae > Equus > Equus quagga. The sequence goes on from NC_060276.1 coordinate 88,860,859, forward strand.
TTTTTCTTCCATGTTGAGGTATTTCAGTGTTGCCTCACATGGTGAAATTGTGGATGGAGCTTGCTGCACACTTTCCTCAGACCCAATTGATACAAGGACATGTTACTCCTTGCATCTATTGTTACATGACCAGCCTGTCTACTAGAAGAAGGATGTCCAAATGTGCCCTGACAAAGTGCTTGTGGAAGTGCTCTAGAGCACAGCTGTCCAAAAGATATATAATGCCAGCCCCATATGTAATTTTACATATGTAAATTTTCTAATAGCCACATTAAAGAGATTAAAAACAAAGAGGTTCAATTAATTTTACTAAAATATTGTATTTAGCCCAATAGATCCAAACTATTATCATTTCAACATGTAATCAGTATAGAAATTATGGAGCTATTTTACATCCTTTCTTTCATCTTTGGAAATCTGACGTGTATTTTACACTAACAACACGTCTCAATTCTGACACTAAGCTAAATTTTCATCGGAAATACTTGATCTGTATTTAGGTTTCATAAAATTTGCATTTGCAAAAGTAGATTCACATACCCAAGTTGTTCCAAACATCCCTAAAAGTTTTCTAGTTACTGAATCAAGTATCTCTTTCTAAATTTAAATTTGTTAATTAAAATTAAACAAAATTAAAAATTCAGTTCCTCAGTTGGACTAGCCACATTTTAAGTGCTCAGTAGCCATATGTGAATAGCACAGTTCTAGAGACAAATATGTCAAAACATCTCCTTGGTTTCTTCATTCTTAGCACCCACTGAAGGTAAATTAGGTGTTTCCCAAAAGCCCCCAAATGATTTTGTGTGTGTGGGGGAGTGAATGATGTTTGTTGTGTCTTGGTTGTATTTGATTTAAATGAGGCATAATTGGAATTGTGAAGTAATTGGAAATGTGACATTAAAAAATGTTAATTATATTGTGATGACGAAATATAGCCATCATTGAATCAATGTTAGTAACTCATTCTGATTCCTTAAGGTCTGGAAGAGTGATGATCTGATCTCTTTGGATATTGAAAAGAAGTGGTCAGCATCACATTAGCACCATGAGTATTCTGCTGAGTTATAATTGATAGAATATTTTCAGGAAACACCTCTCCTAGAACTAAATTCATCTCTTCTCTTGCTTTGAAGCTGCATGAGGAGGGAGGGCAAGCTAATTTTGAGAGGATACGTATGCTATGGCTACCTTAACTACTATGAACGTGAAATCTCATTCATAGCCTACAAAATCTAACTTGGTCAGTGCCATTTATAATATGTCATTCCATGAAATAATGAATTCAAGGTAGCCTTCGTGATAAAGAATGTAATGATAGTGTTCCTCACCCTGTGTAAAGGTTGAAGGTTTCTCCGGTAAATTGTCTCAGCATATATTGATCTGAAAATTGAAATTCACTTGAGATTTTCTTGCAGAGACCTTGACAGCAGATGTTTAACTTACAATTTGTTCAGCTCTGGATTTAAACAGAAAGGCCTTGAAGATGTTCACTTGTACTGAATACCTTTTTGTTGATTTCTCTCCAAATTCTCTGGAATTATGATTTTCTTTTATACCAAATTAGTATCACAAGTTGTTTTTGACCCTTAGGTCTTAATAGGTTGAAATTTTCACTGAGGTACTTTAAAATGGATTTCACTTTTCAGGATCAGTTGACCACCCACTCATTCCACTACGTCACTACTTATCTACTCACTCATCCACTATCTTCAAGGGAATCATGAGCTTGATTCATTATGGATATTGGGAGGATGCTATATCTTTTAAAAAAAATTTGAGCTCTTTTCCTCTGTGTTTCTTATTTTTGAAAGTCTTACAAAAACTCTTCTGAATGCCTATTGTTTCCTTAACATTTTCCCATGTAACGTCTTTCAAGTGACTGAAACAAAACTCCAATGATGGGACCTTATCATAGTACCCAAACTTCTTATCTTAGCAAATGTGGCAATTACTAGAAAGGAAAGGTATTGTGCAAATACAAGTAATTGGCTAATTTTTATGTCATGATCATTTACTCTATCTTTTGCAAATTTATAGTTTTATAAGTGAATGTACCATCAGTAATATTACATGAAGGAAATTTTAAGATGATTCATCCAAATTAAAACATAGGAATGCTTACCTTCATGGTACAGCAGTTTTGTGAAAGAGAATAGCAAAACGCACACTATTTTCACCTTGTGTAGGCTGAATATTTGCCTGAGTGTTTAGTAACCTGTAACTTCTGATTTTCCTGCCTTGCTTGGTAGGACACAGACTAAAATTGGACTCATGCAGCATGACCCCATCTTTCTGCTCAAGGATGACATGCAAGTTTGAGGCATGCTGTATTTGCTTACACCTCAAGAGCGCTTATCATATTTAATTACAGTTACTTATTTATGGGTCTCTCCACCTAGCTAACAGGGAGCTTCTTGAGGGCAGGGAACATATGTTACACATCTTTCTCCGTTACTTAACACAGTGTCTGCATTGTTACAGTCGCTCATTAACTATGGAATGAATTGAGTAGTTTTAATAAAATCTCATTCAAAGGCAAAAAGCGTGTTTATCAACCTCAGAGCAATAATTGTCCCGAAAGGCTGTATTAGTTTAAGTAGTGGATCTCCACCTGGCTGCATATTAGAATCACCAGGGGAGCTTTTAAAAAAGACCAGTGCCGGGGCTGGCCCGGTGGTGCAGCGGTTAAGTGTGCATGTTCTTCTTCGGTGGCCCGGGGTTCGCCGGTTCGGATCCTGGGTGTGGACATGGCACTGCTTGGCAAGCTATGCTGTGGTAGGCATCCCACATATAAAGTAGAGGAAGATGGTCATGGATGTTAGCTCAGGGCCAGTCTTCCTCAGCGAAAAGAGGAGGATCGGCAGCAGTTAGTTCAGGGCTAATCTTCCTCAAAAAAGAAAAGAAAAGAAAAGACCAGTGCCAGGGCCCTGTGTCAAAGCAGTGAAATCATAATCTCTGGGAGTGGGTCCTGGTTAGTATTTTTTTTTCAAGCTCTGTAAGTGATTCTAATGTGGCAGCTATGACTGAGAATCATTGGTTTAAAACGTAAGTTATGTCTAATATTTTGGGACTGTCTTTTCAGAGGCTTACAGTTTTTAAAAGGTAGAATAAATGTTTTGGGGGAGGTATTGAAGCCAAAAGACCAAAACATGGATTTTATTTTCTCTACACTGTGTTTCTGAGCCTTGTTGTGTAAGAATTTTGTTTCAACCTGTGTTTGGCTTTGATTTTTGGGTCTTATAAGATTCGCATTGATTTATGGCACTCATTTGATGCTAACGCGGTGATTGTCTGATGTTTGGAACAACACAGAACAAGGATTACTTCAATAACAGTTGATGGTGGCTGTCTACTATAATGACTTAATTTAATATCAAGAAACTTATCAGTTTAGTATGGATTGTGTTTACACATTCACTCTATTAAAAGAGTATGGTTAAGTTGCTTATATACTTTAAATACTGTACTGGAGATTCCAATAACGGCTGTTTGCCAGATAATTGAGTTAAGTGCAGCCTTTATGTAAATATTGGGTTAATAATATGTAAAATACATAATTTAGCATAGAGAAGAATTTAACTTTACTGATTTGTACTAATCACTATGGCTTTCACATATATTAATTAGCCCAGTGATTTCAGTTTCTAGTCCCACAGTTGGGAATGTTACCTCATGTTGGAACATCTTTCTGGGAATTTTAACTGGACATTGTAGGTAGGTTAGTTTTTAATGTTAGGAAAAGGTCAAGTGTGAGCCTGATGGAACGAAGAATTTTCCAGAAATGAGTAAATGTTCCATGCAAGAAGTGCTTGATCAGAATGACAGTCATGTAACAGAAGCAACACAAAAGGTAAAAGAAACATAGTCACCAGCTAACCTGCTGGTGGCCCAGAAAGATCCAAGCCCGTGGGGGTTAAACTGAGGTTCTGCAGTGGAAAAACCTGTTAAACGTGGGGTGTGGATTCCTATCTGCCACAGGCTTTATTGGGAGTAGGTAAGCCGTGTTGATTCCTGACGATGGAGTTTGATTCTCGGACCATTTTGGAGGGAACTGAGCTACTCAGTTGCCTTTCTGCATGTGCACAACCTTCTCCCAGTCTCTTCATGTCTGTTTTCTACAGTCTGATTTAGGACTTGGAGTTTGTGAAGTGTCATTTGCACCTTGTCTTCGTAAATACTTCCTGCGACTTCCTTACCTTCTGTATGTCCTTGACATAAACAGTTCATCCCCCTCCATTTTTCCCTTGTGTCTGCAACAGTTTCACCTGACAGACTATATCTCTAATGTCCCTTAAATTGTGTTCCTGGATAGTTCCTTTAAATTAAAAATTCTTTTGCCATCTCCCGTTGTAGCCCTACTCAATAAATTAAAGAAGCAAGTATACCTCACTTTTTGAGATTGTTCTTGAATTACTGCATTTTTGTAAATGTTTTCACATTTTGAATGTGGCAGAAGCACTGTTTAAGGGAACTTTGACATAAGATTGTTTATGAGTAAAAAAAAAATCTTTCATAACTTAATGCCTACTTTGTAAGGGAAATTGACATTTATGCCTTCTAATTTTAGGCATTTTACATATATTATCTCCTTTAATTGTACCCATTCTACTGAGAACACTGAGATTCAGAGGGGAGTAAGTAACTTACCTGAGATCATACATGGGATTCCAGCTGGTTCTAAAGTGCATTCATTTCATGCTGCATTGTTGATTCCAGTTGTGAAAATGCTGCACTGGGTTTCCTTAAAAGCACGTCTTCATTTTCAGAGTTTATTTACTGCAAATTTTAATTGTTTGACACACTAGTTAAATTTCTTACCTCTTCAGCAGAGGTTCCATACTACTATTCATTGTTTCATCTATTTTGTTTTTCTTTTTGTCTTTCTCTTTAATGAAATATCAGCGTTTGCCACCAAACTGATAAGTCTGTGCATTCTTTAGCAATGGAAATATAGAATCTTGGCCATCCATCCAAAATATGATTTGTTTTGGAACTTTCTCTATCCCTTTTACTCTCCAAGTTTTTCCTTCCAATTTCCCTGCCCCAACAGACAGAATAGTTGATTGATTACTCCTAACTTGCCAAACCAGAAGTAATGAGGTTGCAGAGAGAGGTGTTTGTTGGGAGTGGGGTGGGGTAGTTTCCACAGGGTAGTTATTCCTGTATCCTGTGAGAAAAATACTGAAATTGTTCTCTCTGTCTCTCCGAACTGTGTACAGGATCACAGCAGCGGAGTTGTGAGCATCTCAGCTGTTTGTTAGCACCACACATCTAAGTAATCAAGTGACTGAGTCACTGCTGCAGAGCAGGTACCTAACCCCAGCCAACAAGGTGATGGGGTGTGCACTGCTCACATTTTTGGTTGTGCTTTTTAGTTGCAACTGACAGTGCAGATTCTAAGACCACCAAATATGGCTCTGGATTTATGTTACAGGGTTCAAGGTGCTATAGGACCAGCTCTCCTTTCTTTCTCTCCTGGGGCCACCCAGTATCTTGGTCTCCCCTCTTTCAACTCAGTACACTATAATTCCCCTGATGGCCATTGTGGTACTTTGGTATGATTGGTTGCAGAGTCCAAGTCAGTATAGGCAGAGTCTCTCTTTGGCTGTCTACACTGGGAAGATTTCATTTCTGAAGCTAGTTTGACTTAAAAGAAGTTAATGTGTATTTCCAATTTTGAGATTTAATAATTTTCTACTGCTTTCTCTTCATTAATTCGTTTTTATAAAATTAATTTAAAACTATAGATGGTACAAGGGTAACTAGCGAGTCTCTCTCCATTCTCCCACCATCCAAGACCTCATTCTCCAGAGGTAGCCATTGTCTAGTTCTTGTATATCTTTCTGGAAGTTTTTTGTTTGAAAAACAGAAAAGGATCATATTTGTACACAATAGTGAAATATTCATTTTCCATTGAAAAATAGTATATCTGATGACCTTTCTGTATCCATCTATGTGTCTGTCTTAACTCTGTCTCTTCTTAGACTGCTGCCCAGTATTCCATGGTGTAGATTGGTACTTTGGCTTTGAATTGAGTGAAGGCCATTTCTAAGTGTACATTGCTGGAAATGCCTGACAGGAGTTTGAGTGAGACATCTGGAATGACAGTGAAGATTTGGGAATCATCTGGGGAAGTGAAACTATGAGTGAATGAGTTTTGGGGGGTTGACTGAGCTGGGGGATTGTGGCTTGGAGTGTAACTCACAGAGTTAGAAGAATTACAGTAGCTGGACATCACAGAAGTTTCACAAAGGGGAGGATCAGTAGTGTAAAATGGCAACACACTCTGATTGAGGACCCAGAAAGGCTCGTCTATACCAGAAAGTCAATTTACATGAATATAATGTTTAATATTCAGTTCTTGGTGTGACTGAAAAGCAAGGTGCTGGGTTCATTTCTGTGGATGTTGGTAATATACTATCTCTCTGTGAATCTTTCTCATCACCATCATATTTAGGGTAAAAAAAGGAGTAGATTTCTTTTTCACTATAGCTGTGTTTTGCAAATTCTCATGGCTGGCTTCTAGGCAAACCATTTGGTTTTCCTAAGATTAGGTCTTTTTGATTCCTGAGCTTGGTGCATAATTTTCAATTAAATGGAAGCCTTTAATGAAATGACAAAGTAAATTTTGGATACTATAAATTTACTTTGAGTTCTTGATATTTGTCAAACCAGTGTTGTTTTCTTAAATCCTTTCCCCCTGTAGGGAACTGAATTCTTCCTTGCCTCAAGGTTTTTGGTTCCAGTTGGTGAGTGTAGTACTCTCCTCCCCTTTCACATTGCTCTTCCCCCCAAACCCCAACTAAATTTGATAATTTGCTTTTTTTAGTTGTCCTCATCCATTCACAATAAGAAATTATTACTTTATTGCACTTAAGCCAATTTTTTTGTATCTAAGTGCACATTATTTCATTTCAGCATCTTGTGTTCTATTACTGGGCTGTTGCATTCTTTTTTTTTCAATCTTTTTTATTTCTGTTAATACACTTTTTTTTGCTGTTACCATTGTTTCAAATATTTGAATCATTTACAGATAGGAATGATGATTGTTCTCTCTCTCAGTGTAGTTTAATAATATCCAAATATACTATCTTGAGTCTGTATTTCAGGCTTTTAATTTTAACCCTGAGTTTAGAGTATTTGAGTGTATTTAGATCTAGGATGGAAGTATTACTGTTTAACCATATGCAGATTTTAATGTTTTATTAAAACACTTGAAGTTATTAATTCAGTTACAGAGGTCTCTAGCCCTGCTAAAATGTACAGATTACCATTATACCCCTGCTATTTTATAGAATCTAATTCGTGTTTTTAGGAAACATCATGGATTTTTGACCTTTCTGCTTACCCTTTATATGTCCTTCCCCCCAAACATATGGATCAACATTGCTTTGTAGCTTGTAAGGCAGCCCCCTAAGATCTGATCTGATAACCTTTGGGCACAGGGTAGCCATTTTCTCCTTATTTATAGAAGGAATGATAGCTGCTTCGCAAGCCATTTGCATGGATTAGTGATTGTAAAGTGCAGCATAAGTATTTTTTATTTCCAGAATGTCTCTGAGATACTCAAATTACTTTTGGCAGCTATGTAGATAAGTTTCAACAATTTCTAAATGTGCACTTTCTCAGTGCTAAACACAGGCTCTATTACATAAATAATATGGTGAAGTGAACATTCTTTTCTACCACATGCGTAAAATTGTTAGTGGTGCTAACATTTATTCCTTTGTTCATTTATGCATTCATTTCTAGCTGTGTGGCCCTGGGCAAGTTACTTAATCTCTCGGAGCCTCATTTCTTTATCTGTAAAATAAGAGTGATTGTATATACCTTGCAGAGTTGTGAGGATTGAATAACAAGATCTATGTAAAATGTCTAAAGGTGGTTGTTGTTATTTTAATTGCCACTATCATTATCACTCACCAAATACTTGCGTTCTCTGGCCTCAAGGAGCTCTCTGTCAACGGGAGAAGTTGACAAATAGTTCAGATCTAATCCAACTAGACCATAAGGCCTGTTAAGGCCAGGGTCACGTCTGACTTGTTCGCCTAGTATCCTCAGCAGAACTCGGTAACTGACGTGTAAGTACTCAGTTAGGAGTTGTTGAAGGAGTGAGAGTGTTAAGTGAGCAATCCAGAGACTGTGACCACTGAGTAGAAGGAAGTTGAGGACATCTTTACAGAGGAGGTGAGGCTCAAATGATTGGTTGGTCTTCTTGATAACTCATTTAATTATTTTAGGCCTGTTTGCTCATTTGGAAAAAGGAGTAGAGGAATACAGGTAGGGAAAATTAAAGAAATCTTAAGAAAATTCTTAAAAATGTTTATCCTGTTTTATCTTTTTAAATTAATAAACCTTATTCTTTTAGAGCAGTTTTAGATTCACAGCTCCTATTTTAGTTTTAGTGACCCAGGTAACATAAGAAATTCAGACAATAAGTATAAAGCTACAGTTTTCAGGGACAACTTGAGGAATTTTTTTCCTTGGTTCTCAAATTCTGTGGTTTGAGTGCTCATTATATGCTGGACATGGTGTTAATTCTTAATATTTTTGTAACGGAACTTGGGCCACAACACTTCCCTTTGAGTCAGTCATCCTACTTCTCATCTTACAGTTGAGGAAACTGAGGAAGAGGGAGATTAGTAACTTGCCCCCGGCTAAGTGGCAGTAACAAGTGGCAGCACGGGGATTCTCTCCTGGGTAAATGTGACCCATCTAAGCACCTGCTCTTCCGTACTGTTTTACTTGTCATTTAGTATGAGCAGAGACTGTCTTTTAAGGAGTATTCCTAAATATAAGACTCTAATATTCTGCTTTTGGATGTTTTAACAGATTAATAGAATGCCTTTTTTTTTTGGTAACAGCTTCATTGAGATATAATTCACATGCCATATAATTCACTCATTTAAAGTGTACAATTCAATGGTTTTTAGTATATTCACAGAGTTGTCCAACCGTCACCACAATAAATTTTCAAACATTTTCATCACCTCAAACAGAAACCTTGTATACTTCACCTCTCACCCCTCTATCGCTCCCGAGCCCTGGGAGCGACTCCTGTACTTTCTGTCTCTACAGACGTGCCTATTCTGGACATTTCAAATAAATGGAATCATACAATATGTGGTATTTTGTGACTGGCTGCTTTCTCTAAGCATAATAGTTTCAAGGTTCATCCTCGTTGTAGATATATTAATACTTCATTCCATTTTAAGGCTCAATCATATTTCATTGTGTGGATATACCATATTTGTTGATCTATTCATCAGTTGATGGGCCATTTGGGTGGTTTTCACCTTCTGGCTATTGTAAATAATCCTACGATGGACGTTCATTTACCAGTTTTTGGGTGGACTTATGTTTTGGTATTTCTCTTGGGTATATACCTAGAAGGGGAATTGCTGGGTCAAATGGTAACTCTTTTTAACTTTTTGAGTTATGCTAGACTGTTTTCCAAAGTGGCTGTACCGTTTTATGTTCCCATCAGCAATGTGTGAGGGTTACAATGCTTCTTAATCAGGTGAGTACTATCAGAGTTTGCCTATAGAGTCTGTTCAACACACTGTGACAGAAAGCAATTTTGTGGGTTGTTGGTCAGCCTTTTACCTCATGGACATATTCATACTGATTTTCAACAATTTTAGATATTGTAGACCAAGGGCTGGCAAACCATCTGTAAACTACCAGATAGTAAATATTTTAGGCTTTGTGAGCCATACAGCGTTTGTCATGGCTACTCAACTCTGCCATTGCAGCCTGAAGACAGCCATATGAAAACAAATAAGTATGGCTGTATTCCAATAAAACTTTATTTACAAAAATAGGTGGTGGGCTAGATTTGGCCCTTGGGCTGTAGTTTGCTGATCCTGCTGTAGATTAAAAATGAAACTAGAGCTTATTGTCCAGTTCCCGTTCTTGTCTACCCTCAAGGTTGGATGTTCTTTCAGTGGTCTGAGTAGCCCCATGGTGGGTAGGTTCTTTCTGCAAAATGTAAAGCTATTAAGACTGGTTCACTGAACTTTTTTCAGTGTTAAATGGGGGAAATCCTACCCATTTAGTCTTTTTTTTCTTTTACTGCTTTTGGATTCTCTTTCTGATCCTAGGTTAAAGGGAAGAAACCCACAAAATTCTTTTAAGATTGTCTGACTGGAGGCAATATAAATGTGGAGTTCTTGAAAAAACTTATTTCCTTCATTCTTGAATATTGCCTGTACAATGGATGAAAATAGAGCTGAGAACATACTAGAAATTATCAGAAATGGAAGATTATTTAAAATAGCTTTAATAAAGTTGGGGGGGAAATCACTTGCTAAATCTTCATCCATAATTAGAGAGTTGTGATGTGCCAACTGTGTTTATTTTATGGTTTCACCAAGAACCCTTGATAGAGTCATTCTTTGGGATTAGAGTGTGTGTGTGTGTGATGTAAATAAAACTTCAAATTCTATTTTGTGTCTGAAATCCATTTTACTCAATGTATTTCGTGGTAGTACACATATACTGTTTAGAGTGCTTTGTGGCTTTTAAAAAAACTGTCATTGCATCTTATGGTCATAGGAAAGATAGTATTATTTGAGCTTATAGATTTTTATAATTTGTTTGCAAGACTGTTCTAAATTCTAATTTTGCAGTGTTGTGGAAAGCTCCTAAGGTTATGTTAAAAGATGGAATTTTTTTTTTAAAAGATTTTATTTTTTCCTTTTTCTCCCAAAGCCCCCCGGTACATAGTTGTATATTCTTCGTTGTGGGTCCTTCTAGTTGTGGCATGTGGGACGCTGCCTCAGCGTGGTTTGCTGAGCAGTGCCATGTCCACGCCCAGGATTCGAACCAACGAAACACTGGGCCGCCTGCAGTGGAGCGCGCGAACTTAACCACTCGGCCACGGGGCCGGCCCCTAAAAGACGGAATTTTGTATCACAGCTTTTATCTTTGCATTTGGGCATTTGACAGATGAATTAGTTGTTCATAGTGTGAAATTTCTTCAGAACAGAGACAAGGAAAATCTCAGAGTATATCTTTAGGAAGCAGCCATATACAGGATTTATGAATATTACACTGTTCTTTTATGTAACTCCCCCAAATTTTATTATGGCAGCAGTGTCCACATCTTAACAGCAAGAAAAATGAGGTGGAAAGATCCTAAAGTTGTAGTCTCTGATACAATTGGGTACTGAATCTAAATAACCTAAATTTACAGCACACATTTCATCTACTAGGTCACATTGTCAGGTGGAAGAATGATCATGTTGGAATCTATTTAGACCACTTACTTCGATGAAATACTTCTTAGGTTGGCTTCAGAGGACAGTAAAAGGCATCTCCTCCTAAGATAATCCTTGGGTAGTGTTATTTAAAAATTTTATTTTTTTCCTTTTTTTCTCCCCAAAGCTCCCCAGTACATAGCTGTATATTCTTAGTTGTGGGCCCTTCCAGTTGTGGCATGTGGGACGCCGCCTCAGTGTGGCCTGATGAGCGGTGCCATGTCCGCGCCTACTACTCGAACCAATGAAACACTGGGCCGCCTGCAGTGGAGCGCGCGAACTTAACCACTCGGCCACGGGGCCAGCCCCGGGTAGTGTTATTTATGTTGCATTATTTAGGTTAGAAATTTTTGCTGAATTCCATTTGAGCCATTAGTTCAAAAGCAGAATAGTCAGCCTTTATTTATATAGAATCTTTACTGGTCTTCTTAGGCTTGCTATCATCTTAACTGGGTTTTTGTCCCAGCAGTAATATATGGCATTGAATTTGAGATTATTTTTTTAATAAATAATTTTTCGTTAGTCACTTGTAAAAATAATTATGTACTTATAAAACAAACAAGTAAGAGTTTTCACTGAGGACTTTAATTATATTTCATATAAATTAACAAAATTGTTACTGGAGTATTCAGATCACAGGTTAGAGTGAGAATGTAATTATCTCACATTATAATCAACATATATAATACTTTCAAAGCTAATAAGGATGGAAAAAACCTCTACTGACCATACATATTGTAGGTTATGCTTCTTTCGTCTTTCTTTTTTTAAACATTTCCCTCTCATATTGGATGGGAAAATGATTTGGGTAAATATCTATTCAGATGAATAGACTTTCATTATCATCATTTCAGAAAGAGCCTGGGAATCTGGAGAGGGAGATTCTAGGCCTGCTGCTCTACTTTTTGGATTATCTCCGTTAATAGTGTTTCTCCCATTGCTGAGTGCTTCTATTGTACTGCTGGAAGGGATCACCACACTTCCATAATCTATGACCCACTTGCACTAAAGGTCGAGTGTGCTTTAAATTGCCGTCTGATTAAAGTTCAGGCTTCTTGGTTAGACTTGCCAGGGTGGCTTCAGAACTAGGTCCACAAATATGAAATACAGACTTGAAGATCTTATTTCACCATAAAGGCACACTCATAGACATAGTCCTGAACAGATATTGTATAAGTTGGATTTGATAAATGCAGTTTAAAACTTACTGGGAAAAACAGTATTTTAAAGAAACGTTTTTGTGATTGTGTCAGATCATCACTTGGTTTGTTTTCTTCAGTTTCTTCATCCTGTAAAACAAGGATAGAAAAGGCTACGTTGTCTACCTCTTGGAATTCTTATGAACATAAAATGACATAATTCGGGGCCGGCCCTGTGGCCGAGTGGTTAAGTTTGCATGCTCCACTGCAGGCGGCCCAGTGTTTCGTCAGTTCGAATCCTGGGCGCGGACATGGCACCGCTCATCAGGCCACGCTGAGGCGGCATCCCACATGCCACAACTAGAAGGACCCACAAGTAAGAATATACAACTATGTACCAGGGGGCTTTGGGGAGAAAAAGGAAAAAAATAAAATCTTTTAAAAAAATGACATAATTCTTCAAAAGTCTTAAATTATCTTACATATATTTATTTTGATTTTATTGAAATGAGTCACTTGTAATTAGAAATGGGCTTTGTTGAATTTTCTTTCGTTTTGCAAGGATCTTTAAAACTGAGTCAATTCTGTGTTTGATTTCTAGAGCTTAATGCTTCTCAGCTCTTTATAGGACTTGGACCATGTCAGGTGAAAATGTTGAATAAAGAGATTTGAGGATGAATTATGTGTATTTTACTGACGGGGCGATGTTTAAACTGAAGTCAAAGCAAAGAAAAAATCCTTTTTCCTCTTGCTTCTCTTTAAATTATCTCATTTTATTTGAGCTTTGAAGTTTGGAACTTACTACAGGTGACAAATTTTTTTTCTTGAGGAAGATTAGCCCTGAGCTAATATCCTCTGCCAATCCTCCTCCTTTTGCTGAGGAAAACTGGCCCTGAGCTAACATCTGTGCCCATCTCCCTCCACTTTATATTTGGGACACCTGCCACAGCATGCCTTGACAGCAGTGCATGGGTCTGCGCCTGGGATCCGAACCAGCAAACCCAGGGCCGCCAAAGCAGAGGACAAATTTTTGTGGCCAACCAGTTGTGAACTTTGGCAGTTACTTAAAATGTTGAACTTCCTGTTTAGTAGTAATGTCTGGGGCAGTGGTTCTCAAAGTATGGACCTCATCCTGACCAGTAGCCGCAGTATCATCTGCGAACTTGTTAGAAATGCAGATTCTTGGGCCCCACCCCAGGCCTACAGATCAGAAGCTCTGGGGATGGGGCCCAGCAATCTCTGTTTCAGTAGCTCTCCAAGGGATCCTGAGGCACACTAAAGTTAGAGAACCACTGATTTAGAACTCTAGATCAGGGCTTAGTAAACTCTGGCCCATGGGCCAAATCAGCCCGCTGTTTTTATAAATAAAGTTCTTTTGGAATATAGCCGTGGTCATTTATTTAAATATTGTCTATGGCTGCTTTCACACTACAAGGGCAGGGTTGAGTAGTTGCAGCAGAGACCATATGGCCCACAAAGCCTAAAATATTTATTTTATGGCCCTTTATACAAAAAAGTTTGCTGGTCCCTGCTCGAGTTGAAACCTTGGTACTGTGTTTTTACCCATAATACTAAACTGCAAATATCTGAAATCAGTAGGTAAACACATTTTTCTTTAGCCTTTACACCTAACTCTCTTATTTCTGCAAACCCGTTCTTCTCTCTGATATCAAAGTATTATTCAGTGACTAGAGACTTGTGAGTGAGAATAATATACTACCGTGCCTTGTCCTGTTTCGTAATAGTGGTAGCATGTTTAATAATTCTGCAACATTTCGTCACTGATTCTACACTGGTGTGTCCTTGGTTTTTCTGTACTCTAGTTTAACGTAACTTAATTATCTATTATGGTCTTCATTTCTCCCAATTCTTACTGCCTTTTTACTTCCTCAGGAGAAAGCCCACCTTGTGACCACTAAGTTTAGGAATTTGTCGGAGCTGGTTGGTGTACTCTAAGCCATTGAAATAGTACCACCCCATCTGGAAAATTTTCGTCCTTGGTCTGGAGTGCTGTAGTCACTTGTACTTCATGAGGATGTTTGTGAACACATAGATATTATGGGCAATCTTAGACTGTTTACTGGACAAGTTTTCATTAGTCTTTCCTTAACCAAGGATGGCTATTTCTATTCTTAGTTGGAATATCATAATGCATTCTTGATATTCTTTTGTACTTGCTTTCAGTCTTTAAAGTGATTGTTGGTCAGTGACATATAAGATACAAGAACTGAATTTTCACATTGTTCTTATTGATGCACGTAGAATCTTTCTCTCTACCCACACCGCTGAAGGAAGTGTAATAGTTCTCGAAAAACAGGCCTTCTCGCGGTCTCCATTAGCTCTAGTAGCAAGATCAGGCAAAAGTGTTGTTTTTGCAGCAGTGATTCCATGGTTGTACATGACTGATGTTTTGAGTTAAGAAATATAACTTGGCCAAATGATACTGAACTATGTTACTGGTGAGTTTGTTTGATCCTTGATTTCTTTCAGTACATTTGGGTTGAATGCCGGTTAAGACACAGGAAGTAGTGAGCTCGAAACTGGAAATGATTGAGTTAGACCTTTCATTTAGGCTTTCCCAATCAACTTAATTCATACCTTTTACCCTGCTTACTCATCCCAGAGGTGAGGTACAGAGAGAGAGGGTCAGGCAAAGGCCAGCCCTCAGAGTGTGGCTACTTAAGTCTATTGCCAAAAGCAACCCATCTGTAGGAGAATTTGAACTTTACTGTTTTGTACAATACAGTGTGGAAATGCAGTGTTTTTAAAATTAAATAGTTATTTATAGCAATGAATAAAATATGAACTCTTTAAAAGAGAGCGCTGTTCTGTAGCCTCATTGTCCCAGTCGGCACAATAGCCACCCACACGAATCATCTGAACAACCTCATCGTTTCTGTTTCATCCACCTGAAATGGGGGTCAGGAGTGGGTGGCGAGGAGAGCTTGGGAAATCACGCCGCGCTTTAGGCAAGAAAAATGCCCTGGTGACTCTTGCTGTGTCGTCCTCCCCTCGCGTGCCTGGGAGTCTGGGACAGCCCTGCAGATCTGGAGGTAAGCTTTAATCATGCTCTCCATTCCTTGGCAGCTGGCTGCCACTGCCCTAGAAGCAACTGCTGTGCACGAGTCCTGCCAAATCTGTGGATTTTGAGCCATTTTAAAAGCTATAATGTTCAGACTCAGAATTTCTTAGTAGGCAGAGAGTGTCATTTAAGGGTACTTATGCTGCAGGGATGAGGTTCATTATGAAGTAGACACTGCAATGAGACCTCCATGTGACATAAACTTGTTGGAGCTTGTGTACTTTTAAAACCATGTATTCCTTTAATATATATTTTAAGCTTCATTAGGTCAGGATTCATGGCTGTCATAGTCATTGCTATATCTCTACACCTAGGACAGCAAATGGCACATAGTCGATGTTCGTTATATAGTTGTTGAACCAATTCAAAGGGGAGGAAGTAGCTGAACATGGTAGAAAAGATAAAATCTGGCCCATAGTGCACAGAATCAGGAGTTCATATTTGCATTTCATGCTAATATTTTGCTGCCTCAAAAACCATCTAATTCTCCTAATGTCCCTTTGAGACAGGTTAGTAGATACAGAATTGTACAGTATATGCTGAACATAATGGTGAATCCTGACTAACACTTAGCTTCCCTAGTTGAGATCTGTAAGATCATTGATGTGATTAAATTAGATGAAGAAAAGAAGTTTCTAAGGCTGAAATGGAATGGAGAATTTTATAGTGAGTAAAATTACTAATACTTGCTTACCTGATCTGTCCAAAACTGCTTCCTCATTTGTAAGATGGAGACAATAGAATCTACCGGATAGGGTTGCTTATAAGGATTAAATGAGAAAGTGGGTATAAAGCACAGTTCCCGGTACTTTGCAAGTGCCCAATAAACACAAGTTGTTCTCATCATCAACAGTAAGGTTTAAGAGCTTTATAAGTGCCAGGCTCTGTGCCAAGTGCCTCCTCCTTCCAGGTGTTGCACCAATTTCCCTTTCCTCTCTCCCTGCTGCCTCACTCCTCGTTCCCTCTGGGGCGAGTCATGATGCTGGGCTTGACCTTCAGTCACCTAGCCAGTCCCACCTGACCTTGAGCAAAGGTAAGGGACTAGACACTAAATCTTGCCATCTGCCTAATACTGTAGCCAGTAGCCAGACATGGCTATTTAAAGTCAATTAAAACTAGATAAAATTTAAAATGCATTGAATAGAGATTTTTTCCAAAGAAGATTTAAATGGTAAATAAACACATGAAAAGGTGCTCAGCATCGTTAGTCATTCGGGAAGTGCAAATCAAAATCGCATGAAATACCACTTCACACCCACTAGGACGGCTGTAATAAAAAAGATGGACAGTAACAAGTGTTAGCAAGGACATGGAGAAATTGGATCTCTCATACATTGCTGGTGAGAATATAAATGGTGCAGCCACTGTGGAAAACACTCTTGCCGTTCCTTAAAAAGTTATAGTTTCCATACAACCCAGCAATTCTACTCCTAGGTATATACCCGAGAGATTTGAAACACGTGTTCACACAAAAACTTGTATATCAGTGTTCATAGCAGCAGCATTCACAATAGCCCAAATGTGGAAACAATCCAAATGTCCACCGACTGATGATTAGATAAACAAAATGTGGCAGTTGTACACAATGGAATATTATTCAGCCATAAAAGAAATGAGGTACTGATATATACTACTTATAAGGATGAATTTCAAGAACATTATGCCAAGTGAAAGAAGCTAGACACAAAAGACTATGTATTATATGATTCCATTTATAAAATGTCCAGAATAGGCAAATCTATTGACAGAAACTAGATTCGTGGTTGCCAGGGGCTGGGGGGAAGGGAGGATGGGGAGTGACTGCTAATGGGTATGGGGTTTCTTTCTGAGATTGTTAAAATGTTCTGGAATTAGATAGTGCTTACTGATCGAGACACATATTTGTAAATATATGAAAGAACACCGTATACTTGAAGAGGGTGAACTTTATGGTGTATGAATTACATCTCAATGAAGATGTTGTTTTTAAAAATTCAGTTCCTTGTTGGCATCAGCCACATTTCAAGTACTCAATAGCGACATGTGGATGGATAGTGGCTACAGAGAGGGTGGTGCAGACTGTGGGAACATTTCCATCACCACAGAAAGTTCTATTAGACAGTGATGACCTAGAGGAACTGAGTTTCTCAGTGGGACCAAAAAGAAAAGAAAAAACAGTCTAAAAGTCACAGAATGGAAGACGGATTATGTGATTATGCTTTGGAGAAATGTTACTTTTGGGTAATTTTACTCTTTGTTGCCTTCTGACTGTTCCACTGGGAAACCCCCAAATTATTTTCATTTAATTTTCAAAATAAACCCATGAGGTGTAGGTGCTATTATTCTTGCATTTTACAAATGAATGAATTGTGGCTTTACTGAGTTTTAAGAGATTTGCATAGCTAGTGAGGGCAGAGCCAAGTTTCTAACCTAAGTTGTATTACTGCAAAGGTACTTCACGTCTGTTATATTGTTTCCTCTTTTTATGGGTATTTGGTTTTCTTGCCATCCCTTCTCCACTCCCACTTTGTTGCTAGCCCAAGAGAGCTATTTACAGTACCCTAAAAGCACAGTGCTTTTTGTGCTTTAGCAGAAGCTGTTCTGTTAGCCAAGCCCCGTCCTCCTCCTGCCCTCTCCCAGCACTAGTGTGTACATGTGCCCCACTTACCTGAAAGCACAGCTCAAATATCCCTTCCTTTGTGAAGCTATCCTATACCCTTCCAGGCTTCGCAGCCTTTTTTCTGTGCTATTTCTGTAGTTAATTTCTAAATATTCCCAAAGTTAAGAAGGATTTATCTACTAAGGAGACAGTTGTGTCAAGTAGTTTGGGGGGCTGTGGTCTCAGCTGGTCAAGGTTGCGTAATGGATTGTTGGTTGTGACACATTGAGCCCTATTTATAGCTGCTGGTTTGGTGACTCTAACAAGGAAGTGGTCTTCTCATCCAGGCCCTTGGATTCAATGTATACATTACCTCCGCCTCTCTACTCACAAAGGTCTGCAGTCTCCATCCTCACTGCTACAACACTTGACAGAACTTTGCCTCTTAATATAGGTTTCTGCTTCGGCTCTTTGAACGAGGTAAAATGCTGCCATGTTTTCATACTTTTCTATCCACAAAACTCTTGATGCTAAAAAAGATATCTCATTGAGTTCTGGAGTTCTTTCATGGCTTTGTCTGATTGTTAGGTCACCTTGTTCTAACTTTATGGTAACACCAGTTTACTCTCTGGTTTTGGTAGAGCATATCCTCCAGGAGCTTCTAGAGAAAGGGTAAATGGGAAGTAAATTTCGAGACTATGTGCAGTATGCTGAATAACTACATCCTAATTCCCAGAACCTGTGAATATATTACCTCACGTGGTGAAAGAGTCTTTGTAGGTGTCAAGTTAAGAATTTTGAGGTGGGGAGATTATCCTGGATTATCCAGATGGGCCCAGTGTAATCACAGGGTCCTTATAGGAGGGAGGCAGGAGGCTCAGAGTCGGTAAAAGGAGATATGACACCACAACCAACCAGAGGCTGGAGTGATGCACTTTGAAGATAGAAAAAAGGGCCTTGAGCCAAGGAATGCAGGTGGCCTCTAGAAGCTGGAAAAGGCAAGGAAACAGATTCTCCCCCGATGCTTCCAGAAAGAATGCAGCTAACACCTTGATTTTAGTCTTCCAACTTCCAGAACTGTGAGAAAAAAATTTGTGTTTTTTAAGCCACTGAGTTGGTGGTAATTTTTTACAACACTAATAGAAACTTATGAATGCATCATGTATGGAAATGTCACTGTTAGGCCCTTTGACTTGATTGATAGTTTAGGTAGACATAATATACTTTGTATAGGTGATGGGATATAGAATTCTAGGTTGGAAACGATTTGCTCTCCAAGTTTTGAAGGCACTGCTACATTGTTCTCTTTAAAGTTGCTAATCTTCTGTGACTGTTTTTTTTTCATTTCCTCTCTGCCAGCTTTTTAGACTTTATCTCAGATTTCATGATAATATACTTTGGCGTGGATCTTTTTTCATTCACTTTACTGGGTACTCAATGGGCCCTTCAATTTGAAGACTCATTTTCTTCAGTTCTGGAAAGTTCTTATACTTTTTGATAATTTCTTCCCTTCTATTTTTTGGAACTCTTATTACTGGGTTTTGAGCTTCCAGTTTTATGTTTTCTCTCATTTTCCCTGTTTTTTCATCTTGTTTTACTTTCTGGGGGGGTCCCTTCAACTTATTTTTCCAATTCCGTAATTTGTTTCTGAGAGCTGTTTTTTCCCTCTGATTTTCTTTCTTGGATGCTGCATCTAATGTCCTCAAAAAGAGAGGAAAGTGGAATTATAATTACTGTGACATTTTCTTTTCCTTGTATTGTCTGTTTTCTGTGATTTTCTTTCCCCAGTTTCTTGGTCTTGATGACCATCTTTCGTGTTAGAGGTGTTCCTCAAGCATCTTTGGCAGGTTGTTTCTGTTAAGGAGAAGCTGATTGGAAACTCATGTTCGCGAGTGGGTCTTGTTGACTGATGGGCGTGACTGTTCACTGTAGGATGAAGGTGGGGAAACCTGGGTACTTCCTCCCTGCCTGTCAGTTCTTCTTAAGCAAGTTTTTCTACATAGGACTCCTTGAAAATCTCTTGTGGGAGGGGATTTGGGGGTTAATAAGCTCTCATCTAGTATTCAGAAGCCCAGCCAGGGAGGGGCTGGATCTTTCACCATTGGCCCTGCAGACTTTTACTTTCTCCTCGTTTTTAGTAAGGCATCCTATTTCTGTTCTTAGGGACAGAATTGTTCCTGAGTTCAGGGAGTCTGATTCAACTTCTCCAGAGAGTAGCTTAAGTCTTCTGCTGTGTGGAGGAAAGGCAGTTGCCCAGTGCCCTGGTTGAGGAGACTCTGGAAGTCTTACTGCTCTTCTAAAGGATTTTTCAGCCCCCACCCTTTTAAAAAAAATTAATATTCCCTCCAGATGTCCCTGGAAGCTGCAATTCTTGAGCTTTTACCTTCTGCTTTTCCAGAGCCGTCAGGAATGAACCAGCGTACTAGCTTCAGTTTAGATTCCCCCACTGCAGGTACTTTGCAGAAAGAGGAAAGATACAACCAAGCTAGTTACCTCTTTTCCAAATGTTTTTCGTTTCATTTTATTTATTTATGTTTTTAAAGATTGGCACCTGAGCTAACAACTGTTGTCAATCTTCTTTTTTTCCTCCCCAAATCCCCCCAGTACATTGTTGTACATTTTAGTTGTGGGTCCTTCTAGTTGTGGCATGTGGGACGCCACCTCAGCATGGCCTGATGAGCGGTGCCATGTCCACGCCCAGGATCGGAACCAGTGAAACCCTGGGCCACCGAAGTGGAGCGCGCGAACTTAACCATTCGGCCATGGGCCGGCCCCAAATGTTTTTCATTTTAAATTTTGTGAACATCTCTGCTTTGCTGTCAGATTCTCTCCCACTTTCTTGATCTTGTTGGTTTATATCTTTTCTAATTCTTCATGCTCCTGATTTCTAGGGGGAGGTAGATAAATGCTTATATTCAATCAGCTATGTTTAATCAAAAGCCCCTCTCTCCCTTTAAACCCTCTCTTTTCTTGGATTTCTAATTACTTCTTGGACATCCGCTTCCACCATTAGAATATGAGCTTCTCAAAGGCAGGAACCAGGGTTTTTATCTCTCCAGCACTTGCATAATGTCTGGAGTGTAGCAGCATTATTAAATGAATGAACTTTGAATGTGTGCCCCAACCCATACATTCGAAGTTCAGGCAGTTTACAAGTCTGCCTTGGCTTTGACTTTCTGCTCGTGCAGAAATTTCAAATCAAACAGCGAAATACTTCTGGGAGATAAGTTGGGAAGCTCTCCTCTTCCCTTGACCCTTGCTTATTCCTTCTCCACAATGCATCTAAATGCAGGACCTCACGTGCACCCAGCCTTCCAGAACCCCAAGAACGTGTCAGAGTTTTAACACCATATGACTGGCTGTCTCATTCCCCAGATCGTCCTTTTACAAGTTTGGCTGAATTCTTGTTTGCTCCAACTGGTATTGCAGGCTTAGACAGCTGTGATGTTTGATTGTTTGCTAATGATCCCTATTGTTTTCAGCAATGCTGCAGGCTGGGGCTTTCCCTTGAAGCTCCAGATCAGGTCACCTCCCTTTAAATGGCAGTGTCCACAGAACTACAATGCCACAGAATTGCAGTGGGGGAGGGGAGGGAAGCAGCCCCAAGTTAAGATGCCACAGACCCTGTTTGTCTTACCAAAGATCCTAAGTAGCTGAGGTCCTCACCCTGCTATCAAAAGTCCTGCTCCCCACCCCCCCCTTAGATTTTCAATGTATTTTTTATACCCATTTATAGTTTGATAGCTTTTCATTTAGTATAAGTACTTCCTCACGTCCTTGATAATCCGTTATAAATAATTTCTGATGGCTGTGTATCATCCCATCATTTGGATGTCTCATAGTTTATTTGCTAATTCCCCTGTTGTTGGACTTCAGATAATTACTTGTTTAATTTGTCTCCCTTTCCCAGCAGGCTCTAAACTCAAAGAGGGCTGCGACGGTTTTGTTTATTGTTTCATTGTCAGTGCCTGACACAATTTTTGTTGAATAAAGGTTTTTTCCCCAAAATCTTAAAATATTATAAATAACACTTTGAGGAGTATCTTACTGCCAAAGGTTTATCCAGATTTCAGATTATTTTCTCAGAATGAGCGTTCCAGAAATGAAATTGCCTGGTCAAAGGATATAGAGCTTTTTAAGCCTCTTGACATAGGTTGCCAGATTGATTTCTAGAAAGGTTCTACCAAAATGTCTTCTTTCAGCAGCAAATGATATGTCTATCCGTTGCACTCTGCTGCAGTTGCTTAAATTTTACTGACCTGATAGGCAAAAAATGTTATCTCATTGAACTACTTTGTGTCTTTTTGATAACCAGTGAAAGTGTTCGTTTTCCTCATGCTTAATGTTTTTTATTCCTTCTATAAATTGGCCATTTTTTCCCCATTTTCCTAGTAGAGTTGGCCGTCTGTATCCACAGGTTTTCCCCTGTGGATACCGAG
Organism: Equus quagga; assembly: GCF_021613505.1. Lineage (NCBI taxonomy): Eukaryota > Metazoa > Chordata > Mammalia > Perissodactyla > Equidae > Equus > Equus quagga. Next base: position 88,883,358 of record NC_060276.1, read on the forward strand.
GGACTTCTGTAGTTGCCTAGTGTTTTTCTTGCTTATTTATGTAAACTTTACATATCAAACATATTAACCTGTTATCATTGTCTTTCAAATATTTTTCAAGTTCTTTTTTGCTTTTGTTCTTGATGAGTTTGGATATGCAGAAACTGAAAATCATACAGAAGCCTCTTTATTTGCTCTGATTAGATCTCATAACTGGTCTTTTGAACAGGAAGGGATATCCTAAAGAAGTTTACCTATGTATCTTCAACATTAAAGCTTCAGAATACACGTTAGGTAGCTAATCCTTTTATATTGGGCTGCTCTTTTCTTTGAATATAAGTCAAATTGAATTAGAAATCTGTCACTTTTTTTTTTTTTTTACATCTTATCCAAAATGCATCAGTGATTTTTAGTTTTGGTCCCTTTAAAGTAGAGTGATACCTTAATGAGCTGTAATCAACGCAGAATCTTTTCAGGTATTTTACAGATCTCCTCAGTCTTTTGCAGGTTTATCACCATGTTTAGTTCAGCATCACCTTTATCTGGTCTTTCCAGCCAGTACCTCTCTTTTTGCACTCACATTCAATTGATGTAACATAATTAAGGAAGTAACAGGTACACAACCAGCATAAAAAGGAACAGATTTGGCAACAAACAAATAACTCTTGGCAAGTAGGCAACTTCATTTGTAGGGCTCATGGGCAGGGTGTACTACACAGTAGCCTGTTAGCACTGAGCAGTCAGCATGCTGTGGGCGTTCATTAGGTTTCTACACAGGGGCCGGGGAATGGGTCGGGCTGTGAAATTGGTCAAGTGACAGTTGATTAGGAGAGCTTCTACTGTAGTCAAAATCTGTCAGTCCTTCTCTTCGTTGTTTCCGTGATTGTTCTGATGCTTAGAAAGTCATTCCCTTTCTGATAGTCATGTAGAAGTTCACCTACATTTGTCTCTGTGTTTTGATTTCTTACCTTAACACATCTGAAATTTATTTTGTTTCTCAGTGTGAAATAAGGATCTAAATAGATTTTCCATCCTCAAATAATGTGCCAGTTTTTTTTTTCCAGTAGAGCAAGTGCTTTCTTAAAAGCAACTGATCAAAAATGTCTTTTCTAGTTCTCAACAATTAGTTTAGTGTTGGGAGTAGGTCAGTATCATCCTTGGGGTTGGAGCAGGGCAGGTAGAGAAAAGAGTGGGATTTTATACACACACACACACACGCACACACTCACACTCACACACTCTAAGAAGAAAAAGAGGACTGAGAAATTGGGTAAGAACAGAGTTAACAAGAAATGGGTATTTCTCAAGGAACCCCTTTTGGAACTCAGGCCCTGCCCTAGATGGTGATATGAAGGGGCAGCTGGGCTCTCTATTTGGATAATAGTGAGGGAACGTAGTTTGTTAAGCAACTTAATAAACAGAAACAGTTAATAGGTAGTTTATTAATAAACGGTATATCAATAAGGAAGGAATTCAAGTTCTACACATAGTGTCAAACTTGAAAGCATGATTTACCTCCATCTATTTTACCAATTTCTGCTGAGAAATTCTTTATGGTAATTCTTCAGTCCTTTGAATTATGGTGTATTTCATATAAGCCTTTCTCTGGAATAAATTGACCTCACTGTGTAATTACTGCTTTTTTTCTGGGCCATAGCATAAGGTCAGTTAGTGTAATACCGAGTCTAATAATGTTTAAGGCTGTGAGCAGCTTCCAAGTATTATATGGAAAATACAGGGTAAATATTAAGAAACTGCTATGAAGCAAATATTACTAGTGGAAATTTTTATTATACAGTGGTATTTATGCTGATTTTATATTTTAAAATGTTTTCTCTTTAAACAATCACTGTGTGAATTTTACTTTCAAATTATTATTATTTGGTGTCGATAGGTTGTATTTAATCTTCCCAATATTTATTTGTTTTATAAGTTGCTTCCAAGTGACTCATCAGCACTGTATTAAAGCAAACAGCCAACAACCAACCCACGTGGGAGATTGGTTTCAGCTGGAGGGCCTTAGTCTCTTAAAGCTTTCTTCTTACCGTGCTCTGGAAAGTACCAATTGCAAGCCCTTTTTCCCTTTCCCAGTTTTAGGTTATTGGGGGTTCCTGCGAGAAAGCAGAGCAGAGCTCATGCAGCAAGTGTCCCCAAGTTTTTCTGACCATCTGGAGCTACCTGTGGCTGCTGTGTAGCCGAAAACTTCAGATGGCTTTATGATCTATTGGCAGATGGTTAAATTGGAATCCTTGTGTCAGCTTTATTTTATCTTATTTTTTCATTCCAGAATAGAAAAGTGAAATAGAGAAAGAAGACATTGAAGGTTGTGATATTTTCTGTGAATTTGAGAAGTACTGACATTTCTCTGATAGAAGAATGTGACTATAGATTGATGTTGTTACTTCTTTGGTTTTTTTTCTTTAGAGTTGCATTTCTTCACCTGGAATTAGCTGAGGAAAAGTGGCATCTGTAAGGGATTGATGGTTTCAGTAGATGTGATTTTTGCTTTCAGTGCCTTCAGAGACATGGCTTCAACTAATTAGAAAGATACCACTGCTTTGTGTAAGTCTCAGAGCATTGTTAAGCTTTTAATTCAATATTTGTTGAGCCCGCTATGCCTGATACATTAAAATAAAAAAGTCTCATGATTCACTGAAAAGGGTGAAATGGCCCTGATCTCAACCACTCTCTTGTACCCACACCCCCTATATTGCTTACTGTCCCTTTTGAATACAAGGTGATTCCTCAACTTGATAGGTTAAGTTTTGACATTTCACTGTATGTCTAGGACATGTCTAAAATATTTAAGTGCATCTATCTTGGAAATGTACAGATGTATCATACCCAGTTTTATTTGCTTAGGTAGCAGATAAAGACTTAAGAAATATTAAACATTTGAGAATTTGGTTAGGAATTTGACATTTGTACCAAAAAAAATGGACTCACCTAGCCTAGAAAAAGATGGGTGCCTACTGATCAGAAGCCGGGGGAAAAACTTATGAAAACCTGGTTTGGGATGCACTTGTGATGAAGTATTTGCCCTCTGTCATGGTGCGTTTGGGCTGCTATTAAAAAAATCCATAAACTAGGTGATTTAAACAACAAACATTTATTTCTCACAGTTCTAGAGACTGGCAAGTCCAAAATCAAGGTGCTGGCAGATTTAGTATCTAGTGAGGGCCTGCTTCCTGTGGCTATCTTCTTGCTGTGTCCTCACATGACAGATGGGGAGAGAGAGCTCTCTGGGATCTCTTTTATAAGGGCACTAATCCCATTCATGAGGGCGCCATCCTCGTAAAATAATCATCTCTCAAAGCCTCCACCGCCAAATGTCATCACGTTGGGGATTAGGTTTCAACATGCGAATTTTAGGGGGACATAAACATTCAGTCTGTAACACTCTGATTTCTCGTCCATGTGGCTGATCTTGAAGATCACAGAATATTTTATTTTTATGTCTTCCTACAACTTTTATTTCTTCACCATTTTCTTCAGAAGGTGCTACTTTCACTTTGGCAAAATCTAGTAGAATTTATTAGGTAGTAGTATACAGATAACTTTGTACAGGAGAATATGCAATATATTTTAAATCTTCTGTTCTTGCTTGTGTGAGTCTCTGAATCATCCCAGATGGTGCCCATTGTGGATAGTAATAGCAAGGCAGAAAGCTGTTAATATCACAGCTTCTGGCATTTGTCTCCTGATTGCGGATGTATATGCCCAGTGTCAAAGGTATGCTGCTGCATACCTGTTATGTAGAGTGGCTTTTAGAAAGTTACTGAGGCTTTTCCATCCACATTAGCCGAGTAGGAGGATGGATTAGACAGCAGGATATATCTAGTGCTTTTATCTCTGGCACCTAGCTGTGTTTTTGAAAGAAGCTTTTATCTTCTCATCTAGCCAGAATGTTTTGATTTTAACTTGAAATTTCCTAACTCTGCTTGCATGTCCTTATTTGTTCGTTTTAAAAACTAAGGTCCTTTAACTTGTAGACACATTAATTTATAGCACTTGTAGAATGATCACTTGTGGTATCCGCATATATGCCTTTTATTTGGAATCTGTGTTATATTTATATATTTAGTATGTAAGGTATTCCAAAAGTGATCTGAGCAAGCCTGACCTTAAAGATGTCTTTGTAACTTGTTCCACATTGTTACTGTTTCCTTTGTAAAGCCTACCCAGTTTCCAAGCTTCCATAAGTTATATTTCTAGACTTTCTAGGTGGTTTCAAAGTGTTGAAAAGGAAATTGAAGTGAGCGCTGGAAAACTTTAATGAACTTCAGCTGGGAATGTGTATGTAGCACCAGTTTTAAAAACCACTGATAGCGAGATGTGAATGAGTATATTTTTTTATATTACTAAATCTTCTCTAAACACTTTTTATCCGGGGTACTAAAACTTACATCTCAGGGGTTACTTCACTGCCCTTATTGAGGTGAGGAGTCGTAGGTTATTCATGATTGTAGTAGCAACAAGTGATTATATTTAGTAGACAAATATTTGCCAATTTAATTAAACTTGCCTAGTTATTTTTACCTTATTGTAAATTTTAGTCTGTAGAACTGAAGAGATTTCTCTCCTTTGAGTTTAGAAAAGTATGCATGTGATAAACTTCCCCTCCCCCATAATGAAACTACTTTTTCTTTTAGAAAGATTAACCCAATAGGGTAGAAACTAACTTCTTCCATGAATGCTAGTGTTATCTCTTTTTTTTTTTTTTTTTGAGGAAGATTAGCCCTGAGCTAACTACTGTCAATCCTCCTCTTTTTGCTGAGGAAGACTGGCCCTGAGCTAACATCCATGCCCATCTTCCTCTACTGTATACGTGGGACGCCTACACAGCATGGCTTTTGCCAAGCGGTGCCATGTCTGCATCCGGGATCCGAACCGGCGAACCCCGGGCTGCCTAGGAGAAGCGGAACGTGCGAACTTAACTGCTGTGCCACCAGGCCAGCCCAACTAGTGTTATTTCTGCCTGGTGGAATTAAGCTGTAGAAATGATTGGACTATACCCTTTATCTTTTTGTGCTTGCCCCACCCCCATCCATTATTTCTTTGGTGTAAAATCAGAAGAATGAAATCTGAGTAGAGTTCTCTATATTATTACACAAGACAATATAACCATGTTCTTGAAATGAATTTACTGTTAGATGTTAAGTGTCTCTAATAGGTAGAAAATTATGTTAGTTGTGAATAATAAATTACATATTATAGATTTGTTCATAGTAATTTAGTACATGTTCATAGTAATTTAGGGTTCGAAGTTTTTTCACACTCATTTTGTACATGATCTTCACGTCAACCCTATGAGGTAAGTAGGTTTTCCTATTTTTTCCATCTCACAAATGAAGGACCAAGGTTTTTGAGAAAATGTGACTGGTCCAGAGTTGTAGAATTAGATTATGTAATTTGATCTGAGTTACTTGATAAGTATAGAAATCTCGACATAGTTTCTCTATCGTAAGGTCTGTAATTTTGTCTTAGAATCCTAGAATTCTAGAGCGGGGAGAAAATGAAGTTGATGCAAATGGAAAATAGGTTCTATCTTGGGTGCTATTGAGACTTGGAGTTGAGACAGTTTTGTAGGTGTACTTCCAACTTATTGGGAGAGAATGCCCTGACTGATTAACCATGCCTGAAGGGGACATGAGGGCAACCTATGGCTGGCAGGTATGTGGCAGTCAGGCTAAGTAAAGGTACTTGATAGAGTTTTTTTATGGATTATATTTTGGCTAACAAACTTAAAATAAATTTGGTTAATTCCTCAGTGAGTTACAGGATTCTGTGTGTATCAGTTAAGGAATTGAATTTCGCTATGTGGACCAGAAAACCCAATGAATAGTGGTCTAAATAAATTTGAGTTTATTTTCCACTCATGAAATGAGAATTCCGAAGTTTAGCATTCCAGGCTTGGTAGAGTGTCTCCAAGGTGCCTTCTAGCCTTCTTCCCAGCCATCCTTAGTGTATGCTCATGGTTACAGGGTAGCTCCTGAGTCACCCCATCTGTGTTCTAGGCAGCCTAGAAGACGAGGAGGAGCAAAATGGGGCCTTCCAGATGAGTAAGACCTCTTTAAAGAACTTTCCTGTAAACCACATCCAATGAAGTTTGCTTATATATCATTGGCCAAACTATATCAACATAGCCACCTCATCTAAGCTGGGACAGGCATTTTTGCTTGAGTACATTAGAGCCCAACCACTTTGGACTTCTGGTAGCAGGAAAGAAGAGGAGAATGGATATTAGGTGGATGATTAACGGTCTTTGCTAGAGTATATCCCTTTAGCTATCCAATCGTTAATCTTCTTCCCACACAAAGAACATGCTCACCCCCTCCTCAAGAAACACCTCCAAAGCCTTATCTACTTATTGTATCCCGTTTCTAAGTCCTCACTTTCTGGGTGATGTGCAGTCCTCTCCATTAAGTCTAGGTATGGCTTTCTGTGGTCTGGTGTTCCACAAAGTGCCCCTTCTCCAAACATAGGTAGAAAAAGAATAGAAGAACTATAGTGAAAGTTCCCACCCAAAAAGAGGGAGCAGTGACCAAATCCTACTGAGCAGAAAGAGCAGAGACTCCCTGTCCTGGCAGTAGAAAAAATTTCTTGGATGTCCTATCTAGCAGTCCTTGGTTCTGCTTTTTAGGGGGATTTCCTTTGCCTGGGAAATAAATTTGTGAGGGGAGCCCCAGCATTCTTGAAGAGCTCTGTGATTGCTCTTCCCTATAGGTCAGAAATTATAGTGGGAACTGCTGCCAATGAATTGGCAAACCTAAATACAGTGGGAGTAATTGGATCCTGGGGTGGCAGAGGCCAAGTGGCACTCGTCCAAGGTAGGCATGGTTATTTAAATGGACACCAGGGTCAAAGCAGAAATCAGAATAGTCTGAATAAAACAGGGGGGATTTCCTTTGGCCCAGAACAGGTCCCTGACTGTTCTCTAAAGAGTCTTTATTGTCCATTCTTCTCCATGGTCTCATCTGAAGCACTCATGGGGTAGCATACTTTTCTTGGGGAATGTTCAGCTTTCACGGCTGATGTCTGTTTGTGAGGGTTTGGGGCCACTAATTATTTTAGAGATTTAATACTTGCTGCTGCAGAGCAGTCTTGGGTTTCTATGATAATATTATTCCCTGACAAACGTATAGGCTTTTGATATTTTTGCTGTTAGTCGGCTCCATGGAGGAGAAGCTACATCTAGACATAGTTTCTTAGCTTGCAAAGGCTTCTGCTTAGGAAAGGACTCTGTGCTCAGCCCTTTTCCTATAGCTTTTAAATTAATAGCCAGCTGCCTCGAGGTAGGCAACATCCTTAATCTGATTTTTGCTGGCTGGTTATTTTTTTTCCTTGTCCTGAAGAGAACTCTTAAAACAGCTTGGGGCTGTGGTCTTATCTCCTGCTAAGACAGCTACTTCTCTGAGTTACTGCTTATAATCACCTCAATTTAAGGTGCAGAGGCTGTTGATGTTTACAGCCCTGCAAAGCTTCAAATTATGTGAGTCTCAGTCAATCTGGATTGAAGGCTGCAGGCACAGAATGGCTAGCTGTAGTGTGATTTGGCCTCTTGTAGTGCTGGGCTCAAAAGCTGCAAGAAAAAGCCATCATGTGCTCCTATCCTGAGGTTTTCCTGATCTGTTGCATCATTTGGCATGTGGTGTTATCAATTGTTTTGCTCTTTAACAAGAGTAACCAGCTTTAGGAGTCACTAACTTTAAGTTGGTTAGAGACTTATGGCATTAATTCTTAAGGCTAATTTTCCGTAAAGTCTTCCTTTTCCCTGATAGAGGTACAGGCATACCTCGGAGATATCATGAGTTCGGTTCCAGACCACAGTGACAAAGTGAATATCACAAGTGAGTCACGCGAATTTTTTGGTTTCCCAGTGCATAAACAGTTATGTTTACATTATACTGTAGTCTCTTGTGTGCAATAACATTATGTCTAAAAGAACAAGATGCACACTTTAATTAAAAAATAGTTTATTGCTAAAAAATGCTAACCATCACCTGAGCCTTCAGTGAGTTGTAGTCTTTTGCTGGTGGAGAGTGGTGCCTCAATGTTGATGGCTGCTGACTGATCAGGGTGTTGGTTGCTAAAGGTTGGAGCGGGGGTGGTCTATGGCAATTTCTTAAAATAAGACAACAATGAAGTTTGTCGCATCGATTGACTCTTCCTTTCACAAGCATTTTCTCTGTAGCATGCAATGCTGTTTAATAGCATCTAACCAGCAGTAGAATTTCTTTCAAAATTGGAGTCAATCCTTTCAAACTCTGCCACTGCTTTGTCAACTGAGTTTATGTAATATTCTAAATCCTTTGTTGTCATTTCAACAATCTTCACGGCATCTTCACCAGGAGTGGATTCCATGTCAAGAAACCACCTTCTTTGCTCATCCATAAGAAGCAACTCCTCACCCATAAAGTTTGATCGTGAGATGGCAGCAATTCAGTCCCATCTTCAGGCTGCACTTCTACTTCTAGTTCTCTTGCTGTTTCCACCACATCTGCACGCACTTCCTTCACTGAAGTCTTGAACCCCTCAAAGTCATCCATCAGGGTTGGAATTAAATTCTTCCAAACTCCTGTTAATGTTGATATTTTGATCTCTTCCCATGAATCATCACAGTGTTCTTAATGGCATCTAGTATGGTGAATCCTTTCCAGAAGGTTTTCAATTTACTTTGCCCACATCTGTCAGAGGAATCGCTCTGGCAGCTATAGGCTTACGAAATGTATTACTTAAGTAAGAAGACTTGAAAGTCAAAATTACTCCTTGACCCCTGGGCGCGGAGTGGATGTTGTGGTAGCGGGCATGAAAATAACATTCATCTCATTGTACATCTCCATCAGAGCTCTTGGGTGATGAGGTGCGTTGTCAATGAGCAGTATATTTTGAAAGGAATCTTGTTTTCTGAGTAGTAGGTATCAACAGTGGGCTTAAAATATTCAGTAAACTAAGTTGTAAAGAGATATGGTGTCATCTAGGCTTTATTCTTTCATTTATAGAGCACAGGCAGAGTACATTTAGCATAATTCTTAAGGGCTCTAGGATTTTTGGAATGGTAAATGAGCATTGGCTTCAACTTAAAGTCATCAGTTGCATTAGCCCCTAACAAGAGAGTCAGCCTGTCCTTTGAAGCTTTGAAGCCGGGCATTGACTTCTCCTCTCTAGCTATCAAAGTCCTAGATGGCATCTTCTTCCAGTATAAGGCAGTTTTGTGTAGCCACCTTCATTAATTGTCTTAGCTAGGTCTTCTGGATAAATTGCCATTTCTATATCAGCATTTACTGCTTCACTTTGCACTTTTATGTTCAAAAGGTGTCTTCTTTCCTTAAATCTTGTGAACCAACCTCCAATAGCTTCAAACTTCTCTTCTGCAGCTTCCTCACCTCTCTCAGCCTTCACAGAATTAACGAGAGTTAGGGCCTTGCTCTGGATTAGACTTTGTCTTAGGAGAATGTTGTGGCTGGTTTGATCTTCTGTTCAGCCAGTAAAACTTTCTCCACGTCAGCAGTAAGGCTGTTTCGCTTTCTTATCATTTGTGTGTTCACTGGAGTAGCACTTTTAATTTCCTTCAGGAACTTTTCCTTTGCATTCACACCTTGGCTGACTGTTTGGCACAAGTGACCTAGCTTTGGGACTGTCTCAGCTTTCAACATGCCTTCCTTACTAAGCTTAGTCATTTCTAGCTTTTGATTTAAATTGAGACATGTGAGGCTCTTCCTTTCATTTGAACACTTCAAGGCCATTGTGGGTTATTAATTGGCCTGATTTCAATCTTCTGTGTATCCAGGAATAGGGAGGCCTGAGGAAAGGGAGAGAGACGGGGGAATGGCCAGTCAGTGGAGCAGTCAGAACATACACAATGTTTATCGATTAAGTTCACCGTCTTATATGGGTACGGTTCGTGGTACCCCAAAACAACTACAATAGTAACATCAAAGATCATTGATCACAGATCACCATAACAAGTATAATAATAATGAAAAACTTTGAAATATTGCAAGAATTACCAAAATGTGACACAGAGACACGAAGTGAGCAAATGTTATTGGGATGGGAAAATGGCTCCGATAGACTTACTGAATGCAGTGTTGCTGCAAACCTTCAATTTATAAAAAACTGCAATATCTGCAAAGTGCAATAAAGCAAAACACAATAAAAGAAATTATTCCTGTGTATTCCAAGCATTGATGAGTAGCTTGGGGTGCATTTGCTTCTTAGACTCATAAATTGGGAGAAATTAGGATTGGGGGAGTGCTTTTTCCTAAGGACAGAAACATTTGGAAAAGACAAGGGAAGCGTATGAGAGAAGAAATATGTGAACATTATTGCCAAGAAGGGAGTTAATCAGTGATGGGTGAATGGGCAGTGTGTTCTCTGTATGATCCTGTTAAAGCAGAAAACATATTATGCCAGCCAGTTTCTTATTTTAGCCACCAAGTGATGCAGTTTACCCAGGATCTTGTGAGAGGTACCATGGTCAAGTAGAAAGTAAACTCACAACTTGTCATTTATAAGTTCTCCAATGTTAGGACCTTTTGAGTGGGAGTCCCAGAAGGAGCAGAAAATGAGAAAGGGGCAGAGAGCTTATACAAAGAAATAATGGTAGAAAACTTCCCAAATCAAGGAAAGGAAATGAACATCCAGATCCATGATACCAAAAGTACCCCAAATCGGCTGAACATCAAGAGGTATTCACCAAAACACGTTATAATCAAATTTTCAGAAGTCAAAGACAATTTTGAAAGCTGCAAGAGAAAAGTGACTCATTAGATATAAGCTGCCTCCTCCTCTTCCTTCTCCTTCCCCCACCCCATGAGGCTATCAGTAGATTTCTCACCAGAAACCATGGAGGTCAGGAGAAAGTGGGATGATATATTCCAAGTGCTGAAAGGAAAAGAACTGCCAATCAAGAATCCTGTGTCTGGCAAAGCTGTATTTTGGAAATTAAGAAGAGAGACAGACTTTCCCAGACAAACAAAAGTTGAGGGAGTTCATCACCACTAGACCTGCCGTACAAAAATGCAAAAGGAATTCTTCAAATTGAATTGAAAAGACAGTAATTAGCAACAAGAAAACATGTGAAAATGTAAAACTCACTGGTAAAGGTAAGTATGTACTCAAATTCAGAATACTCTAATACTGTAATGGCGGTGCATAAACCACTTTTTACTCTAATACTTTTGTCTTTTAACTTTTATATTAAAAATAACTAGAGCTACAATAATTTGTTAATAGATACACAATATAAAAAGATGTAAATTGTGACACCAGTAACATAAAATGTGAGGCGGGAGTAAAAGTATAGAGGTTTTTAGATGTGATTGAAGTTATGTTATCAGCTTAAAGTAGATTGTTATGTTTTATGTAAGCCTCTTGGTAATCACAAAGAACAAACATGTAGTAGACGCACAAAAGATAAAGAGAAAGGAATCAAAGCATACCACTGCAAAAAAATCATCAAATCACGAAAGAGGACAGCAAGAGAGTAAGAAAAAAACTACAAAATATTCAGAAAACAACAAAATGACAACAGTAAGTTGGTACTTATCAATAATTATTTTAAATGTAGATGAATTAAATTCTTCAGTCAGAAGACATAGAATGGCTGCATGGGTTAAAAAAACAAGACTCAACTATATGCTATGTACAAGAAATTCACTTTAGATTTAAGGACGTATACAAGTTGAAAGTGAAGGAATGGAAAAATATATTCCATTCAAATACTAAACAAAAGAGAGTAGGGGTGACTATACTTATATCAGACAAAATAAACTTTAAGTCAAAAACTGTCACCAAAGGCAAACATGGACATTATATAATGATCAAAGGTTCAATCCACCAGGAAGATATAATAATTACAAATATATATGCACTCAACATTAGAGTAGCTAAATACATAAAGCAAACATTGACAGAACTGAAGGGAAAAATAGACAGCAACACAATAATAGCAGGATACTTCAATACCCCACTTTCAATAATAGAACATCCAGCCAGAAGGTCAGTAAGGAAACACAGGACTTCAGTAATACTGTAGACCAAATGGACCTAACAGACGTATACAGAACATTCCATTCCATCCAGCAACAGCAAAATACATGTTCTTCTCAAGTACACACTGAATAGTCTCCAGGATAGATCATATGTTAGGCCACAAAACAAGTGTTAACAAATTTAAGAAGATTGGAATCATATTAAGTATCTTTTCCATCCACAATGGTATAAAGCTAGAAATCAGTAACAGGAGGAAATTTGGGAAATTCACAAACATGTGGAAATTGAACACCACTCCTGAACAACCAGTGGGTCAAAGAAGAAATCAAAAGGGAAATCAAAAAATATCTTGAGACAAATGGGAACACAACATACTAAAACTTATGGGATGTAGCAAAAGTAGTTCTAAGAGGAAAGTTCATAGCATCACTAATAATCAGGGGGAAATGCAAATCAAAACCACAATGAAATATCACCTCACATCTGTTAATATGGCTCTTATTAAGAATACAACAAGTGTGGGGCTGGCCTGGTGGCGCAGTGGTTAAGTGCACACGTTCTGCTTCTTGGCAGCCTGGGGTTTGCCGGTTCGGATCCCAGGTGCGGACATGGCACTGCTTGGCATGCCATGCTGTGGTAGGCGTCCCACATATAAAGTTAGAGGAAGACGGGCATGGATGTGAGCTCAGGGCCAGTCTTCCTCAGCAAAAAGAGGAGGGTTGGCAGTAGTTAGCTCAGGGCTAATCTTCCTCAAAAAGAAAAAAAAGAGGATTGACAGCAGATGTTAGCTCAGGGCTAATCTTAAAAAAAAAGGAGTACAAGTGTTGGCAAGGATGTGGAGAAAAGGGAACTCTTGTATACTGTTGGTGGGAATGTAAATTGGTACAACCATTTTGGAAAATAGTATGAAGGTTCCTCAAGAAATTAAAAATGAACTACCATATCATCCGGCATTTCCACTTCTGGGTACATATCCAAAGGAAATCAAATCAGTATTTCAGAGAGGCGTCTGCACTCCCATGTTCATTGCAGCATTATTCATTATAGCTAAGAGTATGGAAACAACTTAAGTGTCTGTTGATGGATGGATGGATGAATGAATAAAGAATGTACACACACACACACACATACATACATATACACATACACACATACGTACACATGCAGGCATGCAATGTCATATTGTTCAGCCTTAAAAAAAAAAGAAGGAAATCGTGCTGTTGGTGATAATATGGTTGAACCTGGAGGACATTATGCTATGTGAAGTAAGCCAGACACAGAAAGACAAATATTGCATGATCTCATTTATATGTGGGATCTAAAATGGTCAAATTCATAGAAGCAGAGAGTAGAATGGTGGTTGCCAGGGGTTGGGGGATGGGGGAAATGGAGAGATGTTGCTCAAAGGGTGCAAAGTTTCAATTGTGCAGAGTATGTAAGTTCTGGAGAACTAATGTACAGCATGGTGACTTCAGTTAATAATACTGTATTGTATACTTGATATTTGCTAAGAGATCATAAACGTTATCTCAAAAAGAAAATGGTTAACTGAGTTGATGGAAATGTTAATTGATTTGGTAATTTGATCATGGTAATGATTTCACAATGTATATATCAAATCATCATGTTGTATACCCTAAATATATATAATTTTTACTTATCAATTATGCCTCAATAAAGTTGGAAAAGAAATACAACAATCCCAGGAAGTAGGTCTTATTATCCCCACTTTATGTAAATGGAGGCTCAGAGAGGTTTAAGTCACTTGTCCAGGGTTAGCGAGCTCTTTAGTGGTGAAGCTGGGAGCTTAAGGCAGTTTGACTCTATCAGCTGAACTGTTCAGCCACCTTGCTGTAATTGTACACAGTCCCTGCCATTTGGGAACTCATTTAATAGGGGAAGTTAACATGTAAATAATAAGTTGAATTACTTCAGTTTCTTAGTTTGGCCATAGTTGCGATTATTTCATAATGTTTATAAACATAAGTTGCACATGTGAAGCAGCTTTGGTATGCTAAGTCAGAATATCATTTTTGAAGCAGTAAAGCAAAATGGTCTATCGAGTGGACCAAAATGGTATGGTGCTTCTTGGAGACATTCATTCAACAAAATGTATTGAGCAGTTACTGTGTTCCAGGTTCTTCTGAGCCCTGGGAATATAGCTGTGAAAACATAGAAGGTGCCCTTTCTGTCACGGAGCTTGCTATCTAGAGAGGGAGATGGATGTTAACTAATTCTACAAATAGTTGTTTAAAATTCCAGTGTGAGTGCTGTGAAGGAAAGCCAAAGGGGTGCTATGACAGAATATAGAAAGGGAACCCAACCTACTTCGAGACTGAGAATTGGAGGAATGATCTAGCTTCTGAGTGGAGAGATTTTTCAAACTCCACAACTTACTTTAGTATTTTATCAGTAAGTTTTGTGGCTCTTGATTCATTGTTCTTTCTACTAGTATATGGCAGTCTTGAGCTTTGTGAGCACCAAGAGGGGGAGAGAGCGAGCCAGCTTAACTTGATCTGAGGGGAATTAGAAACCATTCTTTGATACTTGAGCTAGTCTTGAAGGATTAGTAGAGAGAGGTTGGACAAGGGAAAAGGTAATCTAGGCAGAGAAAACAGTTTGCACAAAGGCATCAGGGGCAGATGAGAACCTAATAAGAGGTAGTAAGTGTCTAGTGGAGTAAGAGAGTAGATTGGAAAGATAAATAGATGAGGGATATTTATGTAACCAAATCTGGTTTCTGCAAAGTTGTTCTACTGACCTTTCCCCATCATTTCAGAGAATCTAAGAGATGTGAGGAATAGAGTGAGATTTTCTTTTCTCCCCCACATTTTAATTGTTAGCATTTTTAAAGAAAGTATAAGGCCTGACTTAAACAGTTTAAATAATGAGATATCTTATAGTTAAAAACATAGTTGTATACAGTGCAGTAATTATTTATAAGAGTTGCAGTTGGACTACCAAAGCATGGTTATTGATTAGTGAAATGCATTTGGATCTCCTAGCTAGGGTGAGGCCTGGGTGTTGTAGGAATATATGTTACTGCATGTGTGTAAGATTAAATAGACGTGAAGAGAAAGTTTTTTAAGCATAGTGTTCCAGCCATATTCTGATGATGGGGCAGAATATTTTATATGTTAATGATCAAAGGAGAAATAAGAGATTGAGTAGAAGGACATGATTAACAGTGAAAGCAACAAGGGCAGTTTGATGTAGAGCACTGAGGACTACCGAAGAGTCGGATGGTTGCATCTGGGCCAGCCTCTACCACTGACCTTAGGCAAATCACTGGATGCTTGGGAAGCTGAATCTCTAGTTTTTTACTGTTTTGAACTTTTTACTGGAATATGTGTAATATAACATACAGAAGAGTACACAAATCGTTAAATATATGTGTCTTGATGAGCTTTTACAAACAGAACACATACCTGTAACCAGCACCCAGGTCAAAAAACTAGGACATTACCAGAAGCCCTCTTTGTGCTTCCTGCACTTCCATGTTTATCTTTAAGATAGGAGTAATACTGTCGTCTTCACTTTTCAAGAGTGTTGAAAAATGAAAAAGAAGTGCCTTGATCTCTTTCAGATAGTGTTGTGCAAGCGAAATGAGATCGCTTTAGCATTATGAGTTAGACCCAGGGAAGTAAGACCAGTTTCCAAAGTTGTGTAGCGCATAGAGCTTTCTTATAGTATTATTAATAATCCTATTACATTGGGAGTGAATGAGGAAGGAAGTCTAAAAACCACAAAGCAAAGGACAAAACAGTTGACTAAAACTCATCATAAAGACGTGTAAGTAGAGTATATGCAATGCCTTATTATGTTAATTCCTACAAGGTGTCATTCTTAGGATTCAGTAAAGCAACTTGTGTGTTTTTACATGTTCAACAGATGTGAAACCACTCCCCTTATTTGAAGATGCTCAAGGAATAGTAGCTTCCTGAAATTAAAGCAAGTTGCATATTGCAAATACCCACAAGTCTTGAATTCACCAAATATTTCTGTTTAGGTTTCAAGAGGTCTCATGTTTAATCTCTCTATATTAATCTAAATGTTAATAAATGCTTTTATGACAGGAAATCCACCTTCATGTTCTTAATACTGTTAACTGAATAATTGATTTTTTGGGGGGGGTTCATAATAGTTTACATCAATGTGAGATTTCAGTTGTACATTATTTCTTGACTGTCACCACATAAGTGCTCCTCTTCACCTGCTGTGCTCCCCCACCCCCCTTCCCCTGGTAACCACTGAATGAATAATTGATTTCTTGTTGAGTAATCATAAATCAAACTATATACTCCTGTAGCACTTTTTGAAAAAGATTTCAAATTTATTTAGTGTGATAACAGATTGCTTACCATTTCTAACAAATGACACTAGTCACTGCAATAATAATTCTGCACTTTTCTGTTGCTTCCAAATTCTTTATCATCTCCCTCTACAGTGTCTTATTGGATTCCCTTAGGATCTATTCTGAAATTTACCTGTAAGTGAAAGATAGTGAACTGTGGGTTTTAATTTCTGAAAAGTAAGGTCATTTTATTTGCGTGTTTTTCTTTTCGATATTTAAAATGATCTTTGCTGAGCTTAGAATTTTAGTAAATCTTTCAGTTTGATGATTTACTTGAGAAATGTTTAACATAGGCGGTACAGTTCTAAAGAATAAACAAATAGAGCAGCTATACTTACAATAAACATTTGAATATTGCCTAGGATTTCCAGATTTTAAAATAGAATTTGGAAGGAAAATTAGAACCAAATATTATTTAACTGATATTTTCATAGACAAGCTTGGGCATTCGAATTAGTCCCATTTGGCTCCATGTAGTCAGTGACTTCAGTCTGTTCCATTGGGGATGGCCAGCTCTGGGTCTCCAGCGCAGCCTGGGACAGAGTAGAGGAGGGCCAAATCAGCTAAGTACCTGTAATAACGCTGCCCACAGTGCGTGCTTTGGGATGCAGGGCTCCTTCATTTGTCAGGTGACTCTCAGTTCCTTCAGAAAGCCAGTGTCTTTTCTATATCTTCTGGGTAGAGTTTAATTAGCATTGATAGATGCTTTGGAAGAGATATGTAGGTGGGTGTGTTTGAGTGGCCAGGTGTTTTCATATCAAGGAGAAACCTAGTCACTGTGAAGAATGTAGAATCTAGGTTTGCGGTTGCAGAGGGTGTCTTAAATGTGAATGCAGCATAAGGTAATTTAAAACACATCCAGAAAAAGAAACTATCTTAATCCTTGTCAAGTACTTGAATTTCTTGTAGCTGTTTAGGCAGAATTGAAAGGCTACCAAGTGTTCACATGGGCCCATGAGTAAAGGTAAACCCCTCCTGGCTGGAACAAGGACTCTCCCCTACAACATTAGAGCATGTCTTTCTCAGGCAACAGAGGCATGTTATTAAGACAAATCTACTCAGTAGGATAGGAAGGGATTTTTTTTTTTTTTTGAGGAAGCTTAGCCCTGAGCTAAGATCCACTGCCAATCCTCCCCTTTTTGCTGAAGAAGATTGGCCCTGAGCTAACATCTGTGCCTATCTTCCTCTACTTTATATGTGGGACACCTGCCACAGCATGCCTTGATAAGTGGTGCATAAGTCTGTGCCCGGGATCCGAACCGGCAAACCCCAGGCCACTGAAGTGGAGCGCATGAATTTAACCACTACGCCACTGGGCCAGCCCCCAGGAAGAGATCTTTTTAAATTGTCCCTGCCATCTAGTGCACAACTGATAAAAGTTTGGAAACATTTATAACTAATGTCCCATGGTTTGCCATTGTAGTTAGTACAAGTAGATAGAACATTTCAAATTATATAAGGTGTATGTAATTACATTTTATATCAAATTCCCAAAATTACATGCTTGGTAGAAGGGTTAACAAAATGCTATCCTGATTGTTTAGCATAGGCTCACCAAAGCTTGCTGCCTTCAGGTTAGCAGAAAACCTATATAATCACTTCAGGTTGCCACCAAATCTATATAATCACTTCAACAGAAAGGTTGTTCCTGAAAACCGTAGGGAGAACATCAATCTTAAGGATATTTGTTCTTTAGGGTAGGAGTGGCATGTGTTTTGTCTGCCTATAATGTGTCACAGTCTTGGTCTTTGAAAATTCTTTGAGGCCATGTAATGAACATGTTCCATATCAGAACCTGTGTTTTCCTTTTTATATTTAAATGACCTTAAACTTTGTCAAATTTTGGATAAAAATGATTTGTTAGAATTTACTCTTTTACTTGAAGGGTGTGTTATCATTATACATTCTAATACATTTTCCTCCTCTTAAGAATCAAATATATAGTTAGTTGGTAGCTGTGCTTTTTGTTGACACTTTATTTGATGTGTTCTGAATTCAATTCAATTCCACAGGTACATGTATACTCCAGGTCTTAAATGAAGCTTTGGATAGCATCGCCCAAAATATGCTGCAAAGAATATTGGTTCCATTTTTTTTTAAGATTGTGTGCTCAGAAGTTTAGGGAATGCTAGTTTCGATGAAATTTAACAAGTCTTTTTTTCATAGGACCTTGCAGAACCTTAAATTTGCTAATATGCATTGAGATTTTTTAATTTGTTTTTTGTGAGGAAGATTCACCCTGAGCTAACATCCGTTGGCAATCCTCCTCTTTTTTTGCTTGAGGAAGATTAGCCCTGAGCTAACATCTGTGCCAATCTTCCTGTACTTTGTATGTGGGTTGCTGCCACAGCATGGCTGATGAGTGGAGTAAGTCCGCACCTGGGATCTGAACCCATGAACCCGGGCTGCCAAAGTGGAGCTTGCAGAACTTTAACCACTCGGCCACAGGGCTGGCCCCTGCATTGAGATTTTTTATGATAGGGATGTTATAGAATATTTCCTAAATTTACTCTTATGGAACCTTTGAGTAGTAGAACATTTTGCAGGAATACTGAACCTCAGAACACATGATGGGAAATGTGATAGGAATAAAAAAGATGATTAAAAATATGAGTAACCGAGGGAGTATGCCGGGAGCAAAATGGCAGGGTGAGCTGACCCGGGACGCTCTCCCCTCCAAAGTACAACAAAGGACTGAAAAAAACCCCTGAATTTCAGCTAATGAACCTAATGCCAGGACTCAGACACCTACAGTATCAAAAGACAGAGGAAGGAGCCCCTGCTGCCCGCCTCGGAGGAGCTGGAACGGGTTAGGAGAGAACATTGCTCCATCCCCTAGAA
Organism: Equus quagga; assembly: GCF_021613505.1. Taxonomy (NCBI): domain Eukaryota; kingdom Metazoa; phylum Chordata; class Mammalia; order Perissodactyla; family Equidae; genus Equus; species Equus quagga. Next base: position 88,902,529 of record NC_060276.1, read on the forward strand.
ACTGGGATTGCCGTGCGGGTCCGGGAAGGAGCGGAGGAGGGGCCACGCGACCGGGGGTTCGTCTAGGACTCCCGCCGCCGGTACAGTGGAAACTCACTGATGGGGGAAAGATTCTGTGCATGGGGACCCCATAAACGCAGGGCCCTGGGAGACCAGAGAACAGAACCGATCGAATCCAGATCGGTGCGTGAGAGAAATGCCCCCGCCCCAGCAAAGCACACTGGGTGCCGCCATCTTGCCTGAAGGTGGAGAGCTCAGAACGTGTGGCACTCGACCCTCATCTAGTGGCGGCAGGCTGTAACTGCAACCGAATTCTACCACCATGCAAAAAAACCACTCCTCTACCATCCAGCAATTTATAAAAGCCCCAGACCAGAAGGAAAACAATAAAAACATAGAATTAAGTCCTGAGGACTTGGAATTAGGTAAACTAAATGAAAATGAGTTCAGAGCAGCTATAATCAAAAAACTCAATGAGATAGAGAGAGATAGAGAAACAAGCTGAGTTCTGTAGTTACTTCACAAAAGAGATTGAAATTATAAAGAAGAATCAAACAGAATTACTAGAGATGAAAAACACAATGGACCAGATAAAACAATATGGATTCCCTGAATGCCCAGGTAGACTCCATAGAAGAGCAAATTAGCATAATCGAAGATAGACAGGCTGAATGGCTCCAGACAGAGGAAGAAAGAGAACTAAGGATTAAAAGGAATGAGGAAAGTATTAGAGAGATAGCAGATTCAATGAGGAGAAAGAATTTAAGGATCATAGGAATTCCTGAGAACGTGGAAAAGGAAAATGGAGCAGAAAATGTGCTTAATGAAATTATAGAAGAGAACTTCCCAAATCTAGGGATTGAGGGAGAAATGTGTGTAGAGGAAGCTTTCAGATCTCCTAGATTTGTCAGTGCAAAAAGACCTACTGCAAGGCATATAGTAGTACAAATGGCAAAAATGAATGACAAAGAAAGAATACTCAAGGCTGCAAGACAAAAGAGAATTACCTCCAAAGGAGCTCCTATCAGACTTTCAGCACATTTCTCTGCAGAAACCTTACAAGCTGGGAGAGAATGGAGTGACATATTCAAAGCTTTAAAAGATAAAAATCTTCAGCCAAGAATACTCTATCCAGCAAGAATATCCTTCAGATATGAGGGAGAAATTAAATCTTTTCCAGACAAACAAAAGTTAAGGGAATTTGTAACCAAAAGTCCTCCGCTACAAGAAATCCTCAAGAAGGCTCTCATACCTGAAAAAAGAAAAAAGGGAGAAAGGGGTCACAAACCACAGAGTAGGGAGACAGAAAAATAGAACCAGAACAGGATAGCAAATATTCAACTATAGCATTAGGATAAAGGTAAGGAAACTACTAAAGCAAAGATGATCTTATCACTCTAACTACAAACTCATAACACAAGTTGGAACAAGAAGTGAAAATAATAATTTAGGAGGGGAAGAGCAAAGGGACTAAATTAGTCTAGACCAAGTAAGTAAGAGACCACCAGAGAATAGACTATGTTATACACGAGATTCTAAATACAAACTTCAGGGTAGACACTAAACTAAAAAACAGAACAGAGACACACAGCATAAATAAACAAAAATCTAAGAAACCCAGCATAAGAAATTGCAGTATCAGATGGGTAGGATAAAGCACACAGGAAGAGAAAAGCAGGAAAGCCAGATAATGAGCAACAGATTGACAGCTTTAAGTCCACATGCATCAATAATCACTCTCAATATAAACGGATTGAACTCTCCAATAAAAAGACACAGAGTGGCAAAATGGATTAAAGAACAAGATCCAACAATTTGTTGCCTGCAGGAAACACGCCTCAGCCCCAAGGACAAACACAGGCTCAGAGTGAAGGGGTGGAGGACAATACTTCAAGCTAATAGCAAGGGAAAAAAAGCGCAGGTGTTGCAATTCTTATATCAGACAAAGTGGATTTCAAAATAAGACAGGTAAAGAGAGACACACAGGGACAATATATAATGATCAAAGGGACACTTGATCAAGAAGAAATAACGCTTATAAATATCTATGCACCCAACATAGGAGCACCAAGGTTCATAAAGCAGCTATTAACAGACCTAAAGGAAGATGTTAAAAACAACACATTAGTAGTAGGGGACCTCAACACCCCACTCACATCAATGGACAGATCATCCAGACAGAAAATCAACAAGGAAATAGTGGAGCTAAACGAAAAACTAAAACAATTGGACTTAATAGACATATATAGATCACTTCATCCTAAAACAGCAGATTACACATTCTTTTCAAGAGCACGTGGAACATTCTCAAGGATAGACCATATGTTGGGAAAGAAGGCAAGCCTCTCCAAATTTAAAAAAAATGAAATAATAACAAGCATCTTTTCCGATCATAATGCTATAAGGCTAGAAATTAATTATAAGAAAAAAGGTGAGAAAGGCACAAAGATGTGGAGACTAAACAATACAGGACTGAACAAGCAATGGATCATTGAAGAAATTAAAGAAGAGATCAAAAAATACCTGGAAACTAATGAAAATGATAGCATGCCATACCAACTCATATGGGATACAGCAAAAGCTGTATTAAGAGGACAATTCATCGCAGTACAGCCACATCTTAATAAACAAGAAAAATCCCAAATAAGCAATCTTAAACTACACCTAACTGAACTAGAGAAAGAAGAACAAATAAAGCCCAAAGTCAGCAGAAGGAGAGAAATAATAAAAATCAGAGCAGAAATAAATACTATTGAATTGAAAAAGGCTGTCTAAAGGATCAATGAAACAAAGAGCTGGTTCTTTGAGAAGATAAATAAAATTGACAAACCCCTAGCCAGACTTACAAAGAAAAAAAGGGAGAAAGCTCAAATAAACAAAATCAGACAGGAAAGAGGAGAAATAACAACAGACTCTGCAGAAATACAATGGATTATAAGAGAATACTACGAAAAACTCTATGCTAACAGAATGGATAATCTAGAGGAAATGGATAAATTCTTGGACTCCTACAATCTCCCAAAGCTCACTCAAGAAGAAGCAGACAATTTGAACAGACTAATCACAAGGAAAGAGATTGAAACAGCAATCAAAAACATCCCAAAGAATAAAACCCCAGGACCAGATGGCTTCCCTGGGGAATTCTACCAAACTTTCAGAGAGGATTTAATACCTATCCTTTTCAAGCTATTCCAAAAAATTAGGGAGGATGGAACACTTCCTAACACATTCTATGAGGCCAACATCACGCTGATACCAAAGCCTGACAAGGACACCACGAAAAAAGAGAACTACAGGCCAATATCACTGATGAACATAGATGCAAACATTCTAAACAAAATTTTGGCCACCAGAATTCAGCAATTCATCAAAAGGATCATACATCATGATCAAGTGGGATTTATACCAGGGACACAGGGATGGTTCAACATTCACAAATCAATCAACGTGATACACCACATCAACAAACTGAGGCATAAAAACCACATGATCATCTCAATAGATGCAGAGAAAGCATTTGACAAGATCCAACAGCCATTTATGATAAAAACTCTGAACAAAATGGGCATAGAAGGGAACTACCTCAACATAATAAAGGCCATATATGACAAACCCACAGCCAACATCATACTCAGTGGGCAAAAACTGAGTGCCATCCCCCTGAAAACTGGAATGAGACAAGGATGCCCTCTATCACCACTCTTATT
>NC_060276.1:88911235-88989195 GCF_021613505.1 Equus quagga
CTCATCATCGCTGATCATCAGGGAAATGCAAATCAAAACTACACTAAGATATCACCTTACACCCATTAGAGTGACAAAAATATCTAAATCTAATAGTAACAAATGTTGGAGAGGTTGTGGAGAGAATGGAACCCTCATACACTGCTGGTGGGAATGCAAACTAGTGCAGCCACTATGGAAAACAGTATGGAGATTCCTCAAAAAATTAAAAATAGAACTACCATACGATTCAGCCATTCCACTACTGGCTGTCTATCCAAAGAGCTTGAAGTCAGCAATTCCAAAAGTCCTATGCACCGCAATGTTCATTGCAGCATTATTTACAATAGCCAAGACATGGAAGCAACCTAAGTGCCCATCAACAGATGAATGGATAAAGAAGTTGTGGTATATATATACAATGGAATACTACTCAGCTGCAAAACAGAACAAAATCATCCCATTTGCAACTACATGGATGGACCTTGAGGGAATTATGTTAAGTGAAATAAGCCAGTTAGAGAAGGATAATCTCTGCATGACTCCACTCATATGAGGAATTTAAAAATGTGGACAAAGAGAACAGATTAGTGGCTACCAGGGGAAAGGTGGGGTGGGGGGGACACAAAGGGTGAAGTGGTGCACCTACAACACGACTGACAGACAATAACGTACAACTGAAATCACACAAGATTGTAACCTATTATTAACTCAATAAAAAAATGTTAAAAAATATGAGTAACCAAGTGTTTTATATGAATTAAAAAATGTATTTGGCATTCTTGAGCCGTGATGATTGGAAGGAAAAGAAATGGAGAACAGTACAAAGCGAATGGAGACTGTTGCACTTTGAGTTCCACAGTTCAAGCCCTAGCTCTGTTGCCAGCACTTTGTGTGTCCTGAGTGAGTGTTTTGAGGGATGTGGGAGGCGGTGGTTGTCTCTTGCCTTTTGCAGACCTAGAGTCTTCATCTATAAAATGAGGGACTGGATCAGGTGACACCTGGAGTCATCTCTACATCTGACATTTTTAATTCTTGATGAGCCTCACTTTACCAAAACCATGTACAGAAGGCAGAATGTTAAGTAATTTATTGGGCACTTGGCTTGCTTTGCAAAAAAAATATCCTTCACTGTAGAGAAATCACCTTTTCAAAGTGAGTTTTATCAGTTTTTCCCTCAAATTCATTCATATGTAGCTCACATATAACTAAGTTTCCAGAAGTCTAACATGTATAAGTTAAATCCACCTGTATCTGTAGGCATCTACTTCCTGATTCTTAGGAGGTTTTTGCCATTGTGTGATTGATGTTGATTAGTGCTATTAGTGAAAAAGTTGGTCCTTTAAAACTCAAGCATCATAATGTACTTACAACGTGTACTAGTTAATTTTTAAAAAGAGTACTCATGCCTCATGGAAATAAAATGCATTCTAAGTATACTTTTTTGTTCCTTCCATTTTTTAAAATTTGTGGTAAAATGTATATAACATGAAATTTGCCATTTTCACCATTTTAAGTGTACAATTTAGTGGCTTTAATTACATTCACAGTGTTGTGCAACCATGTCTAAGATGTATTGTAACCTTTTTGTTAAGTGAGGCTTTGTTGTGACTTAAGTTGGTTGTATTTTACAGCACTTTACACCAGGATACCTTTGTGCTAAATGACAAAAGCATCATTATCCTACTTAGATATTGTGGGAAGGGAGAGAAAGTCATGGTATAGAATGGTTAAATGATTTCTTAAGAGCCTAGTATTTTAGATCTGGATTACTAAATCCTTTGGTAGACGTTATAGTTTGATCTGATTGGTCAGAATTGAAATCAGCAAGTACCGCATTGAATAGTTGCTTTTGTTAGGCACAGGTATTCCATTGCCGCAGCATACTTTTAAGGCAATGAGCATTTCAAGCAAAAGAAGTGTGGAGGTATGTCTAATATTTATTGATATACCTTCTCCATCTAGGCTTTGGTCTTTCCAGTGGTCTCAAGTTACTGCTATAGGTTTTGCCCTTGCTTTTAATATCTACTTGGCAATCAGGCTGGAAGCTGGTAACTTCTATCAGGACAAACCTTTCCTCCACTCTGGAAGTGATGTGTCTTATGAATATTCTCCCTCTTGCTGCTGATAGTTGATCTTCAGTCTTTGGGTAAATGAAGTGACTTGTCCCTACAAAAAGAGATTGGAGACCAGTCTAATTCCTCTACTTGAGGGAAGCCCCAGAGAGTTGGAACTAATAGTGATGAATTTAGAACTAGAACACACATGTTCCAATCTCTAGTCAGAGAAGATGATTGTCCTGTGGTCCTCAATGAAACAGAGAGGGACAGGGTCAGTAGAAAAACCTATGAGAAAACCTCTAGTGCCTTATGGTTTTTTCTGAAGTCAGAATTTAGAGCTTGGCAGAATGAAAGTATTTATCTACTTCTAACACTCTCTATTAAAAATGAGGAGACAGGCGCAGAGTGACAATGACTCAAAAATATATAAACCATCAGTTTGCAGAGCCAGAACTGGGCACCCATATTATCTTGACTCTTGCTCTAGTGCCAGATATATGGGAGTGTGACTCCGTGTTTGCCTCTACTAGTTTGTTTGCCTAAAAAATACCTGGTAGAATTGTTGCTGCTAGGTATTTATAGAATTACTCCAGAAGAAGTATTTTTGCTATTCTGGTTCTGGGTCACCTTCTGACCAACTAAGAACAAGATTTTTTAGTGCTGCTTAATAGTGTAATCATTCAACAGAAAGGAAACTTAAGTCAGTATACAATGTTAATTTCACTTTTTTGTAAGTCTGAAAATTTTTTTTAATAAACTTTTTTGGTTTTTGCTGGGAAAGATTTGCCCTGAGCTAGCATCTGTTGCCAATCTTCCTGTCTTTTTTTTTTCTTTTCCCCAAAGCCCCAGTACATGAGTTGTATATTCTAGTTGTAAGTTCTTCTAGTTCGTCTATGTGAGCTGCTGCCACAGCATGGCTACTGATAGACGGGTGGTGTGGTTCCATGACCGGAAATGAACCCGGGCCACTGAAGTGGAGTGCGCTGAAGTTTAACCACTATACCATCAGGGGTGGCTCTGAAAATTGTTTTTAAACTAAACTTTGAAGATGAAGAGAGATGTTTTCTACAAATACAGTATTTTTCTCATATGATATAAGTGAATACTTACTATATACTAGTTAAAAAGAAAACCCAAAGTACTAAGAACATAAATAAAAGACATGAGGCAACTGAAGTCTACCAAATTTCCTGATAAATGCAACAGGTGGGTTTTTGCTTCTATAAGGGGATAAAGATTGGATAACTTCAACAGGGGACCTTGGGCATATGTCTGATACAGGTGTGAGGCAGGGATAACATAGCGATTAAGAAAGTCATGGGCTCTGGATCTGGAATTTTTGTGATTTGAATTCTGATTGAACCAGTTACTAGCTCTGGGGCTATGGTCAAGTTATTTAACTTCTCTGTACCTCAGTTTCCTCATCTGTAAAATGAGAATGAAGATATTGCCCATCTTATAGAGTAGTTATGAGAATTAAATGTTAATAATACCAGCAAGTCTTAGAAAAATGAGTGGCACATAGTGAGTGCTCAATACCTGTAATACTAATAATATACTGATAATATATTCTAATATATACTAATAATACTAATACAGTACCTGTTGCTAATAATTTCATCATTCTTGTTGTTGTCCTGTTGGAAGACGGTAAATGTGCTGTGTGAATGGGTAATCCTTTTATGCTTCTTTGGTAAGTTCAGGACTTTTGACCTATGAAAGCTTTTGACTACTTCAGTGTAAATATAAATATTTTAATCAGAATTAAACCAATACTAATGAATTTTTTGTTGAGAAAGTATTTCTCAGCCCAGATGGTTTCACTAAGCCAACTTAATTCCTTGATCAATTTTTTGTACCATACAGTTAAAACATTTGTAATTTTTTTCTATTTATTTTCCTGAAAGTATTTTTATTGGGATTAGTTTTTTCTGTGTAAGTCCTAAAAGTAGGCTTTTTTAAATGTCAAATTTTATTAATTATGGCTTCCACTATTGTAAGTTTTATTTTGTATTGGAATTGTAAAACGTTATTTTTTCTTTATGATTTTACAGTAATATACTAACCAGTATAGTTTTTTTAAAGGAAGCGTTATTATGCCTTCCTGATTAGTATGCTTCATTTCACATGCCTTCTTGTTTCCCTGGCAGTCCTCTCCACCAGCTTCCCCCCACCTTGATATTGTTGTTAACATTACTTTCTTCAAAACGTCTCGATAACTCTAGAGTCAGAGAGCATAAGCAGAGGTAGATTGTGGCTCATTAAGTGACTAGGAGTGAAGGTGTCCCTGTAGTTATGTTTCTGATGACAAGGGGAATAGCATGGCTGAGGCTTGGAGTAAACCACGGTGTTCTGTATGAGGAATTAAAGGTGGGAGAGGGAAGACGGCTAAAATGGTTTTGCAAATGCTCTAAAGAAACTGAGTTGAGAAGAGAGGAAACTTCAACAGGACAAGAAGGACATAATGTTTAGTTAGGCCATAAAGAAGACTCGCCAGAATTTAAGGAAGAAGCAGAAAGGATTAGTATGATGGTTTTCAAATATGCATTGTTTCTGATCAGTTCTACTCTAGGCAAAGATATAAAGACAGAATTTCACTTTTAAAGAACATCTTATTGAAACTATTTGCTTAGCAGTGACTTCCTGGCGTAGGGTCGGAATCTCTCCAAGATTTTAGATAAAGCAATAAAAACAGATTTGCTCTAATAGCTTTAGCATTATGTACTGTGGTTGATAGTTCAATTTATTTAATGTTTTATTAAGATTGAAAAACATTAAGGCATTGTGTATTTGAATCAAGTACTAATCTAAACCAGTAAGCCTCTGTTACTATTCATGCTTGTCTCTGTTCTGTGAAAAGCAACATTATGGCAAGGCTCTGAGAGTATCTTGAGCAGCAGTTGAAATAGTGGCCTTTGCTAATTCTGTTGATCCCCACACCCGTCTTTATTTTCTGACCACTGTAATACATTTTACTTGCTAGAGTTAAGGTTTAAGCTGAGTGAGCTCTTTCGAAAAGAATTATTAGTCTTGATCAATAGTGTATTACCTGTAGATGAGATTTTTAGCCTAATGTGATTTCCTTAGTTGGTATTGAGATCCATTTTATCTGTCCAAGAAATGAAAGCAGCAGATGTATAGTACTTTGGATTGTTTGTATTACAGATCAGCTAAGTATTTGTGGTAAATCAGAGGTAGAAAACAAGCTAAAAAATCCAGTCATTACATGGAAGTAACAAACTGCAATCTCATTAAGGACAGTAATTCTGCATTTGTGTACTGTGGAAGTACCAGAATTTTTCCACAAATGGAATGGTAATGGCTTTTTTGATGTGTTCCCTAGAAAGAATTGTGGTCCATCATTTTTTTCAACTGATAAACTCTGTTATTCAGGGCTTTCAGTGTTATTTACTAATAATGTCACAGCCAAAATAGAATAGGGCTGTGCAGTGGAACTCATTTCTTCTCCGCTCTATGGCTGGCTCTGTGAAAGATGTTTGAGGAAACCCTAATTGCCTACAGCCCTACAGTGAATTGCACACCAGATGTACTGTTTTAAAGTCTTGGTTCTTGGTATGCGGTTTTCACCTTTACTGCAGTATTAGCCTTTTGTTTGGAGCACTTAATGTTAAGCTGTATCACTGTGTCTTTCTAGATGACATAATTGGATTCTCATTTTTTCCCAATGAAGAAAGCAGGGTTGGCATCAATTTTGCATTTTCTTCTCAGGCTGCTCCTTGAGTGAGGTCAGCATTGGGTCAAGGTCAAAAATAATGATTTCTTCTTTTTTCTAAAATTTACTAGTAGAATGACTAAATATTTTGGATAAAGAGCTCTTGTGAAAATTTATATTTTAGATAGTATTCAAATAGCATCATTTCAATCCTTTTGTTTGTCATTACTTTTGGCAAAAGCACTCCTGTAAACTTTTCACTTATTTTACTCTTTGACTATGAAGTATTTGATCATATGAGGACACGGGAGGAAATAAGGAAGAGAGCTATGACCTCGACTAATGTCTTAGACATCTTATACAGGATTAGTTCCAGATGAGTCCCATGAGTGGATTTGAATTTTCCCAGCTGTTGGGTAACATTTGTCCTCATCAGCAAATCTGCCCCTGCCCTGAATCCTGTGGATTCTGATCTCCAGCCTGGTTTGGCCTGCAAGTGCCCATCTTCTCTTGGCAGTGGGGAGGTAACTGGCCGACAGAGTCCTCCATGAGCTCCTCCTAGAACAACTGCCACTAAGAGCTTTCCTTCTGGACTCTCTCTTTAAGGGATAGCCACCCTTGAAGGCTGCTTGTGTTGTCAGTAATTACTGGCAGCCTGCCAGAGGAAGAGAGGGCCACTGGCCGGCACCAAATGAGGAGAAGGGATCTGGAATGGGAAGAGAGTCAATGCCAAAGGCCAGCTTTATCGAATGCCGCGTTTCAGCCCAGGACCAGCTCAGGTTTGGGCTTAAAGGATTAGCAAAAGGTCCTTCCACTTACTTAACTTGCTTTGCTGATGATTGTGCTTCAGCAGCCAGGCCCTAGCTGCCAGGGGAAGTGGGAGTCACTGTGCTCTGGCCTAATTGCCACAGCCCTAAGAAAGGGTGCTAACCGAGTCCAGCATAACTCAACCAAGAATTCTTCGTTGTTTTCTTCACAAAATCTTATCTGAATTCATTTTGCATTTTGGGGGTAGGGACGGATCCATTGGGTTGTGAGATGGTGATGGCTCCTCTGCTTGTACCAATGGGATAAAAGTGCTAGACAGGAGAAATAGTCCAGAATCAGTCACATTTCGTTAGACTTTTTTGCTTAAGGAGTACTTACTTTTGGAGATTTTATTTAATTTGAAAATTATAGGATTTTTCCACTCTATGACGTGCCTTCAGAAGCAATCTTTGTAAGAATTGCCAAAGTACTAGCAATGAAAAAAATTAAAGATACTTGTGGTGTTAATTTAATCCAAATATGTACCAGTTTGTATGGCAGGTAGAAATTTTTAGCTGTTAAATATTTTTACTTTTACATGAATATTGATTTGAGTAAGTCACTTATTAAAGTAAGTAAGTCACTTGTTCAAATCTAATAACTAAGAAATAAATAGTACATGTGGATTGAACGTAGTGACTTCCTTCCAAAAACTACAGTATGTAAAGGGAGGGAAAAAAACACTTTACTTTGGAGAAACCTGACACACTATGTCAACCAGGTGATCAAGGTTACCATCACCAGTGATAAGGCATGTTGGCAGGGTATACCCTTGATATGATGTAATGAAAATGGCACTTTGCCTCTGTGGTCTTCCTCCCCAAAATGTATAACTCCAGCCTAATCATGGGGAAAACATCAGAAAAATCCCAGTCAAGAAATTCTACAAATTGCCTGAACAGTATTCCTTAAAACTGTCAAGGTTGTCAAAAACAAGTAACGTCTGAGAAACCGTCACAGCCAAGAGGAACCTAAGGAGACATGACTAAATGTCATGTGGTAACCTGGATGAGATCCTGGAACAGAGAAAGGACATTTAGGTTAAAAACTAAGGAAATCTGAATAAAGAATGGATTTTAGTTAATGCTGATGTATCAATATTGGTTCATTAATTGTAACAAATGTAACATTCTACTGGAAGCTATTGCTGGGTACAGGGTGTATGGGAACACTGTGTATTATCTTTGTAATTTTTCTGAAAGTCCAAAACTTCTAAAAAAATTAAAAAACAATGTTATAAGAGATGTTCTGTTTAAAAAAATTAAAAAACAATGTTATAAGAGATGTTCTGACTTTCTATTTAGATGATCTCTTGGTGATGAGGTAAATAAAATATTTAAGAAAAGCTAAAGGAGCATAGGTAGGGATGTTCCTTGAGATCTAGACTCTGATAATTTTGGTAATCCAATATCAGTTGTTCGACAAGTACAATTCCTTATTCTAAGTAGAATTGGCACACTAAATTTACCCACGATAGAATTGAAGAGATAAGAAACACGGTCATTTAGGATAATCTGAAACCTTCACTCTGAACATGTTAGGTGATTGAGATCAACACTTGTTGGGAACATCTGAGGGGTGGGAAACCTATTTCTGTAAGTGTCTGAGTAAATATGTTAGTCTTTGAAGGCCATAGTTTCTGTCACAACCCCTCAGCTCTGCTGTTGTAGCTAAAAAAGCAGTCACAGACAATACGTAGACGAATGTCTGTGGCTGTGTTTACTGAATAGGTGGCAGTCTGGATTTGGCCTGTGGCCTGTAGTTTGCTGACTCCTGATCTAAGGGATCTTCTTGCCCAGCTCTGTGAGGCACGCCATCATTTCTCCCTTAAGAATTTGTGAGGGAATGTAGTCTGAGCAAAATAGAATGATATTGCTTTCTGTGTCTGTTCAAGGAGAGTAGAAATGGCAGCAGTGTAGAGTTAGGTGTGCGTGGGTCACTGTGCCTTTGTAAGCTCCAAGGTATGTATATATATGTGTGTGTCTGCATTCACGGCAGTTTGTGAACCACGCTCTTTTTAGGTTTAGTCTGAGTATGGGCTTTTCATTTGTTTGTTCTTGACTGATTTTACTATGACACAGTATTCAGATCCTTTAGGGAAACCCTATACCACTTCTCTTTTAGTCCAAATTTCTAACCAGGGCTGAAAGTAGTATTTCCTAAAGTGTGTGACAGGTATTGTGGTAGGTTGTATGATTTTAGGTAGTACTCCAACAAATCATTAAGTAAACATTAATAAACAATTCTCTGTAGTCGTCTTTCAGTCTTTCTGATTACTCTTAATTGAGAAAGTCTAAGTTTGGTTTTAATATAACAGCCAACGTAGCCTCTCTTTTTTTTTCAAGTCACAGTAGTCTTCAAGCTCACACCATTTGGAAGGAAGGCAACAGTACCTACCTAGAATTTTATAGTGCTGTTGTTTTAGTTATATTTATTTTTAAGATCACCTTCTATTTATGGCAAGTGATATTGTTTTCTGTTAATGGAAGTGGCATATTTTTAAAAATAAGCTTATTTAAGTAAAGAATATTGATTTAAAGGAGATTTCCTAAAGAAGGAGATTCAAATTGCAAGAGGGATGTGATACAAGAGAGGTTCTCCCTTGCTAGCTTGAAGATGGAAGGGGCTGCCTGGCGAGGAATGCAGGCGGACTCTAGGGGCTATGAGCCTGGCTAACAGCCAGCAAGGAAATGGATCTTTAGTCTTATAGCCAAAAGGAACTGAAGTCTGCCAACAACCCAAATGAACTTGGAAGCGGATTCTTCCCCAGAGCCTCTAGATAAGAGCCCCGCCCTGCTGACACTTTGATTTCAGCCTGCGAGACCTAAGCAGAGAACCCAGCTGAGCCATCTGGACTGCTGACCTACAGAAACTCAGATCAAGAATGGGTGCTGTTTTAAGCTGCTAAATGTGTGATAATTTGTTATGCAGTAATTAAAAATAAACCTAATGCAGCCTATAGGCTTCATTCTTCTTTCTCTTCAGACTATTAGAGAGCAGGCCCCCCTCCTTCGACACCATGTCTTCCCCTAAAACAAAAAGACTGGGTTCAGTGGTAGTCTGGTTGTAGTTTTTCAGGGTACCCTTGGTATGTAACATGGCTGGCTTGACAGAGTCAGGCATTGCATAAAAATTTCTCAAAACCACCGTGCCTGGAAAAATCAATTCAACTTTTGTTTCCTAGACTTTAAATTTTTGTTATATGCTGGGTGAATTCCCTCAAACAATATGAGAATCAAGACATTTCAGCTTAGAGAAAGGGAATGAGACAGGAAAACACAGAGTATTACCTTTAGATTAAGAAAAACTAAGATTTCTTGGACATTCTCAGGATGATAAGAAGAAAGAAAAGAACCAGTACAAACCAAAGCAAGGCAAGGGGAAGAACAGAAAGGTGACAGGAGGTACAGCTGTTGAAAGTGACTAAACTGGCTGCCCACTCTAGCCTGTAAACTCAGTTCTCTGAGCATTTTTCTGTAGCTGGTCGTTGATCATAAAATCTCTGAATCCTCAGTCAAATGCTTGTTGAGTGTCTTTAATGTGTCTCATGGCACCTACTGACCATTTGCTGACTCTTTACCTTCTAAATTCGCTTTTCTCTATTGGCAATAATGATTGGCGCAAGATACAGCATGGATAGTGGAAAGCCCACAGACCTTACAGCCAGGCAAATTTTATGTTAAAATCCTAGTTATGCAATGTATTAACTGTGGGACACTGGGTAAGATTTTAAAGTTAATGTTCTTGTCTGTAAAATGGGAATAATAGTGTCTTTCTTCTAGAGCTATGGAGAAAATTGCATGAGACCTTTTGCAAGTACCCAGTCGAATGCTTGGCAAACGATAGGTATCCAATAAATAGTAGCATTGCTGCTGTTGTCTTCATCGGGGCAGGTCCAGGATGAATGAAAGAACTCTTTCAGAAGCCCTCAAGGAAATAGGGGTGACAAATGTGGGAAGAGTACAATACATTGAAAATAATGGTCCCTGCAATGGTAGCCCCAGAGCTGTGGCTGGAGGTCTGTGCCTTTAGGTCAGCTATAGAGAGGGACGGAGTCTTTGCTCAGAGGCCACCTTCTTCATGAGGCCTGACTACCCTATTTAATACTGATACCTGTCCCAAATTCACCTTAGTATTTCTAGCTCCTCAGCATTATTCTTTTTTCCTATAAACTTATCCTCTTTTAATGTGCTTTATAATTTACTTATTAGGTTTTTTTGTATATTTTTTCATGCCTCTAGCCCACAGTAATAATATATTTGAGTTTCAATCTCTTATTTTGTTCTTTGCTTGTCCTGACTGTTCTATTTCATTTTATATTTTCTCTTTCTTATGTGATTTTTTTTTATCACTCCATTCCTTCCCCCACTTAGTTTGGGATTTAGACACTGTGTTTCAATTCTTTTAGTGGTTATCCCTAAAATAACAATATGTATTATGCACTTACAGAGTGTAGTATTCATAAGTCTTATTACTCTTATCTCAGTCAATGCAAGGATCTTGGGACATTTTAACTTTATCCCTTCTTGATTTATATGTTAGTGTTTGGTGTACCTTTTAATTCTCTCTATATTTGTAAACCTAGAAGACATTATCATTGTTGTTTTACACAGTAGTTATTTAGATTTCTATCTCAGGTAATTTTCCTCTTGCCTGAAGTATCCTTTAGAAATTCTTTCAGTTTGTGTTTGTCTTTTGTTTCTTTTCATTATTTAAGTCCCTGGGTATAGAGTTGTTTGAAAGACACTTTATTTCATCTCATTGAATACATCATCATTCCATTGTCTTCTGGTTTCTGTTGTCAGCTGTCAAACTGTCACTTCTTTGAAGATAATGTCTTTTTTTGTGCCTCTGGTTATTTTAAGATTTTTCTCTTTGTTTTTTCTATGATGTGTCTATGTGTATAGATTTCTCTTTATTTATCCTGCTGTGATTCACTGAGAATCTCGAATTTGTGGATAGACATGCTTGATGAAAATTCTGTGAAAAAATTCTATGAAAAATTCTCAACCATTTCCTCAAATAATTACCTCTACCTCATTCTCTCGCCTCTCTCCTTCTGGGACCCCAATTAACATACGTTAAATCTCATTATTTCATCTAAGTCTCTTACTTTGTCTTCTATGTTTTCTTTTTGTTTTTTTCTCCATGATCTATTTGGAATAATTTCTTCTGACCTATATTCCTCTTTACTAATTCCTTCTTCAGCTCTCAGTTGCTCTGAAATCAATCCATTGAGTTTTAAATTTTGGCCATTGTATTTTTTGTTTCAGTATCTCATGCCTTGGTCTTTTTCTTTTGTCTTTTATTCTGATTCTTGCTCATACTAAGACAACAGTATCTTTCTCAAGAGAAGATTTGCCTGACAGGTTTGTGGGGGAGAGTTTATGGCCCTAATCCAGCTTTAAGATTTGAGATTCCATGGACTACTAGATGAGAGGGAGCCAGGCTCCAAGTCTATGCAAGGTTAGGTTTTCTTGAGGTTCACCTCCACCCTAGGTACATAACCTTTCAGAAGAAATCAGAACAAAGTGAGGATTGGTTTATCAAGTTGAATGCAAGTCTTCTCTTCTCTCACCCATTCCTGTGATGCCCTATGAGTCCTAGGGGCAGTTGCCCCCCAGGCGTGGAGAATTGCCTTATAGGCAAAAGTGGCTGCGTATGACTGAGCTTACTGCTGTGGCTTCTCTTGTTCCCCTAGATCTTTAACTGGCAAAATTGAAGTACCTTATAAGGTATTTATACTTTCAAGAAGATGTGCGTGTGTGTATCCAGGTTTTATTTTGTTTTTCAGTAGGAAGGTTGGCCCAGGTTACCCACTTCGCTGTTGTTGGAAGCAGAACTCTCCCTGGTTCTTTCCTGATTCTTAGTGTTGATAATGCAATGGTACCCTTGTAGTATGGGAGACATTTCATATTTTTTAGAAGAGAAGTAGTGAAGAAGTGCTTGTCCAGTAACAGATCACCCCCGATGAAGTCCCCTCTTGTGCGTATGTGCCAGGCACAGCCCTTTTTACCTTCTGTTATCCCATCAGAACCCTTCGAGGTAGCCGTTATCTTCATTTCATAGCTTAAATAAAGTGAGCCCAGAGAGATTGAATAACTGACTGAATGTCGTCATAGTTAGTGATGGGCAGATCCAGGATTCAGCCCCAAGTCTTTTGACTCTCAAGCCTGCGCTCTGTTTATACTGTCTGTGATGGCTTTCATTCAGAGGAAAAAGGTTAAAGTCTCTCAAGGATTAAAGTGCCTTCTCCTAAAGGAACTTTTTCATGCTAAGGGATGTTTGCAGTTGGAGTGTTTGTACTTCCAGGTTGCTTGGGCATGCCAAAAGGAAGTTGTAAGTTCATTATGAGATGTTAATGTGCAAGGATTCTTGACTAGTAGAACAAACTATTTTCCTTTAAAAATTTCAATGGTCAGGGGCTGGCCCCGTGGCCGAGCGGTTAAGTTCGCGCGCTCCGCTGCAGGCGGCCCAGTGTTTCGTTGGTTCGAATCCTGGGCGCGGACATGACACTGCTCATCAAACCACGCTGAGGCAGCATCCCACATGCCACAACTAGATGGACACACAACGAAGAATATACAACTATGTACCGGGGGGCTTTGGGGAGAAAAAGGAAAAAATAAAATCTTTAAAAAAAAAAAATTTCAATGGTCACTCAATGGAGCTTCCTAAAAAATTTGTTAAAAACATCTTGTTCTTCTATATGATCCTTTTTGTATCTTAGATATTGTTCATGCTTCATTCCCCCCCCCCCCCCCATTGGCTGCTATACACTGAAGATTTCGTTAAAGGACAGGAAATAGTAATTGCATACTATTGATTTTTAATGAACTGATGAATAGTCATGGGTTAAAATGTTTCTAATTTTGTGATCTCATCCTATGTCTATTTACTGATTTAAGCTTGTGCTTAAAATTGTCAGTCTTAAATCCAGCATTAATTAGGAACCTTGAAATGTCTTTGTCTTCTAAGTCTTGAGTTTATTTACTTGTAATTTCACCCAAAAAAGTGATCATGTGGATAAACTAAGTAGTTTATTTCCATTTAGTTATATCTTGTGGTAAACTATTATAGTGATTGAGGCTTATATTTAATCTTGCCAGATTATACAAACTGAAATTTGTTTTAGTCAACTATTTACACATTCAAACAAACAAAAAGATAGAATTAATTTTGAGCTAATCAGTGTCACAGCTGATTTTATAAACTTTTAGGTTGAAAAGCTTTCTGAATTTTAGGAGCTACGTTTGCTTCTCTGCCATTACAAAATACTATCTTTGTAAAATGCCTCCAGTTTACAAGGCCTGTTTTAAATCATTAAACAGTGTTTAAGAACAGATGTTAGTACATGTTAAAAGTAAAAAAGTCTGCTTTTTGAGTTTTAATTATGGTAGCATTAGAAGAATTTTGGGTCAACATCTCTAATAAAACAAAAGAACTTTATTTTTGGAGAAGTATTTAAAAATTGACATTATGATTTTACAACTTTTTTCTACCTTTCAGTAATTGGCATTGACAAATTAAAATTTTTATTTCTACTAGATAAGTGAAAATCTGCCCCAAGAGATTAAAGAGCTACAAAAACTATTAAAGAGCTATAAGTTTAGGTTAACTGAAATATAATGTAAGTGTCTTAAAGATGACAGCCATGTTCACGTGTCCTAAACTGGATTTATCTGTCCATTTAGCCATCTTAAAGCCTTTATAGAGTCTTCACTAGCATAATGTCAGGCATAGTTCTACATGCTAGAGATACAGAATGGATAAGAGAAAATCCCTGCCCTCAAAGAATTAGTATAGTCAACCAACAGATCCTTTGTTAAAAGCTGACCTTCAGTTATGCATAACCTTATTTATGTAGATTGCTATAACCCCTAACTTTTCTCACATTCTGTAATATGTAAGACCAAATAGTGAAATTGCTACTAAAAACACCATTTCTCCACCAGTGTGCCATGACTGAAATATGCTAGATAGACTGGTATCTTAGATCTCCTTTTAGACTCAGGAAGACTGCGAGGGTGAGTGTGTGTGTATGCCTGTATACATACACGCATGTGGAGATAACAGAAAGGCACCCCTTTTCTAGTCTTCAAACCCCAAAATGTTGAGAAACATCAATTACTTGTTTGAGACCCTAAAATTCTGAGCCAGGAGTCATCGAAAACTATATTATGGACCTGATGAGTTTAATGGCTACTATTTTTAACTGGATATGTTGGACATAAAAGAACTGTAGCTTGTCTCCAACTTTTGAATAAAATGGACTCCTAGTGCTAGGCAGAATGAAAGAGGCTGAAAATCTACAGACTTCCATTTCTGGGACAAGATGGTATAGACTCAATTTTCCTTGCCTCTCCCCTAAGAATACAACTAAATGCCCTGGAAATTATTCAACTGACAAGAATAAAAGGACTGAAAATTGGAAAGAAGGCAGACTAGCTAAGGAACCTTGACACTTGAGGAATGACAATGCGGTGAGTTCACTGGGTTTTCTTTTTATTTTCCATTTATTCCTGGACTGGGTGCCAGAGAGACCTACTACCCAGAACCACCAAAGGGCATAGAAACGAAAAACAAAAACAAGTCTACTTTTTCTGGCCAAAGGACCAGGAAAGGGGAAGCCCAACAGAGACCTAGTCGGGTTCCACACCTGGGACCCGGTGGGTAGTCTGGTCTGCCCACAGTCCCAGCAGGAGCAGCAAAGCCCCTGGCCATCCTAGCCCCTGCTCCACAACTAGGACCCTGCAGCAGCAGAGACCTGGCCATTTCAGCCTCCATTCTGCAGTCCAGGCCCCAGTTGTCTTGTCTGCTGACAGCAGCAGCAAAAGCAAAGGCCAGGCTGTACCAGACACTGCTCCATCACCAGCCCCAGTGGGTGGTCTGATCTGTAGGCAGTGATGGTAGCAGCAAGAGCAGCAGCAGTGTGTCTCCCTCCCTGCTCTCTACCCCATGGCAGAAGGAGACCCAGGCCCACTGGCTTCTGACCCCCTCTCCTTCAAGGTTGCCGGGGGATAGCAGGTGGCCCTAGGAAGCACCTTGTGTCCCTGCAGGTGGCATTAGCAGGGATTGACTGGGAGTCCCCAGCAGCACTAGCGGGATGAAGCAGACCAAAATAAAATAGCATTGCAAGGGCTCAGAAAACTAAACTGTCACTGGAACTTAAGCCTTCAAAAGTAGTCTAGAACTGGCACACTAAACCTAAACAGGGCGACTGCCTGCTAAAATAGAAAATCCTACGATCAAGAGTCTCCTAACAATGACCAAAATATCCGGGATACAATTGAAAACCGCTCATCATACCAAACACCAGGAAAACCACAGTTTGAATGAAAGAAGACATTGAACTGAGGCCAGTACCGAGGTGAATCAGATATGGGAATTATCTCACAAGGGTTTTAATTCAGCTGTCAGAAAATTGGTCTAATAATCAGTTATAAATTTTCTTGAAATGAATTAAAAGATAGAAGATCTCAGCGAAGTAGAGCCAAGAGCATTTCCTAAAGAATTGGAGTTGGAATGTGAAAGAAAGAAAGGGATCAAGAATGGCACCATGATTTTTGACTAAGCAACTGGAAGGAAACATGGAGTTGGCCTTCAACTGAGATGGGGGGCGGCGGAGTCAGGAGTTCAGTTTCAGCCTGTTGAACATGTTCAACATGTTGAGGGATGTGATGACCCTTGCTCTTCTTGTCCTCCATGCTCTATCGTGTGCCTTATAGATTAAAAGGAAGTCCTTATATGAGCACTGAAAGGTTGATCCATCCTTGGAAAAACGGTTAAAAGTGAGCATTACTAACTTCCATACTCTTTGTAACATGCAGGGACTTTGCTTTCTTACCTAACTTGAAAAATTCCTCAACCGTTTGAATATTTGATTTTACTATCTTGCCTAAACAGTTATATCCACTTATTTTATACTTTTATTTTCTGATTTTTCCCCCTTAAAGCAATTATTTTCCAGATCATCTACTTTACTTCTTTAGACCTAGAAACTGATTACTACAATTACGATTCAAAACCTATTTTCTGCTGCCCTGCACTGAGCTGGGTAATTGGGTGGCGGTGCTTATTTCTTTTCTATGCTTCGCCTTTTTGTTAACTGTTTTTTGGTTAAAAGACCAGAGGTTGCATTATTGCCTGCTGAATATGCTTATATTAACAATTGTGAAAAGTAAATTACTTTTGGAAGTATTAATGAATAGGCATTTAAAGTGCATAGTTAAATCCTTTCCATTCTTTACTAAGCAAACAATTGGATCCCCTCCCCACCCCGTAAGAATTTAAACAACAATTTTATATGCCGTGTTTTGGGGGAGAATATTTGTCTCAGAAAAAAGTTGTTTGAAATCTGAGTGATTCATAGCCATTACAACTTCATAATTTGTATTGTTTGTTATTCTAAATATTAAAACGTAGATCATGTCCAAAGTGAACACTAATGATTACCAAGTACTACATGGGTGATGGAAGTAGAGTGTGGTGAAAGACAAAGATGCTTGTTTCCTAACTGCAAGACTTGGCTGCTAATGTGTATTGTGAATATGGGGTGGAGGTGGGGCTTGGGATCTTTTATATGGTGTTTCCCAAGCTTACTTGACAGAGAAACTTTTATTCTTTAAGGACTCCAAAGGATGCCAATTTGGGAAACCTCATTTTAGAGTGTTAGCTAATTACATTTTTGTTTCTGTGCTACTGTATAAATTTTGCATAATCCTGATGCAACTGAAATGAATAATAGAGAAGGGAGTGTTGCTGGCTTTGAGATTTCTTTCACCAGCTTATTTAATTTAGATAATTTAATTTTATTTAATTCAGAAGTAGGTCTAACTTATTATGGAGATCCATAAAACATGGTGCTGAATGGGAAGAGATTAACAGTACTCTGCAACTTCTGAGTCCAAATGTTAATTCCCCCTACTCTTCTTCAATGCAGAGTTGTAATTAATGACAGGTAACAATACTGTTATAGGATAGTGTAGCATTTGGAAAACAATCTATGTTAGTGGCATATTAACAGAGCACATTCCTGTTATAAATATGATTTACAATGTAATTTTATACTGCCAGACTTCCATAATTATTAGTTTCAGTTTATAAAGATTGCATTATGCAGACAGAATTTGAAAATTGTGATAATGTTAGTACTAGTTATAAGTAATTAAGTTCATGAATGCTAGTAGACAAGGTTAGGAGCAAGTTTCTAAAAAGTTATTTCTCTACTAAATAATTTCTTTGGGCCAGTTTCTGATATATATAGTCTCACATTTAGACAATAGCAAAATGTGAATGTGCAGCTCTTAATTTAAAAATGAAAATTACACTTTTCTGGTGCCCATCTTGAGAGGAATGGGGAGAAGCTCTATGTTCGTGTCTAGGGCAGACCCCGCTAAGCACTTGGTCTTCATGTCTGTATTTCTGCAAGATACTATGCTCTAAGAGCTTGCCTTTAGCACTTTTTTCTTTCTGGGCTTCTTGTAGTCGTTCTGTGGGGATGTTTGCAGCCATTCCTTTGGGAGGAGCTGGGACCTCTGTCTTCTGCCCTTTGCAATCTGTACTCTTGAGTATTCTCATTCACATCAGTGGCTTCAGTTACCTCCTGTTCACTCATGCTTCCTAGGGAGTATAGAAACTAGAACTTAGATGTTAGATTTCAATATGTCTAGGCTCCAGTCCTAACTCTACCATTTACTAACTGTTTGGCAATAGACAACCTGTCTTAGCCTCAGTTTGCTAATCTATAAAATGAGATCTAATAGTGTATTAGCTATTATGACAAATAAATTATAAATAATGAAAAAAATAGAGAATCTATGTAAAGTTCTTTGCAGCATTCTTGGTATGTGGTATGTTGTAAATGGTAGTTGATGTCTTCATCATCTACGTGTTGACCCCTTCCTCGAACTTTATACTCCTATCTAATTGTGCTCTATAAATCTCTGCCTGGATAGTCCATGAAAATCATTATTTTGTAAATCAATATTTTCAAAACACAACTGTGTATCTCCTTTCTCTCTCAGCCTTCTACCAGTTCTTTCTTCTGTAGCCGCTCTCTCATTTGGTGGTACCATTATTTACCTGGTGACTGTTGCCAGAAATCTGTAAGTCATTCTTTCAACTGACTCCCAATCACCCCCTAGCTAATCATTCACTATTTTGTCTTGTCAATTTGTTTTCTTAAGTATCTCTTAGTTGCCTCTACTATATTGGTTTAGGTCTTTATCATCTCATGCTTGGGCTAATGTAATAACTTTCTGACTGGCCCCCACCGGCTCCTCATCCCATACTCCACTCTTCAGTCACAGTGATCTCTGGCTCGCTCCTCTTTTCTAGCCACTTATCCTCCAGTTTTTCATCCAGCAATACCAAACAGCTGGTAGTAGCCAGCACACACCATGGTTTGACTTGCTACTACTTATTTCTGGAATCTTCCCCTTTCTCTCATTGGCCCAAAAAACTTATTCATCTTTCGAACCCTCCTGCGTGTCTCTGTCTCATAGAGGCCTTCTCTGACCACCTTTCTATTCAGGTAATAAACTCTTGGTGGTATACTATTTCAATCTTTGTTCTATAATTATATACATATACCAACAGCAGTCTGTTAGATTGGGAATTTCCTGAGGGCAAGAATTGCTTTATTAATCGTTTTTTGTTTGTTCTTTTTCTTTTTTGGTCTTATTTCCATTGGAGAAAATGAGGTAAATGAATAAGATAAAATGGAAACTATCAATAGAATTTTTTAATGTCAGCACTTCATATCTGTTTGTGAAAGTTTTTTATATATTTAACTAAACATGTACAACCAAGCCAGAGTTCTTACTTTGGGATGTATTTATCTCACAGTACTTTATATGCTTTCTTTTTCATTTCTTTCCTCCTATGTCTACTCGCCTCCTTCTTGTTTCTTATCTGTTACAGACATCTTTTTTCTTCTCTCTTAGCAACTCTCCTTGATACATGCTCCATCATATGTGAGCTAACAAAGACCTAGAGTCCATGTCCCTCTACCTTGACTCTAACTCCAGCCCTTTAAACACACACACACATCAATCAAATTTTCCAGAACTTTTGGATCAACAGAGACTGCTATATATGCTCTGTAGTCCTCTCATAAAAGTAGTAAATGGTGAATGTATCATATGTAGACTTAGACCAGAGAATGATGTGCTACATAAAATCTAAAGCGAGGTCTACTAAACTTTTCACTGAACTGTCAGGGTTTGACAGGGGTACCAATTACGCCAATACAGGTACTGGATTAGTAAATGCTAATCTTAACTCTGTGAATTACTCAGCTTTGATGGTTGAGCCAGATTTGTTCTGTTAGCTTATTGGAGATCCATTGCCAACTTTTTCAGATAAGCCTTGCTTATTTTCAAGGAACAATCTGAATTGTACTGAGCTTAATTCTTTGTCAGCTCTTTAACTGATAACATTTAGGCAACAGTTCCTGAGACTTTGATTTTAATAATTTTCTACTTTATGTGTGTTTCTTTAGCAGTAGCTATGATTCGGTGAACTTTTTTCCTTTGGTTTAGTCACTATACTTAAAGTAGTAACCCAGCTTGGTGTGTGTATGTAAGTGTGTGTGTATTGAAGGTGGGGTGGGTACCAAAAGAATTAAAGAGAAAAAAAAGTGTCAGAACATTTCTGTCTTCCTGTCACTACCACAAAGTAACAAGATGCAACAGGAAAGGTTTTATTGATGGGATGCTATGCATAAGCTCTTCTTTAGTGGCAATGACTAAACTAACAGTGTTGAAATAGAGGGAAAAGATTATCATTATCTTTTAGGTATCACTTTTATATACATGTATGTGTCTATAGAGTATAGCTTTCAAGATTTTTTTTTTGCTAATATTGTCATTATTTCTATATCTTTGCTTTGTTTCCCTTTTACCCACCCACCATCTGTTTCCCTCAATTCCTAACATCAAAGCTATGCAGAAAGTAGTAGGAAGATATAGATTTAGTAAATGGGTAGAGAAATATCTATAAGTACCATGATTTCTCAATTTTATATACTCATATAAAATTGTGTGATAAGATAAATTTATCAGTATTTTGTTCATTTCTAGTTTATTTTTATCATTCACCAAATATTTATTGGGGGCCTCTTGTTGAGTTTATATTGTAATATAAATACATAGAACATAATGTTACATATTATAAATATAATATAAATATGTATGTATGTGCGTATATGTGTGTGTGAGTATAGGCACAGTTAATGCTTATTATTTGCAGTAGTTACGTTCTGTAAAGTTGCTGTGAACACTGAATGAGTGAATACTAAGCCATTGCTCCTAAGGGAAATACAGGGTTAGGTTCCTGTGGGCCTCTGGTCACGTTTTCTTCAACCAATCAATACGTAACCTGTTTTATGTGTGTTTCTGTTTAAAAACACCTTATTTCATATATATTGTTAATTCATTAACATTGAACTTATGGCCAAGAGCCCTATAATTCATGCCTGAATGAAGCTTATCTAACACACATATTTTCTCTGTAAGGTACATCACAGCCTTCTTGTGCTTAGGAACACTAGACAGCTCTTCAGCACTACACTTGGGGGCTGTTTTAAACAGTGAAACCATCAACAAATCCCACAAAATGAGAAAAATTCACTAATTAGTTGGCAAAAAGGACACATTTACAGTATGAGAGCTGAAACAACAAGGCAGTGTCACCTTGTTTGACCTTAGCTGGTAATGGGTGCATCAGGTGACTCAGACTTTTCACTGCTCTACACGCATCTACCAACGACCGTGAAAGTGCCATGACTATCAATTTTGGGTTACAAATAAATTTTAGTAAGTAATTGAATTTAAAAATACTTAATCTGCAAATAATGAGGATTGACTCTATATCAACTGTGTGTGTGCACACGCGCATGTGTTTATGAATTTGTTCTTGATCTTCGCTCCCCCCCCACCTTTTTATTTCCTTTTGTAAATTAGTTCTTCTTGTTCACAGTTTTCCTACATCTCTTGTGGTACATTGCACAATTCATTATAAATGTAATGAAGCTCCTAGGACTCTGCTATGGACAGGAAGTTCACCCCATTTATCAAAGGGTTCCTGAGATATGATGTGTTTTGTTTGTAAACCTCTCATAGGATGAGAACTTATATTACAGATGTCACCCCAAAGTTTACATGTAAGAACTTGAAGTATTATTTTAAACTTAGTTCAATTAGATGTAAAATTATAATTAGCGTAATTCATATTGACTGTTATGTTTGAGATGCAGACATCGTTTTTCCTCATTTGTATATATCATGTCATTTAAAATAATTTGTTTCATACAGATATGTAAAAAATTAAGACCTCCTTTGATTAGCAAGATCTTAGGGATATACCTCTCAGCCATTAAAAACGTTATCTTTAACTGGGAAATATATATATTGGAGGAGTGAATAAAGTGTGTATATGTATGTATTTTAAAGAAGAAGAATAAAATGTGAAAACTCATGAATCCATCATCCAGGTTAAGAATAGAAGTTACTAGTACCTTTAAAAGCCCCTTGTGTGCCCCTTCCCAGTCACAGTCCCTCCCCTCCCATAACCACTCTCTTGGCTCTTGTATTAATCATTCCTTCTGGTTTTCTTTATAGCTTTACTACCTATGTATGGATCCTTAAAGAGTGTATTATTTAGTCTTTAAAAACTGAGTAGCAGGGGCGAACTTAGCTGTGCAAGGAAAGGGCGACATTATCACTATTGTATGAAGACTCTCAGGAGTAGAGAAGCCGAACGGAACCTCTGGTTCACAGTCAGGCTTTGGATACCTGAGAGTGTATAGGAGCCCCTTCTGGGAAGTAGGTTGGCAAGGTCGCAAGTACCTCCCAGGACACGGGGCTGTTCACAGACTGGATATCACTGCTGTTGTGCAGGGCTGGGTACTGAACCTCCAGCAGGAACGCGACTTGGGGCATGGGCTGCTCTGCATTTCTTGCTTTTCGGCTCACTGAGGCCTGCCTCCAGCTCTCGAGGATAGGCCAAAGAACACTGCTGTGGAGTGAAATGAGAGTCCTCTACTGATCCAGGCAGCAGAGAAGAGCGGGAATCTCATCAGCCCCTGGTCAGAAAAGGCAAAATAGTAGAATCTGGGCCCAGCTCACCCTGTCCTTCTGTTTTCAGGTTAAAAAGGTGATCAGTGGCGGTGGGAATCTCTGACGGCTGTCAGTCTGGACTGGTTAACCTCTGTGCTCAGTGTATAGCTGTTGACCTGTGAGGTCTCCCTTGCTTGTACTCCTGGGGGTTCCCTTTGTGTATCTTCTGTGTGAGATCTCCTATTTGCTGTCCTTTGGCATCCTTTTTACTGGTTTACTCTTGTTTGGCAGACACACCCTACAATAATTTCATCAGAAAGTATACATTGCAAGTAATTGATTGAGCTCTTTCATGTCTGAAAATGTCTTTATTATTATTGATTTTTCTGGCTGGATGTAGAATTAAAGGTTAGAAATAATTTTCCTTCATGATTTTGAAAGTGTTACTCTGTTGTCTTCTTGCTTCTAGTGTTGCCATTGAGAGATTGGGAGCCGTT
The DNA here is from genome assembly GCF_021613505.1 of Equus quagga. NCBI lineage: Eukaryota > Metazoa > Chordata > Mammalia > Perissodactyla > Equidae > Equus > Equus quagga. The sequence goes on from NC_060276.1 coordinate 88,934,313, forward strand.
CTGGTTCCTGATCCGTTGCATGTGAATTATATCATCCTCCCTTCCCAGGGCACCCTAACCTCCATGTGGAAATCTGAAAGTCTTCTGTCCTGCGGTGTTCCTAAATTTCACAGTGGCATGTGTGGACTTGGGTCTGTTATCTATTTTGCTGAGTGCTTGGTGGATCCTTTTAATTTGGGCAATTCATGATTTAAGTTCTGGGAAATTTTCTTGAATTGTTCCTTTGAGTTCCTCCCCTTCATTTTCTTTGTTGTTTTAGCTCTACTTTCTGGGAAATTTTCTCACTTTTATCTGCCAGCCCTTCTATTGAGTTTTAAATTTCTTCATGTGTGTATTTTTCAAGAGCCCTTTTTCTTTTTAGTCTGTTTCCTCTAAGTTGTTCTTTCTGTTTGTTTTGATCTCTGTCTTCCAAATTAGAGACCCTTCTCCATATGTCTTGGGAGTTTAGTTGTCTATACATCATTAGGAATAGAGCAGTGGTTCTTGATCGGGGGCAACTTTGTGCCCCAGGGGCCATTTAACAGTATCTGGAGACATTTTTGGTTATGAAAACTGGGTGTGAGGGGGTGCTACTGGCATCTAGTGGGCAGAGGCTCAGGATGTTGTTAAGCATCCTACAGTGCCCAGGACCTCCTCACACGACAAAGAGCTAGCCAGCCCACAATGTCAATAGTGCTGAGGTTGGGAACGCTGCAGTTGAGGGACTGAATAAAAGCTGATTGGCAGCTCTGAACTTGTGGGCAGAACTTGTTAACTTTGAGTTTTGAGGCGGGATGATCTGGTTGAATGGTTTGAACAGCATCATATCATTATCTTTAGCCCTTTCCTTCTGGGCTAGTCAGATATTCAATAGAAAATCTTTTCTCTCCTGCCTGAAGGGTAAGGATCTAACTTCTAACCTTCCCCCTGTTAAAATGCAAAGGGACTGGGGCTGTCTGTAGTCAGTATGTGTGTGATCACATAATCCCCTTGCTTTCCATGTAATACCCACTTCCTCAACTGCCTTGAGTCCCCAGTTCTAACACCCTATGTTTTACCCTCTCCAGAGAATGGACCTCTTAGGATGAGGGTGGGGCAGTTACCCAGTGATAGGGAGTAGAGGAAGGGATCTGGGACTCCAACTGCTTCTCTGTAGATTTCATTGAAACCTTGTTGTTTTAGCCCCATCCTCTTTCCCTCTAGTTCCAGAGTTATCTGGTGCTACCAGTTTATGAACTTCTTGAGGATTCTGTAGTGTAAATGGGCTTGGTTCTGAACTTTTCTTATTTTTTCTTTACAATTCAGCTTTCCCAAGTCTGCTAAATCAGTTACCACTACTCCGTCTGCTTTCTTGCTTCTCAAATTTGATTATTACTATAGTCTCCTCTCTTGTTCTCCCAGTCCTTTAAAAATTTTTTTACTCCCTTTGGCATCATTTTAGTGGGATTTAGGCAGGAACATACATGAGATGCATTGTGCTAAATCTATCCTATTATTCTGTAAACCAACATACTATATTCTAGCATAATTTTGTTTAATTCTAGTCTCTTTGTTTGATGTATTTACTTTTAGTATCAGAATTGTTCATTTCCTAGACTTAACCTTTCTTCACATAAATGAAAGCTAGAAGAGATTATTCCGTGTCTGCTTGGAGACACAGCTGCATTCTTCTCAAAACCTTAGGGATGTTATAGCAATATTCACTTTAACATATTCTGGTTTAATTGACCTTTTACTTAAAAGCAGAATTCTGCAGGCAGCCACCTGCCTCAAGTAGAACCTTGTGCCATAATCCCAGTCAATATTCAGTATTCTTAAAGAACTGAATAAAGAATATATATTTCTTCAAATCTTAAATGCCATCGATTATTTTATCATTCCATTTTGATTAGTACTCTGGCCAGAATTAGTGGAAATATGAGAAAGATAGTAGTTTATGGTAACGGCTTACTGCTATATCAATATTTTTGGATCAGCTGTAACAGACTGAAAAATTTAAGGATGAAATTTCAAGCATCAAAAGAGAGTTTAGGCAAGACTGAAAGCTAGGTCTTCTGAAATTTTGCTGTTCCTTAAGCTGTCATTTAAGTGTAATTAATAAGTGTAATACAATAGACGTTTTGTACATACTTTATTACACCTCCCACCTTTTTAAGGTGGAAAACCATGCCAGATTTTCTCATAGCCTGCTTCTCTTTAACCTATCGACCGAGTAAATGTAATTGAGCCCTGCTAAAATTATAGACACCATATACTTATTTAAATTTGTATCAGTTTGCACTGAGTTTCTAGTTGATGGATTAAATCACAAAAAAAGCTTAAAGTATAATTTCAGTGTCTTTAGTGTACTGAATTGGTTCACCTTTGCCTAATCCCTGGATGTCATTGAGGGACAGACCCTTGAAAGGTGACCTGTCTTCAGGTTATCAGTAGTTCATAGGTAAACTCATTTTCTTTGCTTCACATAATAAAATAAGCCTAAAGAATTGAGATTTGATTCAGTTTTTCTTCACAGATTTAAACACATTTCTGGGTTTTTGTGTTTTTTTGGTCTCAGTATTCCCTTTTCTCTCTCTTCTCCCTCGTTTTCTTCATTTCACTGTTATAAAATAGCCGGGGGAGAAGCTATGCTTTCTTCCTCACCTTTGTTCAAGCAGGAAAAAGTAAAGAATTGACCTGATAGACCACGAATAATCCCACATACAGATCTTGGAACGTTTCCAAAAAGATGTAGTGAATTGAAGCACACTACGCAAATATGTATAAATAGAGTCCCAAGGGTTTATGTGTGGACAAAAGCCAATTACGTTAAGCGTTTCCTGAAATTGCTTGCTATTGTCAGGATAAGTAATCACAAGGAAGATATCAAGATTGAGAATGAAAACGTTTGTGGGAGTCCTGCCTCACTTTGTTAAATATATTGTCTTCTCACAGAGGAAAATCTTTGAACAGTTTTGAGTGATAATCAAAAAGATCCTCTTTCTATTGAGTTCTGAAAGATGCATTATTACCATTTCTTTTCCTTTGTTAGGTTGCTTGAAAGAGAGAGATTTGAAGCTGTGGTGTAATTGATGTCCTGATGATGGCATGGTGAAATCAACTAATTCATGTGATCTTAGAGAAATGTTTAAGTCTGGGTTAGATTATATTCTTTTGCTTGTCCTCTAATTGAAAGAAGAAAGGCAAACTTATACTTTAAGGCAAGCAGTATCACAAGTGTCCTGGTGTAAATGAAGAACTTTTCTCTATCTGCTGATTGACCATGTGCATCCAGGTGTACTGTTTTCACCTGTAAAAGCCAATGAGAGTGTTTTGGTTTTTTCCTGGGTAGGGAGAAAATGCACACGTGTGTGTACATGGGTGTGTATTTAATGACTCAAACCATACTAGCCTTCAAATAAACTACCGTAGTATCTTGCTATTGCATTTCATATTATTAGGTAGTCGATTCAAGCATGTACAAATCTGTCTTCGGATTCTCTTTACTTCATATACTTATTTGATAACTAATCACAAGGAACTGTGTGTGCACTTGTGTGTATGTATGTGTGTTTTAAATGCCTATGCATTAGTATTTTATTAATCATCCCAGTTGATTCACTTGTATGGCCAGTATTGAGAGCCGGGGACTAGGTAAGCAAATGACTGGACTAGTGGCTCTGCTGGTAGAAATTACTTCCTTTCCTATCGCAGTTTAGAACAATTCTAATTTGAAGTTTGAGGAAGATGAAGGATTTCTCTGTGACTTCAGATGAGACTGGAGAGCTTGTTGGAGCCCAAATCATGCAGGGCTTTCTCTTTGTAAAGTGCCCAAGTGTTTTGCCCAGATTTTATTGGAGTGTATTTTCTTTTCTTATTTTATTTATATATTTTGGTTCTTGACTAAATATATGTGTTGCAAATCCCTTCTTTCTCTAGGATTTTAAGCAGAAACATAATATCAGATCTTCATTTTTAAAATGTCACCACAAGAGTGAATGGAAGAAACAAGTTTTTCAGTAGTCTTGGTAGAAGATGGTAGTAGCTTAGACTAGGGTATGACGCATGGAGAGAAGTGGACAGGATTAAGAGATACTTGAGATAAACTCATTAGGACTTGTTAGTGAAGATTAGATAAGTGGTGGGTAAGATGAGAGGAAGAAGTCAAGAATGACTTAAGTTTCTGGTTCAAAAGATGAAAGCTGTGTATAGTACCACTGTGATGGATTTCTTCTTTTTAGTTGATAATAGGTATAGAATATTACAAAGATTATTTGCCTTGAATATAAGACTACTATTTAGAATTTTAAAAAGTGATTTTGAAATACAAATGTGTTTTGTTTTTCTTGTTTAATAACTTAAAATTATGAATGACCTACCTTATGAATTATAGAAAAATATGTTAAGAATTACCTAAATTTGATTTTTGAAAACTATGGCTATAGTAGACGATGAAACATCAGTAAGATATTGAAGGGAAATAGGAATTTAAGGAAATCAGTGAATTAACCTTGGCTTTTTTTTTTTAGGGGTCCCTTCAGTGTTGTACGACGATGTATCAACAGAGAAACTGGACAACAATTTGCTGTAAAGATTGTTGATGTAGCCAAGTTCACATCAAGTCCAGGGTTAAGTACAGAAGGTAAGAGATGGATTTCAAGTAAGTTATTTGATGTCTGGCTTTATTTCATCTCCAAAATCCATTTATCAACCTAACCTTCATCTGGGGGTGGGGAAGTGGAGGGTGTAATGAAGTGGGGAGTGGGTGGAGACAGTTTAAATTCCATTCTAGTTTGACAGAATTCTAGAACATAATATTTTAAAGATAGAGTAATTTACAGTTATAAAATCATCTAGGATTGCTATAGGCCTATGTTTTTTGACTAGAAAGAAAGTGAAATCTGGACATACAGTTTTTTAGGTTCTAACTTTGAGTCCTGTGGTATGGAACATGGGATGGGAAGGGAGAGAGGGGAAATAATGGCAAAGATATGATAATTGCAGATTCAGAAGAAACTAACATGAATTCCCTCTAAGTCCATAGCTTACTACTTTTAGGATTATGATCTAATAGAACTGAAAGACTCATATATCACATTTGCCTTAAGTCACATATGGTATATATGTGAAAATTTGAAAATCAGTATTGTGAGAACTTTCAGGACTTAAAATTTTATTTCAAGACATTCATATAGATAATGATGTATAAATATTTATAAACAGTATGTAAGTATTTTAAACATTTATTTTTTACAGTTTTTTTAAGCCATAGTTTTGTGTAGCCATGATTCACATATGCTCGTACTTCAGATGGCACAATTGATTATTTTTGTTTTAAAGATTTTATTTTTCCTTTTTCTCCCCAAAGCCCCCTGGTACATAGTTGTGTGTTTTTGGTTGTGGGTCCTTCTAGTTATGGGACGTGGGGTGCTGCCTCAGCTTGATGAGCGGTGCCATGTCCATGCCCAGGATTCGAACTGGTGAAACCCTGGGCCACCGAAGTGGAGCACGTGAACTTAACCACTCGGCCACGGGGCTGGTCCCACAATTGATTATTATATTTTCTAATTAGCCTGTCTTCTAACTCTAGACTTTTCCACAGTCCAGTAAAAAACTTATCCTTCTTTAGTCCTTTAGTTTTTGATCCCAAGAGTAATGCAGTTGGTAGTTTAAATTGGAAAAGCTAAGGCAGAGTAGCCTATTTATATTTTATCCAGTTATCTTACTTTGGGAAGTAGAATCCCACATACTGTGAGCTCCAAGTTAATCTGTTCCTGGAGATCTTTTTTCAGGATCATTACTTTTAAATACTTTTGTAACCCTTTGAATTATTATTATCCACATACCAATTATAGAAGATTCTTAGAAGTTGTTACTCACAAAGCATCACTGATTTTTTTTTAGTGCTTTAATCTTTAAAATCTTATGGTAAGATTTAGAGATTTTATATCTTATGGATTCATACTCTGGAATTGGCTGTTACTACTTTTGAATACAAATTATTTTATAAATTTCGCAGAATTTAAAATTTACTTCTAGGCAGACTTTATAACTAACTTATATTTCCTAAAACTTTTTAACTGCAATTAAGTTTAATAGACTGTGTTTGATTTTCTGTACCTCAGTTATCAACTAATAATGAAAACCTTCCTGAATACTGAGGTAATTTTTGTATAAACCTAGTTTATTAAACATAGAGATTTGTTGAATCTTTATTTCTCATAATTTTCTGATACTGTTGATGAACTTAGTAAGATTCCAGTTTAAGATCACAGGCCTAAATCAGTTACACAGTATACCTATATTATATTGATTTAGCTCATCATTATACCTCATTCTGAATCTCTGCAGGCTAAAGACATCTTTTAAGGAGAAAATTAATTACTTTCTCAGTTGGCTAAGGTTGTTTATTTACAGATTTCTTTAGCAAGGGATCTCTGGAGCTGTAGATTTGGACTGCCAGGCTGTATGTCTTTTTGTTGTCATGTAGCCAAGGAGTCAAACGCCAAACTTAAAAAGAGGGAATTGGCATGTCGTTCTTGTCTCTGAGTTTGTCTTATCTTTGCCTAATATGATATATGGGAAATTATAACTCACTCCTTCACTGCTTTGGCATTGCTTTGGCTATGTAAATGTCTTCAAATCTTGTTCTGAAGACAAGGCCAGGTCATTTCATTGATCTTATATGGTAGGGCCACAACCTATAGATATTAAGTGATATCCAGTTGAATTCTGCATATTACTCATGGCTGTATCTGGTTTTAATCAGAGTTCAATGTTATTCAAAGGAAAATGTGCAATTCGTTCTTTATATTTATGGCACCAAAATGTAGTTTTCCCATCTTCTTTAGCTCAATGACCAAGAAACAGAATCAAAATTTCATCTCTACCCCTACCTTTTTCTTTTTTCCAGTGGAGTCACCATACCCTCTCTTGCTCATGTTCACAATAGCTTGCTTTATTCTAACTTGGACACATTTTATTATAAGATATATATAACAAATAATAAATTATTTCATTATATGAAATCTCTTTGAACAGTATCCCTTGCCCCTAAGTTCTTTCAACTCTTCTAGTCACTGCAGGGAAAACATCTTATCCCCTTTGCCCTTCTAGTCCATTTACAAGTTGTTAGAGTCCAAAAATGACCTCATTCATGGCTAAGCATAGGAGATGCTGTATTAAGAAGAGACATATTTTAAAGTGAAATTAACACAATCCATAAGTTCAAATAAGAATATCCAGAAATACCTGTATTTACCATTATATTCTCTTCTAATTAAGCCTGTCTCTCAAGCATCGGATAATTTGAAATCTATTCTATTCTTTCCTTTTCTATTTTATTTTATTTTTATCTTTGTGGTTTATTTGATCTTTGTCATTGCCTCAATATTTTTCCTGTTTTCCTGGTGCATTTATTTCAAATACGTTATTGAGTAAAATAGGTTTGTAAACAGTCACGTGGCAACCTATCATATGCTGTTTAGTTGAATAGGTCATTATAATACAAAGACAAAAGAGCACCAATGCTTAAGAGACTTACAGTTTAATAGTCCCCAACTATTGTTTCTAACATTGTTTTTATAAGAAAAATATGTAATAAATTCTAGATACATAATTTACAAATTAACTTTTGAAATGAAATGTGTATATTAATTGGAGACCACCTATACTCATTTTAATGTTTTAAATTCTCGTTGCTCTACTGAAGATGAGATATTGTGATTATCTGTTCTATTTTTCCCATTAAAATCATAATTTTTTTGTTCAGCCCAAGTTCTTAACTTACAGGCTGCAGAGTATCCAAGAACCCCTTAAATTGTAAACAGAATTGCATATATATGTTAATTTTCCTAGGAAGAGAGTCTGCAGCTTTTATTCAATTCCTAAAAAGGCATACTATTTCTAAGTGGGTCAGAATTTCTTCTTTCACATGTATGAAAAAGTGAAATTGATGCTTATGAACATGAGATGAATAAGAAGTTTCTATTAAATGAAAGCTAAAATGAAAGTACCAGCTTTCATCTATTAGGATATTACTTCTGATTGGAGGATATTTTCATACTTACATATACAGCCTCCATGAATGAAATTCCTTGATTATTATCTTAAAACTTCTAATTAATACACACTTTATCTCTTACTTTGCTGAGCCACTAATCAAATTTGTCTTTGTTATTTTAAAAATAGGTATCAAAATTAATTCAGGCAGATTGTTGTAAGAAAATTTAAGGAAGGTAAGATGTATAGAATTGGAAACTGAATTTTCAGAGTTCTGAGTTCTTGAAAGGACTCAGTTCTTTATGGTTAATTTTTTTTTTTAAAAAAAAAAGATCAAAATGGCGATTTTTATTTTGGAATATTGTTAGTTGTCTTCTAGAAAGAATGTAGATTGGGTTCCAGTTTGCTTAGTCTCCAAGATGATCTCATTCTAAAAGTCCCAGATAGAAGATGATGTCAGCAAAATTGGAGGAGTAAAGACCTTCAACAATTCTTATCTCCATAAAAGCAAAGGGAAAACTGGCAAAAATTGTCGGAATCAACTTTTTCAGAACTCTAGAAATTAATTAAATGCTTTCAGCTATCTAGGAAGAATTTATTCAAGAAAAACAACTGATTCTTGGTAAGAACAGTGAGCTTTGTGGCATTTTAACTTGCCCTGTTCCCATCCACCTCTCTCTAACTCCACGGTAACCTTGAAAACAAACAGTTCACAATCATGTTGAAAACCAGGAGCCTGGCAGCCACCAGAGGAGGGAGAACAGGGGTGGAACAAAGCCTCGTGCCCAGGAAATTGTCATTATTTGACCTATCTTGCTAGTTCCCTGGAAGATCCCACTTTTGCAAGGCTAGTCTTTATTTGGCCTGACTCAGAGATCACCCAGTACAAAAAAACCTTTTCCCCAAGGGCATTTGTTAGAAACTGTTAGAGGCAGTTTAACTTCACAGCTGCCTGAGGCTATAGATAACAGTTGGGGTAAACAAAAAACTAACCTAAAACTTGAAAAGCTGGATAATGAGATGTCTATAGGGGCTCTGTAAAAGCTGCAGCATATTCCTGGGAATCAAGAAGGCCATGCATGTGTGTGCATGGACACTGCACATGCTCAGGAAAGACCTGGAAAGGCCTTAAGCTCTCAACTCTGGCTGACTTTAGGCTGTGCAAGCAGGAATTGAATGCTAAGGCAGAGTTGTCAACTTCCTGATTGAGTGTTAAAGGTGTGCCCCAACACACACCCAGCCCCTGAGCAAAGACTAACCTAACCAAGAAGAGACTTAGTGGCCACATACAACAAAGAATGCAGACTTTACAGAATTAGTTCCAAAAACTCACTAAACAAATAAACAAGAACGAAAATAAATAGTAACAGTAACAGCAAACCCTGCAGGAGGGGAGATTCTGATTTCCAGAGTTGACACGTTATTTAAAACATCTAGTTCTCAAAAAATTATGAGACATACAAGGGGCCGGCCTGGTGGCGCAGTGGTTAAGTTTGCACGTCCCACTTTAGTGACCCAGGGTTTGCCAGTTCAGATCCCAGGTCTGGACCTATGCACCGCTTGTCAAGCCATGCTGTGGTAAGCATCCCACATATAAAGTAGAAGAAGATGGGCATGGATGTTAGCTCAGGACCAATCTTCCTCAGCAACAAAGAGGAGGATTGGTGGCAGATGTTAGCTAATCTTCCTAAAAAAAAAAAAAAATTATGAGACATGCAAAGAAACAAGAAAGTATGGCTCATTAACAGGGAAAAAAGCAATCAGTAGAAACTACTCCTGAGCAAATTCAGGTGTTGGACTTATTAAAAGAAGAGTTTAAGTCAGCTACTTTAAATGTGTTCAAAGAAATAAAGGAAATCTTGTCTAAAAAACCTAAAGGAAAGTATGACAATGACACCTCGCCAAATAGAAACTATCAATAAAGAGATGGAAATTATCGGGAAAAAAAAAGAGAACCAAATAGAAATTCTGGAGTTAAAAAGTAGAATAACCAAAATGAAAAATTCAATGGAGAGGCTCAACAACAGATTTGAGCAGACAAAAGAAAGAATTAGCAGACCTGAAGATAGGTCCGTTAAGATTATTTAGTCTGAGGAACAGAAAGAAAAAAGATTGAGCAAAATTAACAACACCTCAGAAATTTGTGGGATACTGTCAAGCGTATCAATATATGTATAACTGGAATCCTAGAAGCAGAGGTAAGGATATAAAGAATATTTGAAGAAATAATGACCAAAAATTTCCCAAATATGAAAAACATAAATTTACACATCCAAGAAGTTCAACAAACTCAAAGTAGGATAAACCCAAAGATACATCATAATCAAACTTTCAAAAGCAACAGACAAGGAGAGTATCTTGTGAAGCACAAGAGAAAAGCAACTCATCATTTACAAGGTATCCTTGATAAGATTAACAGCAGATTTCTCGTCAGAAACCATGGAGGCCAGAAGACAATGGGATAACATATTCAAAATGATGAAAGAAAAAGATTATCTACCAAGAATTTTATATCCAACAAAACCATACCTCAAAAATGAAGGATAAATTAAGACATCCCCAGATAAACAAAACTGAGAAAATTCATCACTAGCAAACCTGGCCTACAAGAAATAGTAAAAAGTAGTCCTTTAGGCTCAAAAGAAACACTAGATAGTAACTAAAACCATAAGAAGAAGAGAAGACCACCAGTAAAAGTAACTGCATATGTAAATATAAAGCATACTACAAATGTGTTTTTGATTGTAACTTTTTTTCTCTTGATTTAAGAGACAACTGCATAAACTAACAATTATAAATCTGTGTTTATGGGCATACAATGTATAAAGATGGAATGAAAATAACAGCACAAAGGAGGGAATGGAGCTATATGGGAGCCAAGTGTTTGTATATTATTGAAATTAAATTTATTTTAATCTGAGTCAGAATGTTATAAGTTGTTAATTGGTACCCCCAAAGTAAGCAATAAGAAAATAACCCAAAAAATATAGAAGAAAAAAAATGATAAAGGTGTTAGAAGAATACATTCAAAAATATCTAACACACAAAAAAGCAATAATAGAGGAATCCAGGAACAGAAATGACATATAGGAAACAAATAGCAAAACTGTAAACATAAATTCTACCTTATCAATAATTACATTAAATGTAAATAAATTACTCCAGTTAAAAGGCAGAGATTGGCAGAATGGATGAAAAACATGACCCCACTATATGCTGTCTATAGATATGCTTTAGATTCAGACATGAATAGGTTGAGAGTAAATGGATAGAAAAAGGTATACCATGTAAACAGTAACCAAAAGAGAGCTGGAACAGCTCTAGTAATATCAGATAAAATAGACTTTAAAACAGAAATTGTTACTGGAGTTAAAGGACATTTTATAGTGATAAAAACGTCTATCCATCAAGAAGATATAACAATTATTAATATATGTTTCTAACAAAAGAGTTCCAAAATACGTGGAACAAAAACAGGCAGAATCAAAGAGAGAAATAGACAATTCAACAATAATAGTTGGAGACTTCAGTACCCAACTTTCAATTATGGATACAGCTAGACAGAAGATCAGCAAAGAAAGAGAAGACTTGCATAACACTATAAACCAACTAGACCTAACAGACACCTGTACAACACTCCACCCAACAACAGGAGAATACACATTCATCTCAAGTGCACATAGAACATTATGTAGAATAAACTGTATGTTAGTCCATCAAATATGTCTCAGTAAATTTAAAAGGATTGAAATCATACAAAATATATTCTCTGACCGCAAAGGAATGAAATTAGAAATCAATAATAAGGAAATTTGGGGAAATCATAAATATTGTGGGAGTTAAACCACGTACTACTAAACCGCCAATGGGTCAAAGAAGAAATTGCGAGGGAAATTAGAAAATATTTTGAGAAGACAAAAACAACATACCAACATTTATGGGATGTAGCAAAAGCAGTGATTAGAGGAAAATTATTATTGTAAATGCTTATATTGAAAAAGAAGAAAGATCTCAAATCAATAACCTTCCACTTTAAGAAACTGGAAGAGAAAAATAAACCCAAAGCAAGCAGAAGAAGGAAATAAAGATTAGAGGAGAAATAAGTGAAATAGAGAATAGAAAAACAGGGGGAAAAAAATCAAAGAAACTCAAAGTTTGTTCTTTGAAAAGACTAAAAAAAATGAATAGCCTTTATCTAGACTGACCAAGCAAAAAAGTTACCCAAATTTAAAGTCAGGAATGAAAAAGGGGACGTTACTACTAACATTATAAAAGCCAAAAGGATTATAAGAGAATACTATGAACAAATGTCTGCCAATAAGTTAGATAACCAGGATGAAATGGACTAATTCCTAGAAAGAGGCAAACTACCAAAACTGACTCAAGAAAAAATAGAATATCTGAATGGACCTTTAACAAGAAAAGAGACAGAAAGTGTAATCAAAAACTTACCATAAAGAAAAATTCAGGGGCCCGGTGGTGTAATGGTTAAGATTGCACACTCCACTTTGGTGGCCCAGGGTTTGCAGGTCAGATCCTGGGCGTGAACCTACACACTGCTCATCAAGCCCTGCTGTGGTGTTGTCCCACATACAAAATAGAGGAAGATTGGCTCAGCGACAATCTTCCTCAAGCAAAAAGAGAAAGATTGGCAACAGATGTTAGCTCAGGGCCAATCTTCCTCACCAAAAAAAAAGAAAAAAGAGAAAGAAAAATTCAGACCCAGCTGACTTCACTGGTGAGTTGTACTATACATTTAAAGAATATCATTCCTTCACAAATTCTTCTAAAAATTAGGAGGAACACTTCTCAACTTATTCTATGAGGCCTGCATTATGGTGATACTAGAACTAAACAGACACCACAAGAAAACTACAAAACAATATTACTTATGAATATAAACACATTTATCCTCAAGAAAATACTAACAGACTGAATCCAGCAATGTATAAAATGTTTTATAGTTCCTCAGAAAGTTAAGGAGTTATCATATGACCCAGCAGTTTCACTCTTAGGCATATAGTCAAGAGAAATAAATGTCCATATAAAACCTTGTATATTAATATTAATAGCAGCATTATTCATAGTATCTAAAAGGCGGAACCTAAATGTCTATTAACTGATGGTTAGACAAATGTAGTATATCCATACAGTGGAATACTATTCAGCCATAAAAAGGAATGGCATACTGATATAAGCTATAACATGGAGGAACCTTGAATATGTTATGCTAGGTGAAAGAAGCTAGTCACAAGAGATCGTATATTTTATATTCTATCATGTGAAATGTCTAGAATGAGCAAATGTGTAGTGACTGAAGAAAGTAGATTAATGGCTGCCAGGGTTTAGAGAAAGGCAGGAATGGAGAGCATCTTGTAACGGGTATGGGGTTTCTTTTCGAAGTGATTAAACATTCAAAAATTGAATGTGGTGATAATTGTGAATATGTTAACATCCATGAAATTGTACATTTTGCAGGCAAATTGTATGCTAATTATATCTCAATAAAGATATGTTAAGTATAATATACCATGAGTAAGTGGGACTTATCCTAGAAATGCATGCTGGGTTGACCATTTTAAAAATTCATTGTAATATACCTTATTAGTAGAATAATGGACAAAAATCATATGATTCTCTCAATAGATACAGAAACGGCATTTAACAAAATCCAATACCCTTTCATGATAAAAACACTCAACAAACTACAAGTAGAAGGAACTTCTTCAACCTGGTAAAAAGTATCTACAAAAAAACAATGACTAACTTCATATTTAATAGTGTAAGACTGAATGCTTTCCCCGTAAGATCAGGAATAAGACAAAGATGTCTGCTCTTGGCAGTTTTATTCAGCATTGTGCTGGAAATTTTCATCAGGGACATGATGCAAGGAAAAGAAATAAAATGCATCCAGATTGGAAAGGAAGAAATAAAATTTCCTCTGTTTGCAGAGGACATGATCATGTATATAGCACATCCTAAGGAATTCACACAAAAAAAACCTATTTTATGTAATAAATATGTTTAACAAGGTTGCAGAATACAGGATTAATATACAAAAATAAATTGTATTTCTATACATTAGCAGTGAAAAATCTGAAAATGAAATTAAGTAACCAATGCCATTTAACATAGCATTGAAAGAAATAAAATAGGAATGTATTTAACCAAGGAAGTGCAATACTTGTAAACTGAAAAGTATAAAATATTGAAAAAAAATTAAGGACATACTAAGTAAATGGAAAGACTTCTCATGTTTATGGATCAGAAGACTTATTATTAAGATAGCAATACTCGCCATAGATACTAAGATAGCAATACTCCCCAAATTGATCTACAGATTCAATGCAATCCCTGTCAAAATCCCTACCATCACTTTTGCAGAAATTGACAAGCAGATCATGAAAGTCACATAGAAAAGGAAGGGATCCCAAAAAGCCATAACAATCTTGGAAAAAAAGGACAAAGGTAGAGAACTTAAATTTCCTGATTTCAAGATTTCCTGGAAAGCTACATTAATACACATAGTGTGGTACCGGCATAAAGATTGACATAGATTAATGGAATTGAATTTAAGAATCCAATAATAAACCATGCATTTACAGTCAAATGATTTTCAACAAGAGTGCCAAGATGATTCACTGGAGAAGTAATAGTTTCTTCAAAGCAGTGATACTAGGACCACTGGACAAAAGCATGAAGGTGGACCCCTACCACACACCATATACAGAAATTAACTCAAAATAGGTGAAAGATCTAAAAGTAAGAGTTAAAACTATAAAACTTTAAGAAGAAAACATGGGCATAAATTATGACCTGGGATTAAGCAATGGCTTTGTAGATATGAAACCTAAAGCACAAGCAACCAAAGAAAAAATAGATAAATTGGACTTCATCAAAATGAAAAACGTTTGTGCTTCAAAGGACGGTATCAAAAAAGTCAAAAGATAAGACACAGCATGGGCGAAAATATTTACAAATCATGTATCTAATAAGGTTCTAGTATCCCAAATATACAAAGAACTCTTAAAAGCCAACAGTAAAGAGACAATTAAAAATGATAATGGGTTTGAACAGACATTTCTTCAAAGAAGATTTACAAATGATCAGTCAATATGTCAAAAGATGCTCAGTATCACTGTTCATTAGGAAATGAAAATCCAAACCATAATGAGATACCACTTCACACCCACTAGGATGACTATACTCCGAAAGACAAACAATAACATTTGTTGGCAAGAATGTGGAGAAATTAGAACCCTCATACATTGTTGCTGGGAATGTAAAATGGTGCAGCTACTGTGGAAAGCAGTTTGGTAGTTCCTCAAAAGTTAAACATAGAGTTACTCTATGACCTAGCAATTCCACTTGTAGGTATACATCCAAAACTATTGAAAATATGTGTTCGTACAAAAACTTGTACATGAATTTTCATAGCAGCATTATTCATTGTAGCCAAAATGTGGAAAGAAACCAACTATTCATCAACTGATGAATGGATAAATAAATGAAACGTTGCTTACAATGCAATATTAATCCACTATAAAATGACATGAAGAGTACACAATGCTGGTTCAACATTCAAAAATCAGTTACTGTAATCCATCATATCAACAGGCCAAAGAAGAAAAATCACTTGATCATATCAACAGATGCAGAAAGAGCGTTTGACAAAATCTAATATCTATTCACGATAAAACTTTTGGCAAACTAGAAACAGAGGGGAACTTCCTCAACATAATAAAGAACATCTTCAAAAAACCCTATAGCTAACATCATACTTAATAGTAAGAAACTAGATGCTTTCCCCCTGAAATTGGGAACAAGGTAAGGATGTCCCTTCTCACCACTCCTATTCAATATCCTATGTGGAGCTCCTAGCTAATGCAATAAGACAGGATGAGGAAATAAAAGTTATACAGAGTGAGGAGGAAGAAATAAAACTTTGTTGCCAGATGATATGATTGTCTATTTAGAAAATCCCAAAGAATCAACAACGAAAGAGCTCCTGGAAATAATAAGTGATTGTAGCAAGGTTTCAGGTCACAAGGTTAACATACAGAAGTCAGTTGTTTTTCTTTGTACCAGCAAGGAGCAATAGGAATTTGAAATTTAAAATACAACACCATTGCATTAACACCAAAAATATGAAATACTTATGTATAAATTTAATAAAATATGTACACGATCTATATAAAGAAAAGCTACAAAATTCCAGTGAAAGAAATAAAAGAAGATGAAAATAAATAGAAAGATATTTCATGTTCATGGCAAGGAAGACTCAAAATTTTTAAGAGTCGGTTTTTCCCAACTTGATGTAGAGATTCAGCATAATCCCAATCAAAATTCTAGAAAGGTACTTAATAGATGTTGACAAACTGATTCTAAAGTTTATATGGAAAGGCAAAAGACCCAGCATAACAAAGAACAAAGTTGGTGGACTGACACTACTTGACCTCAAAACTTACTTTAAAGCTACAATAATCAAGACAGTGTAGTATTTGTGAAAGAATAAACAAATAAATCAATAGACTAGAGAAGTTATTCCAGAAATAGATCCACACAAATATAGTCAACTAATCTTTAACAAAGTAGCAAAGGCAATCCAATGAAGAAAGGATAGTCTTTTCAACAAATGGTGCTGGTGCAACTGGACATCCACATGCAAAAATGAATCTAGACATAGACCTTACATCTTTCAGAAAAATTTACTCAAAATACTTTTCCTATGAGAATGCGAGCAAGGCAAAGATGTCCACTCTCACCATTCTTATTCAGCCTAGTGCTGGAAGCCATCACAATTAGGCAGGAAAAGCTAGATTGGAAAGGAGGAAACGAAACTGTTCCTATTTGCAGGTGTCATGAGAGTCTATGTACAGAATCCCAAAGATCTAAAAAAAAAAAAAACCTCTCAGAGCTAATACGTGACTTTATCAATGATATGAAATGAACATACCCAAATCCATTGTATTTCTATGTTTCTATATACTAGCAAAGAACACCTGGAAACCACAGTTAAAAAGACAATAGTATTTGCAGTTGCCCAAAACAAAGTGAATTCTTAGGTATAAATCCCACGAAACATGTATAAGCCTTGTATGGTAAACACTGCAAAACTGATGAAAAAAATCAAAGGTCTAAATAAATGGAGAGAAGTACTCTGTTCATGGATTGGAAGACTCAACATAGTAAAGATGTCATTTCTCCCAAATTTATCTGTAGGTTTGCTCCAATTCCAATTAAAATCCCAGGAAGATTTGTTGTGGATACAGAAAGCTTATCCTAAAATATATATAGAAAGGCAAAAGAACAAGAATAACTAAACAATTTTTGAAAAACTGTAGTAAAGTGGGAGGAATCATTGTACCCCATCTTAAGACTTATATAGCTATAGGAATTAATACAATGGTACTGGCAGAAGGATAAACACATAGCTCAGTGGAACAGATTAGATTGCCCAGAAGTAGCCCCACACAAGTACTGCCAGCTGATTTTTGACAAAGTTTCAAACCTAATTCAATGAAGAAAAGATAGTGTTTCTTATAGCAAATGGTGGTTGAGCAATTAGACATCCATAGGCCGAAAATTGAACCTCAGTTTAAACCTCACATCTTATATAAAAATTAATTCAAAGTGGATCATAGATTTAAATATAAAACATAAAGCTATATAGCTCTTTAAAGAAAACATACCGTAAAATCATCAGGACCTAGGACATGGAGTTCTTAGACATGACACCAAATGCACAATCTACAGATGAAAAAAACTCAACAGTTAAAAAAAAAAAAGAAAGGAAGAAACCATCCAATTCGACAGTGGGTAAAAGACATGAACATTTTCCCAAAAAGGCTTATACAAGTCCCTTCCAAGCCTGTAAAAATGTGTTCAACATCATTATCTATTTGGGAGGTATAAATTTAAACCACAATGAGATATCACTACACAACTGTTGGAACAGCTACAATAAAAAATAATGATAATACCATATTCTGGCAAGGATGCAGGGAAACTGGATCTTTCATGCATTGCTCGTGGGAATATAAAGGTGGTACAGTCACTCTGGAAAATAGTTTGGCAGTTTCTTTAAAAAACTAAGCATATATTTGCTGTACGGTCTAGCAGTTGTACTCCAGGGAAATGTACATCCCAGAGAAAAGAAAAACTGTTCGCACTAAGACCTGTAATCAGGCTTTCATAGCAGTTCTAGTTGAAATAGGTAAAATTTAGACAGAACTAAAATGTCCTACGATGGGTTAATGGTTAAACAAATTGTGGTACATCTATCATGGAATACTACTGAGCAAAAACCAGGAAAACCTATTGATGCATGTAATGACTTGGATGGATTTCAAGGGGATTATGCTGTGTTTAAAACTATTTCTAAAGGTCATATACTGTATGTTTTCCTTTATGTAGGTTGCAAAGTGATAAAATTATAGAACTAGAAAACAGATCAGTGATTGTCAGGTGTTGGGGACCACAAAGTTTGTGTGAGGAGCACAAGAAGGGAGTAGGTGTTACTGCAGAGGAATAGTACGTTAGAATCGTTGTGGAGGATCTTTGTGTGACAGTTCTCTATCTGTTGTGGTGGTGACTATGTGAATGTACACATGGCGACAAAATTGAAAATCTCAACACATACATGCGAGTGCACGTAAAACTGGTGAAATGTGAATAAGGTCTGTTGATTGTACCTATGTCAATTTCCCAGTTTTGATATTGTGCTACAGTTATATAAAGTGTTACCATCAGGGAGAAACTGAGTTAAAAGTACACAGAATCTTTCTGTACTATTTTTGCATTTTCTGTTAATGTAAAATTATTTTAAAATAAAGATATTTTTAAAGAGTTTCTTCATATCTATATGCTTATCTGCAAAATGGATAATTGCCCACAAAAATTTGGGAGTATAGGTAAAATCATATTAACTTAAGGTTTTGGTTTCCAGATAATCCAAATTGTTCTGTATAGGCAAACTCTGATTAGTGTAACTGATAGCGTAATCAAAAACTGTCACTTGTTTTCCTTAGGAAACATGAATATTTAATAGATTTAATTTACATGGGGAATTCATGTTCATTTTGTGGGATAATTACCGGTCTAGCTAATAAATCTCTATCTCCTCCTTCAGAAAACATTTGCTAAAACCTTTTATTTGCAGTTGCATTTTCTTAGTGTCACCATTTCTTCCACTATAGTCTGCAGTTGAAATGGTTAGAAATAATCCAGCGACTTCCAGGCTTATACTTCTGTTTAATTTTGTCATATAAAATGCCATGAAATATGATTCCTCAACAGGTTGATAATGTATTTTTAAGTCTTGATCACAGATTTAATATATCAAATTATATTCTATAAATTAAGTATTTGAAATGGAAAGACCCATTCTTGCAAACATTAATGGATTATCCTTTATGTGCTGGGTCAGAGACATGTGAAATATTAATTTTATTTTTGAGTTATCAGATAATCATTTCTGAGCATTGGTATTATTAATCATAGACTCATGGCCGATGAAGTCCTTAAACTTGGCTAGTATTTTAAACACCATGTTCATTAATAGTGGTTCTATGAGGAAAATAGAAAGGGTTTTGTATTTCATGGAGTAGTTTGAGAAAAACTTCTGGAATCCAGCTTCTCCCTAGTGGAATAATTTTCAGCAAAACATCCCCTTTTCATACTTCCTGATCATAGTAGTCATTTAATTACTATATGGCTCACTGGATAATATATAGTCCTAAAGGGGGTTTTCCCATTAGCTCTTTGTTTTTCTTTATTTTTAAAGTGAATATTTTTTAATATAGAAAATCATGTATTTCCATAGTTGTTAGGCAATAAATTGAGTGCTGTTTTAGCAAACTGCCTTGATGATACATCTTTGGCTGTTTTTCCTGATGGCTTTTTTTGTTACTATATTGAACTTTTTGAGGCCGAAGAGTCAACTTTGAAAACAAACATATGTTTTTTCATGTTTAGATAATTTTGCTATATTGTGGCAAGCATTTCTGGACGACTATATTTAAAATGAGATACGAATTTCCCGCACATCAAGTTTATAATTGTGTTGCTAGTCAAATCCTGTTGACAGTTACTGTTCTGTAACTGTGTGATGACTCTAAAGCTCTGAGGCATTTGCTAGTGACTATCGTTAAGATCAACAGTGTGGAAAAAGAAAATCCTGATTTCTTTCATCTCAATTTGTTTTTTGCCTTTTAAAAAATGCAGAGAAGACTTAAGTCTGCATTACCTGCTTCTAGAAGTATGTGGCTGTTAAACTAAAATGACTCATACTTGTTCATTGTAATTCTAGATGCAAGCATGGCTTGATACTATGGAGAACATGTTGGCCATAATCCCTAATGTCAACATTTTATTCATGAATATCTCTTAACCTAGATTTCCTATCTCATAGGACTTAGATATGGCTGTCATGTTTATATACTAGAGCTCTCAAAGCTCTTTGGCTTATATATTCAATTTCATCTTAGTATCACATGCAGGAAATGTAACAGTATGAAAAAATGTGAGATGAGAGACTGCTCATTTTTTTATTCTGAAATAAGCAGCTTGTTTTTTGCCCCTCCCCCCCACTATATGGACTAATTTGTGCTTCATTTTTTAATCTTTTTTCTGTTCTCATTTCCTATATGAATAACTACCTATGTCCTTTCAAATCTCCATTTTGCTAGCTTTTAAATTATGTGATTTAAAGAATTCGTCAGCAAGCTGTAGAAATGGAAAATAGATGGTGGCAGGGATTTTGGTGGTTTGGTGTATGCATAGCCCTTGATATATGGGTGATAGTAGATGGGAAACTCATTCTATATCCTAGGTCACAAGGAGAATTTTGGAGTATAGTTACTAATTAAAATTTAAGTCTAAAGAAATAGATGAGGGGTAGTTCTTGAATGTATTTAATGTTTGTGTTGCTATTATACCATCTATATGAATAGGCTTAGAAATAGCCTAAGAAATAAGTCTTCTGTGAGTAAGATTATTCTGGAAGAAAGCTGCATTATTCAATTAAATAATATGTGTCAAATTGAAAACAAATTCCCGTTTTAGGAGAGACTTTATTTGAAAAGATTATTTCAAGGAGGAGAAAGGGACTATAGCAATAGAGAGTGGAGTCTGTTTTACTAGAGGGAATGCTCTGACAATAAGATCTACAAGTATCTCAAGGGTTAGGCAAAAAAGATTTTCCTTTTATCGGGAGGAATACTCGAGGCTAGAAAGAACTGAGTACAGGGAAGTGGGAAGACCTAGGAGAAACAGAGAAACTTAACCAAAGTTTGGTTAACAAGCAACTGGTTCTGAGTTGTCAGTGGGAATGAGCGGTTCAGTTAATCACTTCTGAGAAAAAGACTGGGAATCTGGAGGATCTGCCTGGCTTTATCATAGTTAAACAAAGAGGGGGTGTCTGTGACTCCTTTAAGTCACATGAGGAAGGTGTTTTCTTGCAGTAAACTGTCTTCCGGAGCACAAAGGGTGTGGGGATTTATTAATCATTGCTGTTTTCCAGGATCAGGGGGCTCGGGTAAAACTCAACATTTTCATCTGTGAGGGCTTTCAAGAGTCATATACAGTATCCAGTTCTTTTATTGCTCATTTATACAGAAATATTACTGTGCCTTGTTTTCTTCGGCAAGAAATAGTTTTTAATGTTAGCAAAATTTTATCCTTACTGAATACCTTTTTGCCTTTTAACTAAGTTCATGCTTAGTAATATGAAGGGGATACAAAGAATCGTAAGAGGCAGTCTGTCCCCTTGCAATGTAAAACATCTTTGGGATAGGATGAGGGTTGTAGAATTAAAATGGTAACTTGTACTACCTGCCAGTGACTAGAAGTCTGAATTAAGCTGATGGGGAGAAAACTAACCTTTGAGTTTTCACTCTTTTAACAGGCACTCTGCAAACTGGGTACAGGTGCTCTGGATGTTCACAAAGACTGCTGAGCAATGTCAGGCATGGATAGTTTTAAGGGAACCAATTTCCAAATTCTTCTATATGTATTCTTTCTAAAGTTGATACGCCCAAGAAAACGCCTGTAATGGACATATAGGTTCTCCTTTTTCATATTCCCTGTCACAATTTTTTCTTCTCTCACTATACAATGCACCTTCCTCTCCCCCGTCCAGAATCTTACTTTGATGTGTTGCAATATGAACAAAAGCCTTCAGGATGCCAACAAAGTGGCAGTTTGAAAATTGATATTAGTGCTGAGAAAGTGAATGACCCTTAAAGATCAGGTAACGCATACTTTTTTCAAGTCAGATTGATTCTTGCTTTACTTTCAACAAAATTAATGGAACTTATCGACTTGTTAGCTGATGGATCATTAAAAGTAATTTGAAGTCATTATGCAGTTTGTGGCATATAACTGAGAAGAAGTTTGCTTTAACAAAATCTCATCCATTTCCATCTACTTGGTTTTTTTTAAATAATAGCTTTATTAAGATATAATGCACACACCATAAAATTCACCCCTTTAAATCGTGCAATTTAATGGTTTTTAATATATTCACAGAGTTGTGCAACCATTACCTCTGTCTCTTTCCAGAACATTTTCATCATCCCCAAAAGAAACCCCTTACTCATTAGTAGACACCCACTATTTTCCTCCATCCCCAGCCCCTGGCAAATGCTAATCTACTTTCTGTGTTTCTATGTATTTGCCTATTTTGGACATTTCATATAAATGGAATCATATAATGTGTGACCTTTCTGTCTGGCTTCAGTCACTTAACATGTTTTCAAGGTTCATCCATGTTATAGCATATATCAGTGCTTCATTCCTTTTTATGGCTGAATAATACTCCATTGTATGGATATGCTACATTTTATTTATACATTCATTAGTTGATAACATTTGGGTTGTATCAACTTTTTAGCTATTATGTATAATACTGCTATGAACATTCATGTATAGTCTATCCCCATTCATGGATTCTGTGTTTGCAAATTTACCTACTCACTAAAATTTACTTATAACTCCAAAATGAGTACTCATGGCACTTTCACAGTCATTCACAGACATGTGCAGAAGAGCAAAAAATTTGAATTGCTCAATACACACATTCCCTGCTGAGATCGAACAAGCCACACTCTGCCTTCTTATTTTGGCTCTTATACTATAAACACGTGCCCTATTTGTGATCCATTTAGTGCCACATTTTTTTGCATCCTGGTGCTTTTTGCTGATGAGTTTGCTGCTTCAAATGACCGCCAAGCGTAGTGCTAAAGTACTGTGTCGTGTTCCTAAGCGCAAGAAGGCTGCATTGTGCCTGATGGAGAAAATATATGTGTTAGATGAGCTTCCTTCAGGCTTGAGTTATAGGGCTGTTGGCCATGAATTCAATGTTAATGAGTCAACAATATGTGTGCAATAAGGTGTCTTTAAGCAGAAGTACACATAAAATAAGGTTAAGACAAAAATGCGACCAGAGACTCACAGGAGCCAACCTTGTTAGTTGGAGCAGTGATTCAGTATTTACTCATTCAGTGTTCACAGTGACTGTATAGAGCATAACTGCTGTGAATAGTGAAAAATGACTGTGCACGTTTTTGTGTGGACATATGTTTTCATTTCTCTTGAGTGTGTACCCAGAATTGCTGGGTCATATGGTAACATCTATTTGTTTTTGAAAACAAGGTTTCTCAGTGTTTACATCTATAAAAATGAAAACAGAAATAGAATTTATGCTGAACCCTGTCTTATTCTACCAAGTGCAAGGAAATGAGATCCTTGTTGGGTGGTTGTGAGAATTGCCCTGACGTGGAAGCCCATAACACATAGAAATCAATATCTCTTGTGACAACTCCATAGGCATAGCTTCCAAGGGCCCCTCAGGAGACATGCCCAACTACAAGAAATTGCCACACTCAGGGAAGCCCAAAGCTGTTCATTTACAGTTTTCCTGGAGTAGATTCCTTTCTTTGTTCATTATACCAGCTTTCCATCATCTGTGTCACTTTCCTATTGCCCGTTTCCTTCATGGCCAGCTTATGGGATTGAATCTAGAGGGTTTAAGCCTTACCCTCTAGGAAGGAAGTTGATGAGCATACTTCTGAGTTAAAGCTTAGTACTTTTTTAAAAGCTGATGTTTTCATATGAACTGTTGCTTTGTAATATCTTAACTGTTTACCTCTCCAGTAGCATGAATAATTGACTATATAATTAAAAGATTTTAGTAATACTGCATCAAGAAGAGTAGTATGTATAAACAGAAGGTTTTGTGCTTCTATTTCTAGTAAAGATTTCATCTATAACCAAATAAATAAGCATATTCCCCTTTTTAATTGCTGCCATGTACTGATCATCCACTATTTAAAATGCCAGGCATGTTGTTAGCTACTATTTGTATATGTCATCTCATTTATTCTTCAGAGAAATCCTGCAAAAAAATATATTATCTGCATTTTGCAGTTGAGGATATTGAGGATTAGAGAAGTTAAAGAACTTCTCAATTCATGCACAGAAGTGATAGAGCCAAGTGAACCCAAGTTGGTCTGTCTTTCGGACTCCAAAGCCTGTACTTTCCCCACATCTCGGGCTTAGTCCTCACCTTTTATACCCTAGAGACCAGCTATCCTTGGCTTTGTGTGCCCCACCCCCCCAAACAGAAAAGTTGTGTGTATGTGAATCAGAGGCAGAGATTTTTATTATTAGTCTGAGCATCTAGCCTGGTACAAAGTAGGTGTTCAATAAATTCTTACTGAGTAAATAAAGGATTGTCATAAGTTTTGTGAAGTTATAGAGGATCCTGAGGATGGTACAATAAAAGAACATGTGATAGCTGATGAACAAAGGCAGATTTCTGCTTTTTGGCAAAAATTACATCTGTAAAAGGTAGCTATGCTGTGTTATACTTTCATGGTCAGGACTCCAAAGCTGGGCTATAAAAACATGTGATTCTAATACCATGTTTATCTACCCTTTCTTACCTGGCTAGCACTCTGCTTTGCTGTGCAGGCTTATTCTGCAGCTTGTTACAGTGAGGTCATGTAATTGGTTATGGTGGTGGATGATGACCCTTCTATGAGAAAGAAGTCAAGTCTGCGTATCCTCAAAGTAAATTCTGCAGTGATCCCAGAGACAGATCAAGAAGTCTCAGGAATGGACAAAAGATTGGGAGATATTTCAGAAAAAATGTATCCAAATGATTGGTAAATGGTATAAAAATTCATTAGTCATCAGAGACATGCACATTCAAACCACAGTGTGATACCACTGATGGCTAAAAAATTAAAATGACAGACAATTCCAAGGTTGGTGAAGACATAGAGCCACCAGAACTCTTATTGCTAATAGGAGCATAAATTAGTTCAACCACTCTGGTAAACTGGAATAGCTGCCAAAGCTGACATACGCATACCTTATGACCAGCATTTCCACTTCTAGGTATATACCCAGCAGAAATGCCTTGACATATGTCCCCTGAAAAACATGTACAAGAATGTAAAAGGATGCTTTTAGCCAAGTTATAATAGCCCTAAATTAGAAACACCTCAAATGGCCAGCAGCAGTAGAATGGCATAAATTGTAGTGTGTTTATACAGTGGAGTACTACAAAGCAGGGAGAATGGAGGAAGCTTTGTTCTACATGGAACAGAGATGAATCTCATGAGCAAAATGATGAGTGAAAGAAGCCAGCCATAAAAGGCTACCTACCCTATGACTCCATTTATTTAAAGCACAAAAACAACATGACTGATCTATGACATTTGAAATAAAAATAGTGGTTACTTTTAGGGGGAGGTAGGTGATTGGGAGGGACCATGATAGGTGCCTCTGAGATACTGGTCGTGTTCTATTTCTTGATCTGGGTGTTGGTTACGTGGGTAAGTTCACTGAAAATTTATCAAGCTATATACCTACAGTTTACATACAAGGAATAGGTATATGCTGTCCCAAGGGAAAGAGACTGGAGCAGTTTTGTTTTGTCAGCTCATGTGGTCAGAGATAAAGTTCCATGTAGACTATTTAGATGTTTACATTTTGCCTAGTGGGAGTCTGGTTTGTTAGTTCACAGAAGCATTCATTCAGTATCAGGGGGAAGAGGCTCATTAGATAACTAGTCTGTGCAGAATGCTAAGTACTAAGATGGGTATAGATAAGAATAAAACATAGATACCTTTAAATCCAGTAATCCAGACGGAAGATCCTTATCCTTGATAGTAAATAGTAAAGAGGGAGAGCAACTCAGGACACAGGTGAATCTTGTTTTGTTATCCTTACTAGATATTTAGAAAATAATGGCGAAAGGTATTTGGTTCAAAATGCATCTAAAGTTACAACAGAAGAAGTACCATTTCTGAAATGCTTTGGAAAGAATTCCATTAGCCTGTTTGAATTGGCCTTGCCTGTCTGGGGTATTTGCCTTTATCTTGGCTTGCGTATATTTCCTCCCCATCAATAGGGTAGATTTTGTCTATTTTGTTTACTCTTCAGAAATAACTGCCAGGGAATTTTAAGACTACTGTTTGAGGAATAATTTCCAAATTACTCATCTTTTGAGTGCAGAATCAATAAGCAATACAGGTTTTCTGAAAAGCTTCGCCAGTTTATAATGTGTATATATTTTTAACACTTCGAATATTCGAATGAAAATATTACCAAGTTTTTCCTGTATCCTCACCTTAATTATTTGTTCATGCAATGATTTTTTTTACTGAACTTTAGAAACTAACCTTTCATCTTTTTAATATGATCATTTTCTCCCCTCACGTCATTTGAAAACATCGATCTCTTGTACAAAATTAAGTAAAGAACAGTACTATCCTGTAGAGTTCTTATTAAGTCCAAGGACAGTGTGAGGTTGTAAAATACTGAGTGGGTTATAGCTAAAGATTTTACAGTTCTTTTTAAAGATCCGTTGTAGTAGGAAAAGCATGGGAAGAGTTGGAGTCAGAGATTCCAAATCTGTCCTGCATAATGTGACCTTAAGTTCCATAAACTTTAGCTTTCCTAGGTGTCAAGTGACACTGTCCTCACAGAGCTGGTGCAAAGATTAAGGATGATGATAGTTCTGATGTCAGCTCATGCTTAGCACATTGTAAGTGGGCTGTAATTTGCCTACCCTCTGTTGAGACTCATCCGAGATTCATTCTGGAGTTACCTTCATTTTGCCCATCTCAATCCCGTCTCTACGATTTCGATTTGTTTATTTTATTTTAATTCTTTTGTCTTCCTCTTATTTTTTTTAAATAAAGCCTACTGTAAAGTAGTTTTTCTAGGCTCTGACAAGACATGAATTTTTTTTTCTTCTAATACTGTTAGACAAAACAAATTCCCAAAATTTTTTTAAAAATTAAAAAGTCAAACATGCTTATAGAAGTTTTTGTCTTTTTTCAAGCTCTCTGCCCCCAGGGTGGCTGGTAAAATAAATTTTCCACTCGTAAGTCTGAGATCTTTATTAAGGACTGTTGATTTGGGGAGAATGGGCCCTTTTATGTTCGACTTAAATTTAGTTTGAGGACATTTTCGTGTTTATTTTTTCTTAAAATTTCTCTCAGGACTATTAACTGAGATCATCGGATGAGTTTCCCTTTCCCATTTAGATTTTACATGGTGGCTACTTTCTGTTGGAGTTTTCTCTTAAGTTAATCAAAGTAAATGTATTACTAGTATCTTTTAAAACTTTTTTTGCCTGAATATACTGCTAATGCTTCAGTAAAGAGGAATTGAAACAGTTTTACCAATGCACGTTAAAAACAGTGGATATTTACCAGGAAATCCTATTAAATAATTATTAAAATTAACCCAAGAATAATTAAAAGGATAAAATACAGTAAAGTGATATTTATGTCATCTTTGTTTTATTAATTTTTTATTTTTTATTTTTCCTTTTTCTCTCCAAAGCCCCTGGGTACATAGTTGTATATTCTCAGTTGTGGGTCCTTCTAGTTGTGGCATGTGGGACGCCGCCTCAGTGTGGCTCGATGAGTGGTGCCATGTCCGTGCCCAGGATTTGAACTGACGAAACACTGGGCCGCCTGCAGCGGAGCGCGCGAACTTAACCACTTGGCCACGGGGCCGGCCCCTTTATGTTATCTTTTAAGTGAAATTTGACAGCTATTAAGCTAGCCAGCCCCAAAATCTGGTATTTTAAGACTAGTTTCAACCAAAGACCAGAGTGATGTGGTGCCACAGACCTGGGTAACATATTAAGGAAAGTGCTGTGGCAGGCTCACAGGGAAACGGGTGCAGTTTCGTTTCCACTATGTTGTACCGGTCAGAGAAGTCACAGAGCCCACCTGGATTGAAAGGGATGGGATGTAGATCCCACCTCTGAGTGGGAGAGATGACAGAAAATGTCTGGCCATCTTTAATCTGCCATACCAAGTACTTTTTAAACTTAAACTTTGTTGCCTTAATGTTTGAGTGAGGTTGTAGTAGCTGGCGCTACTCTGTTCCAAAGCAGGGTAAAATTCTAGTATAGGATCAAATGTCCTCATTAGGTACCAATTCTGGATATGTATGACAGCAGTGTATAATTTGTCACTGGGAATAGGAGACTAAAATAAGGACATATTGTGTTCTACAATTAGAAAGAGACTATTTAAAATCTAGTCTGGCACTGTTTATTAAAACTGAATTTTAATATTTTTTGTAATCAAAAAGTAGGGAAATTATTTTAGGCAGGCTGTTTTTTATAATATGGTTCTGGCACTCTTCTCAGAAAAATAATATTATAAGGAAACAGGTGATGATTACCTTTTGAACTGTAAAGTGCTTTTCATTTTTAGGTAAGAGTTTTAGGTCTTGAAACAACTTGGAAGAACAAATCCTCTGTCGATCAGTGGTGGCGTGGCCACCAGGAGGCTCAGGAGTCCTGGAACAGGTCATAAAATTCTCCTGTGGGGATATCCTTAGAGCCGAGTGCACAGCTAGTTTGGTTTCATCGGAACGGGCAGGTAGAGATTGATTAACTAAAAAATTCATGAAATGAAGCAGACTTGGTGTTGTTGGTTTTATAATACGTTTTAAAATGTTTGATTCTAAAACTGTTAAAACTGTTTCTTTTTCCTTTGATTCTCTACGTGACCAATTTAATTTTTATAATTCCAGACAATCGAAGAATTTGCTGGGGTGTAGAGCGAATATTTTATCACTTTAGGTAATCTGGTCGCATCAGAGGCCTCATAGAGCCCAGTGGAAACAGTTTGGGGTTTTTTTTCTGGGTGAGGGTGGTGCATCAGTCAGGGTCCGGTTTGGAGACAGAAACTAAACAGTAATTCGAACAGGCAAAGTTTAATATAAAGAATTATTACCCAGAGATTGGACTATATTGGCTAGTCAGAATTAGGCAACTCTGAAAAATACAGGCATAGCAGACATAGGGAACAGCTGCTCCCCCAAGGACTGAGATAAAACATTCCAGGAAGAGGGCTGAGGTGTGCACCTTGCTGGAGAGGGCATAGCTGTGGCTCACCTGATCACAGAGAAGGTCACTGAGTCACCTTGCTGGCGAGACTTGGAAACGTGCCCTCTGGAGACCAAGGGAAGCCAACCTTGGGAGATTCCTTACCTTTGAACTTGCAGCAAGCTGACCAAGGGAGTACCGGTGGAAGCTGTTTACGGGGCGCAGCCTACCAGCAGCACTCTGCTGCCAAGCCACCTGCCCATGGAAAGGCATGCACACTGCTGGCCACTGGGCGCTGCAGGTAAACTGCACACACTGCAGGAGCCTGACGAGAAAAACATACTGGAACCGGGAGGGCAAACCTCTTTCTCCTCCAGTGTCCCGCCAGTGCCCTCTACTGATAAAGTTTAATTTTGTGCCAGCTGGAAAAATATTTAAAGTCCAGCTCCAATAGTGTAGGGCAGGCAAGGAAGGGTGGATTTGGAGCTGAGAGACAATAGATCGATAACTGGCCTGGAGATGGTGTGTATGACAGTGAATATAGCTTTGATGAGCTGTTCTATCAAGCAACCCCATCTGTAATACTTGGCAATGCTTTTATTTTGCTTTTCTTTTTCTCCTATTCCTTCTTCCCCTTAAATGATTAGTAACTAAATATTATAGGTTATTTCAAAGTAGAATTTTTATATTGATTTTCATCACTTCAGCAAAACTAAATTTTAAAAATCAAATTCTACCTGAAAAATCATCCACTTAAATAGAATAGACCCATGATTTCATTTAGAATATTGGATTAGCCCATATTGCATATTTATTCCTGTGATATTCGGATTTCACATATGTTACCTAAACAGGTTGTGTAGAATAACATTGCCTGTCTAAATGAGTTTTAGTGAAAGCATTATTACTCTGTATGTTAAAGTAAAAGCTAGCATGTTTCTCTGAAAAGAAAGTGAGTTTAAAGTACAGTATGAGGGAGGAGATGTGGTCAGATGGATCCCTAGCGTACTGTGTTGTATAAATGCTAACAGACGCGTTGTCGAGTAGTGCTACTAATCATGCTGTTATTAGGACTAATGTATCATCTTTAATAACATAAACTTATACCCTTCTCTCTCTTTTCTATTCCCACTTAACAATGCCCCAATCAGGCCCTAATCTTTTCATTGCCCAACTACTACAAGAATATTCTTATTGGGTACTGTCGAGTCCCACCCCGCCTCGAACTTATTCTGCTAACTACTGCCATTTTTATCTTCCTTAATTACTACTTTCATCATTTTTCCCAATCTTGGGAACATGTAATTAACAGTGGTTTTCCCTGTTGCCCTATTGCCTTAGTATTGAAGTGAAATTCTGATGTTTGATTTTCTGGTGTTTGGTATCTAGACCCACATTACCAGGCTTTATTTCCCCTTACTTCCCAACATGAATCCTTTGTTAGATTTATTTAACAGATCTTTATTAACTTCTTAGTGTATGTGTGATACTGAGAAGACAAAAATGCACCTACCACAATGCAGTCAGGGAGGCATGCTTATTAAAATGATTGTTACAGTGTGTGGAAGGCTGAATATTGCTCCCCCACCCCTAAAAGATGCCCCTGTCCTAATCCCAGAACCTGTGAATATGTTACCTTATGTTCAAAAGGGACTTTGCTGATGTGATTAAATTAAGGATCTTGAAATGGGGAGAATATCATGGATTATCCAGGTGGGCTCAGTATAAGCACAAGGATATTTATAAGAGGGAGACAGGGAGATTTGACTACAGGAGAAGGTAGTGTGACAAAAGCAGCAGAGATTGGGGTGATGGAGCCATGAACCAAGGAATGTCGGCAGCCTCTAGAAGCTGGAAGAGGCAAGTTGCTGATTCCCCCCTCCAGAGCCTCCAGAAGGAACCAGCCCTGAAAACACCTTGATTTTGGCCCTGTAAGACTCGTTGTAGACTTCGCACCTCCAAAACTATAAGAGAATAACTTTGTCTTGTTTTGAACTATAAGGTTTGAGTAATTTGTTACAGCCACAATAGAAAACTAATGCACAATGTAATAAATACAAAAATGTAAGCATTCTCTGCTGTAGCACAGAGGGGAAAGTGATAAATTCTGTTGTGACAAGACAGAGAATTCACAAATGGACTTGATGGGAAGTAGGGCATTGAAACTAAGGGAAAGGTATGTCCAGAGATGTAGAGCAGTGAATTATTAGCAAGACATGGTCAGGAAATTGCAGGTGGTTTGGTTTTGTTGGAGTTGAAGGGGAGGGGAGGGTGAGAGATACACCAGTTAAGTTATAACTGTCTTGTGAGCAATGCTAAGAAGTTTGAACTGCATTCTCTAGGCACTGGGGAGCTATTGGTAGGTTTTAAGTAGGTGCCACACAGTCAGGTTCATATTTTAGGAAGACTGGTCAGGTAGTATTATGGAGGAGACTGGATAAGGAGAGAGAACCAGCTAGAAGTTGCAATGGTCCACACAAGAGATAGGTACCCAAGTTAAAGCTTTGGCACTAGTCCTGGGTAGAGAAGGGGGACTAAATAGAAGAAATACTAAGGAGACTCAATCAGTAGGACTTGGTGGCATAGGGCTTAAGAAAAAGAAAAATTCTAAGAAATACCCACTTTTGGGGTTCATGTGACTAACTGGATAGCAGTGCTATTTATTTTATTCAAATAGACACCATCAAATGGTAGGTGGGTCAGGGAGAATAAATGAGTTGAGTTTTGAACATGTTGAATCTGAGGAACCTTTGAAATATAAATGTTGATGATCAGAAGCAGTTAGATACTTTAGTCTAAAACTTAGGACTAAGGTCAGAGCAAAAGAGAAAAGATCTGAGAATCATCATCATGTCAGTAGTAGGTGAAATTCAGAACTACATATGATTGCTTAAAGACAAGACGTTAAAGGAGCACAATGAAAATTAAACACAGTCAAGGTCAGAATCCTGAGGAACACCTACCTTTAAAGAAAGGGTGGGCTGAGACAGAGGAACCAGGAGGAGGGAAGAGAGAAGTAGGAAAATTATCATCGGCGAATGCTGTCACAGAAGCTGAGAGAGAAGATTTTCCGTCGTCTCAAATGCTCTAGAGAGGCCAAATGAGAGAATGACTGTGATGTTCATGGAATTTGGCAACATGGAAATCGGTGGGAACCTTGGCCAGAGCAGTTTCAGTGTTGCAGTGGGGATCGAAGCCAGACTGTAGTAGGCTGAGGAAGGAATGGTTAGTGAGGAAGTGAGGAAAGTAAATATAGAATACTTTTCAAGAGACTAGATTGGGAAGAGGAGAGACCATGGTGGGTGGAGGGGCATGTGGAATAGGAGTGGAGTTTAAGATGGGAGGGATTTCAGCATCTCTTTGTGCTGCATGGGAAAGAGCTAGCGGAAAGGAAAGGGATGCACTGATGGAGTGAGGTCTTTGATGGGTGGAGGATGGGTCTGAAGCATAGTTCGGAGGTGGGCCTTTCTTCCACTGAGACAAAAGGAAGACAGGGTACAGATAGAGCTGGGTCTGCAGGCAGGAGGAGGAAGCAGAGGCCGTCCCTCAACTGATGGCCTGATTTTCTTAGTGAAGTAGGAAGCAGAGCCATCTGCTTAGAGTAGCAGTGGTGGTGAGAGTAGAGAGATAAGAGCGTTTATAACAACACTTTAGAGGAGTAGAAGGGAGATATGAGGACAAATTGCTAGGCTGCCTCAAGGGCCCAGCCGAGGCTGGATACTCATCAGCATGCTGATAGACTTTCTCTCGGCAGCACTAATTAGCCTGCAATTTAGGAGATGAGAATTGTATGGGTAGATTGCACCAGAGTGGGAGGTCTTACACATAGCAGACATAATGGATGAAGGAATAGAGAGCTAAAAGTAATGGCAAGAAAAAAGATCGTGGAGCTGGATGGGAAAGAAAGATTTCAAAGGTACAACAAAAATATCCTAGTTGGTCAGTTTAGTCATCAGTCACAATAGCTGTGGTGGCCTCTGTAAGAGGAACTATATTACTGTGAGTAAGAATAAGGGGGTTAATTTCAGAAAGACTTAAGTTCAGATTTGATCTTGTGAAAGTTACTTGACTTTTAAGCAAGCTTGAATTTTTATACATAGTAAATGCTCAACAGATGTTTAAAGTAATATGTCAAGAAATGGGAAAGTACAATCTGACACATCACTAGAGATGCCATTCTAGCACAAAGAAATCAAGAATACGTTTTCTTTTAGGGCTAATAGCCAGTTTTGATCAGAACATTTTGCTTCACCACATGGTATTCTAGGTACAATGACTGCATAACAAATTACCCCAAAACCTGTGGTGGAAAACAACTATTTAATATGCTCACAGATTCTAGGGGTTATCAATTTGGACAGAGCACAGCAGGAATAGAGTTTTTATGTTCTGTGATGTCTGGGGCATGAGCTGAAAGACTCCGGGACTAGGGGCTGGAATCATCTGTAGGCTCACTCACTCACATGTCTGGCGGTGGATGCTGGCTGTTGACTGAGAGACCTTAGTTAGGACTCCTGGCCACACTTCACATGGCCTCTCCCTTTTGAGAGGCTTTCTCACAGCGTGGCCACTGAGTTTCAAGGGTGAACGTTGAGCAAGACAGAGAACCAAGTTGAAGTCATATCGTACTCAATGTTCTAGACTCAATAGAATGGGAAATATACCATGTCTTGATGGGGAATGGCATGGTTCTAGAAGAGCATGTGGTATCAGAAATATTGTTGTGGCTATTTTTGGAAAATACAATCTGTTGAACATTTTTTCAAAATTAGATACATACATTTTAAAATTAATTTTATTGAAGTATAATTTGCTAACATACAACATAATGCACCTATTTTAAGTTTACAGTTCATTGAGTTTTATCCAGTACACACTTCTACATAACCAGCACCACAATCAAAATAAAGGACATTTTCATTATCACAAGAAGTTCCATTGTGCTCCTTTGTGGTCATTCTACCTTCTCCCTGCCCCAAACTGATCTGCTTTCTGTTTTCTGTAATACTCATTACTTTTGTGTTCCAGAATTTCATATAAATGAAATTATATATTGTGTACTTTTGTGTATGGCTTCTTTTGTTGAACATAATGGTTTTGAGATTCATCCCCATGTCTATTATATCAGTAGTTATTTTTTATTGCTGAGTAATATTCCATTGCATGGATATACCCCAGTTTTTTAGTCCATTTTCCTATTGATAGAAATATGAATTGTTTCCGCTTTGATGAATAAAGCTGCTTTGAATGTGTACAAATCTTTGAGTGGACAGAGATTTTCATTTTTCTTGCATAAATACCTATGAGTGCAGTTGTTGGGTCATTTAGAAACCGCCAAGGTATTTTTCATAGTGGTTGCTCTGTTCTTACCAGCAGTAATATGAGAGTTCCAATTGCTCCACATCCTTACCAATACTTGGCATTGGCATCCTTTATAATTTGAGCCACTCCAGTATGTCATGGTATATCTTATGGTTTTAATTTGCATTTACCTGAT
Organism: Equus quagga; assembly: GCF_021613505.1. Taxonomy (NCBI): domain Eukaryota; kingdom Metazoa; phylum Chordata; class Mammalia; order Perissodactyla; family Equidae; genus Equus; species Equus quagga. The sequence continues at coordinate 88,969,136 of NC_060276.1, forward strand.
GACTAAAGATATTGTGCTTATTGGCCATCATATATCTTCTTTGCTGAAGTATCTCTTGAGATCTTGTGTCTATATTTTTTTTGTTGAAGTGTGTCTTCTTTGTATTAAGTTGTAGGAGTTCTTTATATATTCTGGATACACTTCATTTGTCAAACATATGTATTGCAAATATTTTCTCCCAGTTTGTGGCTTTCCACTTTATATGCTTAATGGAATCTTTCAAAGGGCAGAAGTGTTTAATTTTGATATGTTTACCATTTTTTTCTTTCATGGTTCCTGGTTTTTGTATCTTAAAATTTCACATCAAATTTGTGAAGATTTTATTCTATATTTTCTTCTAGAATTGTAGTTTTAGCTGTTACTCTAGGTTTATGATCCATTTTGAGATAAGAGTTGTGTATAGTGTGAGGTAAAGGTTGAGACTCATGGATAGCTAGTTGTTCCAGCACCATTTGTTGAAAAACTACCCATTCCCTAATGAGTTATTCTGACATCTTTATCAAAAATAATGTGTTGGCTATTTCTGCACTTTCTGTTCTAATATATATGTCTATTCTTATAGCAGACCCACACTGTCTAGATTACTCTATATTAAGTCTTAATGTATCCTGAATCCTACAAGTATTTTCAAAAGTGTTGAGGCTATTCTAGGTCCTTTGCATCGCCATAAACAATGAGTTAAGTTTGTCAATTTCTGCAACAAAGCATAGGATTTTGATTGGGGTTACTTTGAATCTACGTTTTAATTTGGGGAGAATGGAAATCTTAACAGTGTTGAGTCTTCCAATTCAGGAACACAGTATATTTCTCCATTTACGTAGGTCTTCTTTACTTTCTCTCAGCAATGTTTTTGTAGTTTTAAGAAGAGAGATGCATATTCCACTAAATTTATTTTTAGGACCTCATGTTTTTAATGCTATAGTAAGTGGTATTGTTTTTAAATTTTTTATTTAACAATTGTTGATAGCATATAGAAATACAGTTGATTCTCGTGTATTGATCTTATATTCAGTGTCTTGCCAAATTCACTTATTAATTCTAGTAGCTTTTTAAAGATCCCTTAGGATTTTTTATTTGCATGTCATGTCATCTACAAATAAAGACACTTTTTATTTTTTTCAATTCTGTATACCTTTTGTTTCTTTTTCTTACCTTAATGTCCTAGCTAGTACATCCAGTTAAATGATCTTGGGGGGGTAAAGCATTCAGTCTTTCACCATTAAGTATAATATTAGTTGTAGGTTTTCCATAAATGCCCTTTATTAAGTTCTAGAATATTTCTCTTCCTAATTTGTTGAAATTTTTATGATGGACAAGCATTGCTTTTTTTCTGTATTGAGATTTTTGTATGGTTCTTCTTTATTCTGTTACATTGATTTTTGAATGTTAAAACAACCTTTTATTCCTAAGATAAACCCCACTTGGTCATGGTGTATTAGGCTTTTTATATATTGATAGAGTCAATATACTAATATTTTTAAAGGATTTTTGCATCAATGGTTATGAAGGATATTGCTTTCTAGTTTTCTTTTTAAAGTTTTTATTGGCTTTGGTATCAGTAGACTCAGGTTATACTGGTCTCATATAATCAGCTCCTTTACCCTGTATTTTCTTGAAAAGTTTATGTTGAATTGGTATTGCTTTTTTTTTTAATTTATGGTAGAATTTACCAGTGAAGCCATCTGGGCCTGGGATTTTCCTTGTGAGGAGATTTTAAATTATCTATTCAATTTCTGTAGTAGATGCAGGGCTATTCAGATTTTTCTATTTCTTTTGTCAGTTTTGATAATTCGAATAGTTTCAGGAATTTGTCAATTTCATTTTATTTTTTGGATTTATTGATGTATCTTGTTTATAGTATTTCTTAAAATTTTTCTGTCTGACATAACTTTAGTGATGTCTCCTCTTTCCTTCCAATATTGATAATTTGTGTCTTCTCTCTTTTTCCTTGATCAGTTTAGCTAGGAGTTTATTATTTTTATTGATCTTTGTAAATAGCAAGTTTTTGATATCGTTGACTTTATAGTTTGTTCATTTTCTAGGTCATTAACTTTTTCTCCTATTTGGATTTAATTTGCTGTTTTTCTGTCTTAAAATGGAAACTTAAATCATTGATTTCAGGTTTTTAAATCTCTTCTAATGAAGCATTTAAAAGTATAAATTTCTGTATCAAAAATTGTTCCAGCTGCATCCCACAAAATTTTTTTATTAAGATCAAAATATTTTCTAATTTCCCTTGGGATGCCTTCTTTTCTTGTGGGGTATTTTGCAGAGTTTTTGAATTTCCAAATAATTGTGGCTCTTCTAGATACCTTTTTATTATTGCTATTTCAATTCCACTGTGGTCTTTCTAAATTTATTGAGACTATTTTATGGCTCAGCAAATGGTTCATCTTGGTGAATGTTCCATGTGCCCTTGGAAAGAACGTGTATTCTCTTCTTATTTGGTAGATTTTTCTATAATGTCTCTTAGATCTGGTTGGTTTATGGTGTTGGTCAGGTCTTCTGTATTCTTACTTATTTTCTCTCTATTTAATCTGTCAGTTTCTGAGAGATGAGTGTTAAAGTCTTCAGCTATAATTTTGGATTTATCTAATTCTCCTTTCATGTCTATCAGCTTTTGCTCTCTGTATTTTGAAGTTCTATTATTAGGTCCATATATGTTTATTAGTATTGTATTTTCTTGATAAATTGATCCTTATGTCATTATGAAATGTCTTTCTTTGTCCTAAAGTCTATTTTTCCTAGTATTAATATAGGCACTTGAGCTTTCTATGATTAGTATTTGAATGTTCTAATTTTTTTCCACCTTTAAACCTTTAACTTATCTGTTTCTTTACATTTAAAATGTTTCCTATAGAAAACATACTATTTGGTCTGACTTTTAAAAAAATCCATTTTGACAATTTCTGTCTTTCAATTGAAGTATTTAGACCACTTACATATAATGTAATTATTGGTGTGGCTGGGTTTGATTCTCTCGTGATTGTATTTGTCTTCTTTCTCACATCTGTTCTTTGTTCTTTTTTCCCTCATTTCTTGCCACCTTTAAATTTGTTGAGTATTTTTTAATGTGCTAGTGATTTTCACTGTTTGCTTCTTAGCTATACCTCTTTTTTTATGTGGTTGTTCTAGAGTTTAAAATATATATTTTTAATTTATTGCAGTTTGCCTGCAAATAACATTTAAACACTGTACATATAAGCTCCTTACAACACTATATCTCCATTTGGCCTCCTCCTAACCTTTACGCTATTGTTTTCATATCTTTTGCTTCTATATATGTTATAAACCCTACATGTGTTGTTACTATTTTTACCTTAAAGATCAGTTGTCTTTCTTTGACAGTTTTATTTCAGTATAATTGATATCCAGTAAACTGCACATATTTGAAATGTATAATTTGATAAGTTTTGACATGTGTATAAACCTGTTAAACCATCACTGCAGTTAAGATAATGGCTGTATCCTTCAGGACCAAAAGTTTCCTCATGCCCATTTTTAATCCCACCCCCCTGTCTTTCCCTGCATCCCCCCCCCCAACTCTATTTTCCACGCAACCACTGATTTGCTTTCTGTCACTATAAATTAGTTTACATTTTCTAGAGTTTGATATAAATGGAATCGTACACTTTGATCAGGCTGCTGTAGCATGTAGCAATAGTTTTTCCTTGTTTATTGTTAAGTGGTATTCCATTATATGAATATACCACAGTTGGTTTATTCATTGAGCTGTTGGTGGACGTGTGTTGTTTTCAGTTTGGGGCTATTGCAAGTAAACTTACTCTCTGCGATCCAATCATGTATATATCTTTTAATTTCCCTTGGGTCAATGACTAAGAGTGTAATGGCTGAATCCTGTGATAGGTGGTGTGTATTTGACTTTTGAAGAACCTGCCTAACTGTTTTTCAAAGTGTCTGTATCATTTTATATTTCCACCAGCAGTATATGAGAGTTCCAATTTCTCTACATCCTTGACAACATTGGGTATGATTACTCTTTTTCCAATTTTAGCCAGTCTACTAAGTATGTATTGGTATCTGCCTGTGGTACTAATTTATATTTTCCTAATCATTAATGATGTTGAGCATTGTTTCATGTGCCTGACATCCATATATCTTCTTTGTTGAAATATCTGTTGAAATATTTTTCCCTTTTTATATTGAGTTGTTTTCTTATTGTTGAGTTATGAGAGTTCTTTATATTTTCTGGATGTAAGTTCTTTTTAAGATATATGATTTGCAAATGTTTTTACCCAGTCAGTGACTTTTCATTTTCTCAACAGTCTCTTTTGAAGATAGAAGTCATTAATTTTGATGAAGTTTAATTTGTCTCTCTGTTCTTTTATGGATCATACTTTTGATGCTATTTCTAAGAAATCTTTGCCTAATCCAACGTCAGTCAGAAAGGTCTTCTAAACTTCTAAATAGAAGTTTAATAGTTTTAGGTTTTACATTTAGGTCTATAATCCATTTTGAGTTAATATTTGTATATGATGCAAAGTATGGATAGAAGTTCTTTTTCTTTTTGCATATAGATAGACAGTTGTCAGCACTATTTGTTGAAAAGACTATTCTTTCTCCATTGAATTCCCCTTGTAACTTTGTTAAAAGTTGTTTGTACATGTAAGTATGGGTCTCTTTCAAAACTGTTTATTCTGTTCCATTGACCTATTGGTCTGTTTTTAGGGCAATACCATGCTGTCTTGATTACTGTGGTTTTATAATAAGTCTTGAGATCAGTATCAGCACTCCAACTTTGTTCTACTTTATCAAAATTGTTTATGCTTTTCTAGGTCCTTTGTATTTACATATGAATTTTAGAATTAGTTTGTTGATTACTGGAAAAAAAAAAGCCTCCTGGGATTTTAAATGGGATAATGTTGAATACAGATAGTCTTTACCTTTGCACAGTACTGTGTTAATTGAAACATGCATGTTGGAACCAAGGCTTCACCTTACATGGTTCTAATGTGCACGTTTCAGTTAACACAGTACTGTGCAAAGTAAGTACAGCCTGTATAGACAATAATTTGAGGAGAACTGACTGCTATGGTCCAAATGTTTATGTCCCCCCTAAATTCATATGTTAAAATCCTAATGCCCCAATTGTGATGGTATTCGGTGAGGTCTTTGGGAGGTGATTAGGTCATCAGGGTGGAGCCTTCATGAATGTGATCATTGCTCTTATAAAAGAGACAACACAGAGCTCCCTAGCCTCCTTCCACCATGTGAGGACACAACTAGAAGGCACTGGCTATGAACCAGGCAGAGAACTCTTACCAGATCACGACCATGCTGGTGCCTTGATATTACATTTCCCAGCCTCCAGAACTGTGAGAAATAAATTTCTGTTTTTATAAACTACCCAGTCTGTGGTATTTTGTTATAGCAGCCCAATCAGACTAAGACCCTGACATACTAACAATATTTAGTCTTCCACCCCATCAACCCAATATCTCTCTTCTATTTATGTGTTCTTTAATCTTTCTCAGCATCATTTTATAGTATTTAATGTAAATGTTTTTGTATATTTTGTGAGATTTATCTCTGTGTATTTCATATATTTGATGCTATTGTAAATGGTATTTTTTTAGTTTCAATTTCTGATTTTTTGCTACTAGAATATATAAATGCAATTAATTTTTATATATCAGTCTTGTATTCTGCAGTCTTGCTAAGCTCACTTAGTAGTTCTAGTAGCTTTTTTGTAGATTCCGTCTGATTTTCTACAAAAACAATTGTCAATTATGTCATCTTTAATACCATCAGCATTACTTTTTCCTTTCCAATCCAGATTCCTCTTATTTAGTTTTCTTGCCTTATTGCACTGGCTAGAACCTCTAGTATAGTGTTGAACAGAAGTCATAAGAGCAGACATTGTCTTATTCCTGATCTTGGAAAACTTAATCTTTTAACATTAAGTATGATGTTAGCTGTATGTTTTTTGTGGATGACCTTCTTTGGGTTGAAGTTGTTCCCTTCTATTCCTGGTTTGCTGAGAGCTTTTATCAGGAATGGATGTTGGATTTTGTCAAATCCTTTTTCTGCATTTATTGAGATGATCATGTGTATTTTTCTTTTTTAGTATATTAATGTGGTGAATTATATTGATTTTTTATAGTGATAAACCAACTTGTATTCCTGGAAATTGGATATTTGTCTGTAGTTTTCTTGTAATGTCTTTATCTGGTTTTAGTATCAAGGAAATGCTGACTTCATGGAATAAATTGGGAAATGCTCCTTCCTCTTCAATTTTTTGAGAATGGTTTGTATAGAATTGATAGTACTTCTTTATTATACATTTGGTAGAATTCGTCAGTGAAGCCATTTGGGTCTGAAGTTTTCTTTGAGAACTAAACTAAAGATTTTTTAACTAAAGATTCTGTTTTTAATATCGTATAGGACTGTTCAGTTTATTCCTTCTTAAGTGAGTTCAGTAGTTTGTATCTTTCATGGAAGTTGTCCATTTTATCTAAGTTGGTGAATTTATTGGCGTGAAGTTGTTTATAACATTTATTATCCTTGTTATATCTAAAACCATCAGTGATGTTACCTCTCTTTGTCCTTAGTATTGTTAACTTGTATCTGTCCTCTTTTTTTATCCTAATCAGTCTGGCTAGAGATTTGTCAATTTCATTGACCTATTTCAAGAATGTTCTGTTTGTATTTTTTTTGAGGAAGATTAGCCCTGAGCTAACATCTGCTGCCAGTCTTCCTCTTTTTGCTGAGGAAGACTGGCCCTGAGCTAACATCCATGCCCATCTTCTTGTACTTTATATGTGGAATGCCTACCACAGCATGGCTTGCCAAGCGGTGCCATGTCCGCACCCGGGATCTGAACCTGCAAACCCCGGGCCGCCGAAATAGAATGTGTGCACCTAACCACTGTGCCACCAGGCCAGCCCCTGTTTGTTTTTTTCTATTGTTTTCCTTTTTTCCATTTCATTTATTCCTGCTTTGGGCTTTATTTTTTCCGTTTATGGCCTTATTTTGGTTTAATTTGCTCATCTTTTTCTTGTTTCTTAAGTTGGAAGCTAAGATCATTGAATTGAGACCTTTCTCCTTTTCTAATGTAGGTGTTTAATGCTGTAAATTTCCCTCTAAGTGCTACTGTGGCGACATTCCATATTTTTATTCAGTTCAGAAAATTTTGTGTTTTTCCTTTTGGTTTCTGCTTTGACACATGAGTTATTTAGAAGTGTGTTATTTAATTTCCAAATATTTAAACTCAAATATTGAGTTCTAATTTCATTTCATTATGATCAGAGAGCATACTTTGTATGACATGAATCCTTTTAAATTTATTAAGATTTTTTTTTAATGGCCCAGAGTATGGCTTACCTTGGTAAATGTTCCATGTGCAATTAGGTAGAAGGTATAATCTGCTGTTGTTGTGTGTTGTATTCTATGAATATTAATTATTTCAAAGTAAGTAATAGTGTTTAACTTTTGTATATCCTCATTGATTTTCTGCTTACTTATCAGTTATAATTGTGGATTTGTCTATTTCTTCATGTACTTCTACCAATTTTGTCTTTCCTTTATTTTGAAGCTCTGTTATTATGTGCATATAAATTTAGGATTGTTATGCTCTCTTGATGAGTTGACCACATTGTAATTATGAACTGACCTTTATCTTTTGTTTTTCCTTTATGCAATTTTTTATTCCTCTGCTTTTAAAATTTTGTTTTTATTGCTGGTTTTATGCAGTTTGTTGATGATGCGACTTTTTAATTTTAATCTGCTTGAGATTCTGTGAGCTTCTTGTATCTATGGGCTTACAGTTTATATAACATTTGGGAAAATTTTGGACATTATTTATTCAGAATTTTTTTTCTGTCTTCACCTGCCTCTCCTCTCCTTCGGGGGCTCCAATTACATGCATGTTAGACCCCTTAATATTGTCCCACATGTCACTGAGCTTCCGTATTTTAATTTCAGTTGTTTTCTCTCTTGAGAAATGTGATTTACAGTGGGAAATTTCTGTCCCTATGTCTTAAAGTTCACTGAATTTTTTCATGTACTGTCTAATCTATTTAGTTCATTCAGTGTGAGCTTTTCATTTAAGATCATGTATTTTCTCAACTCTAGAAGCTTTTTGTTCTTTTTTATTTCTTCTATTTCTTTCCTCATAATCATTCTTCTTTTAAATCCTTGGGCATATTCCTAAGCTATTTTGGAGTTCCTGCCATGTAATGACTTTATATCTGTCATTTATAGGTCTGTTTATATTGATTAACTTTCCTTTTTGTTATGTTTTGCAGTTTGCTGCTTCCTTCATTAGTCCGGATCTAGAGTAGCCTTTATTCTAGGGCTTAATTTAGCTCCAGTACTTAGATGTGACCTTTCTGAGGTCTCTACTAATTGTCTTTAGTGTTCGGTGAGGTCTTTCTGCTGTGACTGGTTCGAACTCTAATGTCCCCCTGCTCTATTTGCCCAACCTCATGGAGTTTCAACCTATGTGTGCACAAATTATTATTAAGATAAAGACTCATAGTGTTTTTTGTGTAGATTTTTGGAGCTTTTTCTGTGCCTAGCTCCCTTCTCGCTGGTACTCTGGTAGCTGAACATTCCATCTCCCTCATACTTCCTGAACTGTGATCTCTGTCTCCTCAACTCAGTGACACTGCCATGCTCTGCTTTGTTTCCCTCCTTGTACTGGGAACTAGAAAATGCATTCATTTCCCTTCCCATAGGAATCGTAGTCCTTTACTGTCTGTTGCCCCAATGACTGAAAATATTTGTTCAGTTTTCTAGTTAAGTGGGCAAGGAAAGTTCTGTTCCAATTAAACTTTCATGGGTAGAAGCAAAAGTCATTATCATGGTTTTTAATGTGACTTTAAAGAATCTTAATTCTAATGACTTCACTTTCAGATACGGACAGAATATTATGGAATTTTGTCAAATATAATGAGTAGAACTTAGCTTGTTTCCATTGATGCTCTGGTTGGAAGACTATTGCTGTAGTTCCAATGTGGTTAAGAAAAGAAGTTTGTGAGGTTGAAATAGAAGAATGATTTTAGAGTGAAAAGAATTAATTATACAATAATATACCAACAATAGCTAACATTTGTTTAGCATTTTAGTGGTGCAAGGCACCTTGCTAAGAAGTGTCTTCTTAGTTCTCATTACGATCTTATTGTATAGGTACCGTATTATGTCCATTTTACAGATGAAGGAACTGAAACTTAAAAGAAGTTAAGTGACTTGTTTAAGCTGACATATCACTTGAGTAAATGGCAGAGCCCAGATTCAAACTCAGTTCCTTCAAACTCCCAAGGCCGTGTTCATCATCAGCATGTTATGCCACCTTCGAAAGAAATAGATGGACAGCTGTGACTATTATGGGATCAGCTTCAGAACTGGGAGTCTGGGATGCAATACTTTTGGGGCCCATTTCCAGGTTTTGTACAGCAGACTTTCTTGGGTCCCATTTTCACTGCTTTTTACTTCAAAAGGTCAAGTCAGGCATCTTTTAAGCAACACTTATGGCAAGGTTCTGATGGTGTCTTCCTTTTGTCTGCACGTGACTGGAAATCTAAGGAGAGGTTGGGTGGTTGGAAACCTTGTCATTGGCTGTCATTTTTATTGTAACTCTGCATTGACAGGTTTTTAAGAATGGTAAAGTACCATGGGAGCAGAATTACCTTACTAGAAAAGTGGTGGCTAGGTTTATAACAGCAAAACATTCAGTAATTTTCTAAGTCTGAAATTATTTCAAAATAAAAAGATTTTAAAGTAACAAAATTACTTAAAATTTTCTCTTTGTGTTTTAGTTGCCAACTTACTATATTATTCAGTTATTTCTTTTATTTTGATTTTAATTTATAGATACTGGGTTTTTAAAAAATTTGATTCAATTTTGTTTTATAATTATGTAAAACATTTACCTGGTTCCAAAAGCAAACTGTAAAAAAAAAAGAAGTGTATTTTCCATCCCTGTTACCTCCCTCCTCCAGAAGTAATCATTTTCATTAGCTTTTGGTTTATTCTTCATTGTCTTTTCTTAAAAATTATAAATGTATGTATTTGTAAACACATACATATACTTCCCTCTTTCCTGTGTCAACAGGGACATATTCTACACACTACTCTGCATCTTCGTTTTTTTCACTAAATAATATATATTCTGGAGTTCACTCCGTAACAAAAAAATATACAGATTGTCCTTTGTTTTTAAATATTCCATTGGATTCACAGTCTTCAAAATGTTAATTTGGTAAACATTATCTGCTGTATATATCATCTATCAAATGTAATACATGGCATTTTGAAATAAACAAGGAATTTTAAAATACTTTTAAAAATATATACCTCTCCCTGATATACAGTAGCTGATCCGGCAATTTTTTTTTTCCTGAGGAGGATTAGCCCTGAGCTAACACATGTGCCAGTCTTGCTCTACTTTATATATGGGTCACCGCCACAGTGTGGCTGACGAGTAGTGTAGGTCCACACCCAGGATCTGAACTCGTGAACTGGGGCTGCCGAAGCAGAGCATGCAGAGCTTAACCACTGCACCATGGGGCTGGCCCCCAGTAACACTTATTTTTATTTTTACCTGTCTACTTTTTAGAAAACACTGAGCAGAAGGTTTTTTGTCATTTATTGTTTCTTCATTTAATATTATTTCAGTAGTATTTGTAAGCATCCTAGTGAATGCATCCCAACATTTAAAATATTTAGATATCTGATCATAAAATTTGTGGCAGAGAAGTAGGTCATGTGAATGTATGCTATTTCTAAATATTCCCTATTAATTTCAGTCCCTAGAAAGTCAGAATGTTCCAGTTGGTCTGGATTAATGTACTTATACTGCCCAGCAGCCCTTTCTTTCCTGTATTGCTCTAACCATTTTCTTTGTACCATGTTCCTATTCTACACCTCACCTCTCTGCACTCTGCAATATTCCTTATTCTTTAATAGCCCCATGTCATAAGGTTGTGAACTTTCCTCTGAAGACTGTATGTGATGGCCATGTGGGAGTGCCAGCCCAGACTTTTGAAAGCAGCTGTCCTGCTTTCACAGCAGGTACTTTGTCACAGCAGTGGCCATATCTGTGCTAGGCAGTGCCCTTCCTATCTCTGTGTTGGCTCCTGGGAGCACCCTCTTTATTTTATCTCAGGATCCTGGGTTGGGCTTTGCATCTTTGAATTTGGTGTCTTTCCTCAGAGTAATCTTCGTTATACCTTGGGTCTTCCTTTCTTTTCTTCTGCCTATCCTCCAGTGGTGGCCCTGAAGCCTAGCCATTGTTTCATAGTATTGTTTGGCTCCTCGCAGTGATTCTGTCCTGGACCTGTTAACCTAGTGGCTCCTAAACTCTGCACATGGTGGCCTCATCCCCTTCTCCTCCCCCCCGCTCTCCTCGTCTGCTCTCTGTGTTTCTCATCTCTTTTCATTCATTATACATTGCTTCACTCAAGAGTAACCTTCATCCCCAAATCCACAAATATAAAGGTAGGAAATGTTGTCTGTCTAGTCTTCCTGGGGAAGGAAACTTCTTTAAGATCCTTGTATGCTTCCTCACGCATTGGAGGTCGCAGCAAGGCTAAATGGCTGAAAGCAGTGAAGGAACACGTGTCACGAAGTTTCGTGTGATTTCATTACGTAAATGTAGATTTGGTAATCTGGCACCTACCACAGTAATTAAAGCATTTCCTACAGTGAAGGCGTCTGAGAAAATAAATACTATGCAAAAAGTAGCCTCACAAAACCCGTTTTTAATTCAGAAAATTGATTCCATGCTCACGAAGTCAGCATTTTCTCTCAGCAGGCATCACAACTAACGACATTAATGAGACCCATGCCATATTTTTTCTTAAAAAAGGGAAAGGATAAAAATGGGAAAAACTGAGAATTTTAAAAGGGAGTTATTTCCAGTGGTCTGTTTGAACGTTGTAATTAACCAAGAAATAAAACAAGAAGAAAACAATTTTAATTGTGGTTTTTAGTACTCCATTACCAGTGGATTAAACGACCTATAAGTCAGCGTAGGATAAAATGAGTGCTGATATTAAAGTGGGAGAGCCATCAGTCTACAGGACAAAGCCTCATATTTAGTTCACAGTATCCAAGACCTGAATGTGTCTTACCACGGTTTAGATAATGCTTTTTAAATTTCTGTTATTTTACCAAAAGGTTTTTTCTTTTAATACTGTAGAGGAGAACAAACACTAAATTACCTAATAAATGAAGTTTAAACAGCAAATTAAACGGCTTGAAATTGCTTCCTTTTGTTGGTGCTGAAATGCTTTTGCAGCCCCAGCATATGACATCAGCTTTGTTTTCCTTTACAAAGAGCTTTCTAATTTGTAATATGAAAAATAACAGTTCCCAAAAAAAGTGGAGAGCCATGACCAGTGTTGAACTTCTTACAAAGCAAGCTTATCGGAGATCCCTGGTGTCACCTTAGTAGTTTTAGTTAGAAAGATGGACTTTCACAGCTATGCTCTCCCTCTTTTCCGTCTTCTATGTCTTAAGGGTTTTTGTTCTGTTGTATTTTAAATGTGTATGCATCTCTATGTATATGTAAATGAATATTCAACAAATGGTGGGTGGACACCTGTGTAAGAAAATCTTTGCATCCAGCTCCAGCAATCTAAATCCAGTTGAGTATGTCATAGGGAATTGGTGGGAGAATGTGACCAATTGAATTTTTTTCCTCAAATCACGTGAATATCATTGTTATACTATTTTTTCTTAATATATGGATAACTTATGCTCTTGTAAATTGGAGTATGCCTTGAAGTCCAAGAAATGAGTTAGGACACAATGAAAAAAGTACATCATACACTTTATAAATGAAAATTCCAAAAAATGGATAGCTATATATTTACTTGGCATCTTTAACATAGTTGTATGTTTTTTTCTAGTGGCTGTTATAGCAAGCAGCACTTACTTTTTCCTTATAGTAAAGTTTTTGTTTTGTTTAGTTTTTTTAATTTGTAAATGTTCAAAACCTCACCCATCTTGATTCTACTTATGTCTTCTCTTTCTTCAATAGTCATAAATATATGGTTCTTGGTGGATTAAATATAAGTTTTATTCTGGTTCTTATGTATGTTTGTTGTACTTTTCTAAGTAATATAAGCACATAGATTTTAAAAGTTAAATCATACTACTTCTAACGACAACAAAAGGCAGTTTCTGTCCTAATTCATTCCAACCTCATCAGTCTATTATCTGAGGCAACCGCTTTAAAGATTTTTTGCTGTTCCTTTTATAACTGACAACATATGCTTATATTACTATTTCTTGATTTTATAATTTTAGATACAGTCATGTGCCGTATAATGACGTTTTGGTCAGTGACGGACCGCATATACAATGGTGGTCCCATAAGATTAGTACCATAGAGCTAGGTGTGCAGTGGGTTGTACCATCTAGGTTTGTGTAGGTGCACTCTGTGATGTTCGCACAGTGATGAAATCGCCTAACGATGCATTTCTCAGAACGTATGTCTGTCGTTAAGTGGTGCATGACTATGTTATCAGTTACTGACTTACTGCTATGAAGGATGTAGCTCTCTTATGTTGCTACCCCCATCCCTCCTCACTTCCCCCCTCCATTTTTATAACATTATTTATATTTGAGTCATTAATGTAATTATTTCTTATGTAATTTGTTATACCTAAAGTAAATAGTTAACTTATTTCTTCGATTGCTTTATTTTCTATGTATTACAGCTAATTCATCCCCAAACTGGCCCACTGAACCATATGACTTCTCTCAGTACATCAATCCCATTGGATAATTTATTGCATTCGATTCTTTTCTTGGCAACACAGCTCCCTCCGCGAGCCCTTCGTCTATCTGTTTCATTCTAAATTGGTTGCTGTCTTGGCTTGTTGGACTGTCATCATGGGAATTCTCTTTGCCTTTCATCTGTACTGGATTCCCTGTTTCCTAATTTCTTTTTCAACTTTCATCTTCGTTTTGGTAGTGTGTCTTTTTTAGTAACTTCTGGAGGAAAGATGCATTTTTTGGGATATCTGAAAATGTCTTGATTCTACTCAACAATTCGATAATTTGGCTAGATGTAGAATTCTAGGTTAGAAGTAACTTTCCCTTAGAATTTTGGAGAAGTATATCATATGGATAAAGGCTTATACTGTGCAACCAGAAACTTGGGTTCATGTCATACTTACCAGTTGTGTGGCTTGGGCAAGTCACTTAGCCTCTCTGTGCCTAAGTTTTCTCATCTAAAAATTGGACATAATAATCTTACCAATCTCTAAGTTATTGAGAAAATTAATTGAGTAACATAAGTAAAGCACTTAGAACAGTGCCTGGCCCTTTTTCTCTTTCTCTGAAAACCTTAATGATATTCTCTTCACCCCAATACCCCCAAATTTCACAATGCTGTGCTTTGATGTAGGCCTTTTTAAAAGTCATTAGGCTGGGTTCTTGGAGATCTTTTTGAATCTGGAAACTCATTGTTCGGTTCAGAGAAATTTTTTGTATTATTTCTTAGATAAATTCCTTTCCTCCAGTTTTTCTGTTCTTCCTTCCTGAATTGCTGTTATTCAAATAATATCAGGACTCGCAGGATTGATCTTTCTCTCCAGCCTTTTCCTCCCCAATTCCCCCTCTTTGTCTTTTTGTTCTCCTTTGAGATATTTCCTTAACTTGATCTTCTGACCCTTCTGTTTGAATCTCCTGTTTGGGCTCTCATTTTTTATTTTCAATGCCCCCCCTCCTTGAATGTTTCTTTTTTAAATCATTAGTATTATATAGTTTACTATTCTTGTTTCATAGGTTTCATATCATTTTTATCTATCTCAAAATAGTAAATTTTTTGAAATTTTCTTTGCCTTAGTTTATGCAGGAAATGGTTTCCTCAGAAATCTTTTTTTCTATTTGTTTTAGTCCCTTTCTTTTTAGAGCTTTTCTTCAAATGCCTAGTTATCTTTGGCTGTTCTTTTATTTTTAAGAAGGAAGTCGTAAATAGTTAGCTGGAAGCTCTGTATACATGGGTAACTTAATTATAGATGATCTGACAAGGACTGGACCATTTTTCATGACCCCTGTGGATACCAGTATGTGTAGGTCTTTTGTTCTTAAGCAGGTCAGTTGACAGAGAACAATCTTCCAATGTTGTACCTTGGGCTAGGGTTGTGTGTGTAGGAATGTGTGTATTTGGAGAGCAGGGAGTGGCGGTACACAGTGGGCATCTAAGCCTGATTGCGGTGGTTCCAGAAGCCGCTTTTGGGAAGGAGGCTGAGAGTCTTTATTTTAGCATGTTTATTTAACATGTGACTTTTACAGTTAATCCCCCTGTTTAAGTACAGCACCTCATTTTGACCTGAGCTATGAGAGTGGTGTCCACAGTCTCTAAAGAGTGAGGGAGGGATAATTTGCTTGCTCAAGGATCTGTAGGGTCAGACTGCTCCTGTAAAGGTTCAGCCAGTCCTCCTGTTTTCTTCTCCACCATGCACCCCTGTCTTCAAAGATACCTGCTGCTTCCTTTTCTTAAACCTTTCTTGGGAACATTTTGGTAGGTATGTCAGCTTCCTTCTTACTGGCTTGCCTTGCTGCAAGCTTTGTTTGTTAGTTCAGGTTCTACAAAAAGCAGATGCCAAGAAAGGATTAGATGTGCAATCAGTTTACTGGGAAACTACCTGTGAGTGGAAATGAAAGGGAAGGGAGCCAGAGGAGCCTGGGAGAGCCATCACAGGTTATGCAGGTCTGACTCCTTTGGAGGAGAAAGGGTAGGAAAAAATCTTAGACTAAGGGCAGTTCCAAGAAAGTTTTGGTGAAGGTTATTGGAAGTCCTCAAGCCACTCTTGGCCATGAGAGTCCCCTGTCTCCTAGAAATAAGCCTGCCTTAGTATTCCTGCTGCCCTTAGTCACTGGCTGAGAGTAGCCTGTGGGAAGCATGGTGTTGGTGGGAACACAGTGATGAATTCACAGTGCTGCGCCTGAGGGTGTCAGTCAGTCACAATCCTTGTAGAGATTGAGTCACATCGCAAGGGCTGCCACATTTGGGTTTCAGCTTTCTCTGATCTGCCAACTTTGTCCATTTACTCTCTACCATCCAAGATTTTGTTTATCTATCTAGTATGCTGCTGCCTCTTGTCTCATTCTATCTTTGTGAGTCTATGCCTTTTTAATTCCATTACTGAAATATTGGTTGAGCTTCAAAGGGTAGAAGAGAAATGCATGCATTTAGGCTACCATGCTTCAATGGAAGTATTCGTTTACTTATTCATGCAGTTGAGTTATGATTCCCTAAATTGTTATATGTGTTATGTATTTATTATATTGTATGAATCTCTAGTTACCCTCTCCTACAAGATAGCCCTCTCTGGTCACATAGTGATCACCATTTGGAACTTTCTGGGAGCCACAAGAGCTAAGGATAAAGACATAAGCAGGGGCCAGTTCACTGTGGTTCTCATTCTTGACTGTGCAGAAGAATTGTTGGAGAGAAGGGGGGGTGGTGCTTATTGAGAGCGCTGATTGATCTTTGGGCCCCTTCCTCACTGAGTCCAGTCTAGTAAGTATGGAGTATGGGCCAGGAACTTCTTTTTAAAAATAAGTTCTGTAGTGACTCTAAAAAACTCCAATGGACCAATAAGCCATATCTAAGGGGAATAAAATTTGAGTACAGGATAGGGGACTATAGTCAGCCATGATCAAATTTTCATTTTAGAAAGAACTCTTTGACTATAGTATAAGGATGAGATTGGAGGGCTTTTGCAGTAATCTAGACAAGCTAAATGATGGCCTCAACTACCTCCTAAGCCGCAACTGGGGTAGACAAAGAGAAACAGATTCACAAAGTCTTCAAGAACAGAATCAGATAACCTGGTTAGTATTTGAATATCTTCTACAGGGGAGGTTTGTCTATTTTCTCCCATTTGTTTATTTATTCAATCTTTATATTAGTATATTTTTCAGGTTTTCTTCTCTTTCCTCTTGGTACTCCCATTATGCATATGATAATGTGTTAAGTGTCTCACATTTCTCTGAGGCTCTGTTTATTTTTCCTTCATTCTTTTTTCCTCTGTATTCCTTAGAATACATAATCTCTCTCATTCTATCTTCAAGTTTACTGGTTCTTCTGCCAGCTCAAATCTGCTTTTGAGCCCCTCTAGTGAATTTTTCATTTTGGTTATTGTACTTTTAACTCCAGAATATACTAAATTTTGTTCTTTTTTATAATTTCTGTCTCTTTACTGATATTCTCTATTTGATGAGACATTGTCATCACATCTTCCTTTAATTCTTTAAACATGAATTTCCTTTAGTTCAATGAATACACTTAAAGTAGCTGCTTTGAAATCTTTTCTGCTAAGTCCAACATCTGGACCCCCTCAAAAGCAGTTTCTATTTTCTACTTTTTTCCCCCCAACCTATATAAGGGTTACACTTTCCTGTTTTTTGCATGTCTCCTAACTTTTTTTATAGCAGCTCTGGGTACTGACACCCCTCTGACACTCCAGGGCTTGTTGTTCTTGTTTGCTTGTTTATTTGTTTAGTGATTTGCTGGACTAGTTTATTGCAACCTCTGATGTCCCTCTCCAGAGGGAGCAGCCTTGGGCATGTGCACAACCTTCCTGACTATCGGGAATGACCATAGATTTAACTGGATTCTCTTTGACTATCTCTTCTCTTGATCTCTCATTACAATGGTCCTACCTCTCTTGGTATCACACTGTACTAATTGCTAGCTGATTGCACTATTGTTTTTGACAATGCCCTGTGATATAAATTGCTCCATAGTCAGATGCAATTAAAATCGAGCCACTTGTTCAGGGACAGGGTTTGCTAGTCTGTGAGGCTTGCTGTACCTCCCCAGAGCAGAATCTCTGCAGTGTGGAGTGAGAGCTGGGGAAAATGGGGAATTCACTCCTCCCTGGCTGCTCCAGAGCTGTGTGTTTTGGAGTTGGGGAAGCATAGATTGGTGCCCCCTCCTGGCTGCTACTACCACTTAATATGGATCTCCCACACCCACAGTCAGGGAGGATGACATCTGCCACTGTTCACCAGGTGCTAAATGTACTTGGACTAGTTCTTCTACCTAGGAAGTTGAAGGAGATGGGAGCTGCCACGCGGCTGCTGAGCCCACCTTTGTAGCTCTCTTGCGGCACAGAGCAGTGTGGGGAAAGGGAGACTACACTCTTTACCGGCTGCTCCACCCAGATAAATCTGTATTTAGCTGGAGTTGGGGAGGCAGAGGGATGGGCACTGCTATCTGGCTTCTACCACCCACTTGATATAGGCCTTCCACAGCATGCAGCTGTGGGAAATGGGATCTTCTGATGTTCACCAGCTGCAAAGTCTGCCCCGAATAGCTCTTCCACCTCACAGAGCTGATCTCCACTCAGTGGCTGGGCCCCTTAGAACACTTCTCCACAAGGCAGAGCTCTGGGGCACCGGTGCAGTCCCAATCTTGAATGCCACAGCCTCCCATTGTTCTTACCGAGTTTCTGTAGATTTTATTGACTAAATGTTTCTCAATTTGTTGTAAACCCTTTGATCAATCTTCAGAGACTTTGATTGTTAATTTTGACCAGCTAAATTTCTCTCTCTCTGGGAGGAGGTTTCCCTGAGCTCACACAGCCATTCTGAAAGACTTGCCTAGTCATATTTCTAATGATTCCGCATCTTATAGAAAGCTAGTTTTTCAAAAATATAACCAGGTGTCTTGAATTGAAAGAGCTAAACTAAGATTTTCTTGAAAGTTATTATGATTTTATTACTGAAATTTGCTCTGATTGTACTTTGAAACTTTCTATTTCAATTTTTAGCAATAATGTGGAGAAATAACTTTTACCTATAAAGTTCATCTTCAGAATTGAGTAGTTATAGACCTAAGCAGCAGTATAGCAGAGTGTTAAGAGCATAAGTACTGGGGCCAGACTGCCTGGGTTCAAATCCTTGCTCTGCAGTTTATTAGTTCTGTGGATGAGTTACCGAACTGCTCTCTGCCTCAGCTTCCTCATGTGTAAAGTGAGTATCATCTACCTCCTAGAGTTGTTGTGAGGGTTAAATGAGTTGACACATCTAGAATAGAGCCTGACTCATAGTAAGCACTCAGTAAATGTTAGCTGATGGTTATTGTTGTTGTTAGACACGTCAAAGGCCAATAATCATCTCATCTGTGTATTGTATTATCGAGACCACTAATATGGTCTACAGCCAGAGATCTTGGTGATATTAGTTGTCTAACTAGCTATAATATGATCTTTAGTGTCCTCTAGTGGAAGAAAACAAGATGTGCTCTTTTCATAAATGCTGCTTTTGGAATTGTGATCATTTAACCTAATAAAATTACTTCTGAATAATTAACCAAAGACAAGATCCACATATAAATAGACTTAAGAATTAGTTAAAATTTACAGGAAACTTTAAATCTTAAGTATTCTTTGAAAACAAGACATTTTTTGGCCATGTAATTTATAGTATTAAATAATATAGTACTTACACTATACAGTGACATAGAAATGTTAGGCATATATTACTTTATTGAAAGCCAGTGCATTCAGTAGTGGTGGCGCCTTGAAGTTTTCCATTTTCACTCATGGTAATACAATATAAAGAATAACATTAGCACCCAGTTATCTCCAAGTAGATGGCACTTTTTGGTCGTTCTCTGAAAATGCTTTAGTCAGTGTATGTATGTGCTACCTGGAATAGATTGTCTCAAATTTTGGACACTTGTAGAGTCCTTTTCTAATAGGGCCTAGGGTAACAGAAAGATTCCTAGATTGGGAATCAGAGACCTGAGTTCATCTTCCCGTTGTGCTGTGAACTAGCTGTGTGACTTTGGGCATGTCACTTGCCTTCCTAGGGCCTCATTTTCCTTATGAGTAAAATGTGAGCATGTGATGATGGCTTCTTACTGTCTCTCCCATTTCTAACACTCTCTGATTCAGTGATACATATACTTTGATGCGAGACTGAAGGTATACTAGACCTTGGTCAAGTGAGTTCTGTGTGCTTGGTGCCACCTTGCACCAGGTTGACAGGAATGTAAACCACCAGCAGTAGTATAGTCTGGGGAGTGCTGCGATACTGAGGCATGCGGGGGGGGGGGGGGGGGGGGGGGG